>NC_060140.1:820684727-820993590 GCF_021461385.2 Schistocerca piceifrons | reverse complement strand
CATTCTGTTGCAACAACACATCAACACCCTATTGTAAGAACGGTAAAAGAACTGCTCAAACAACATTCTGTACATACAGAGCTCTGTTTAGCGCCACCTGTAGCAACACCTGCGGTGAACGACAGTCATAGCTTAACGCACCCCAGATCACATAGCCTGGACTGAAGCAAATGTGTCTGAGACTAGTGCACTCTATGAGACAGCAATGACCAGGCCTAAGTCGTGTGCGAAAAACGACCGTCACTTGCGTGCAAGGAGAATCTGCTTTCATCGTTGAAGACCACGGCACGCCATTTCATTTTCCAAGTGATCCTCTGACAGCACCAGTCGAGCTGCGGACGTCGATGCTGTGGCGTGAATGGACTAGAATTGTGGCTGCCCGTAGTCCCACAGCTAATAACCTGTATGAAGTAGTTCTTGTTGACATGTCTGGGCTCACAAGCCGTCTTATCTAACCTGTGGTAGGTGTACCATCACAAATGAATGTGAAATCTTTTGGACTTAGCTGCTAAGGTCATCAGTCCCTAAGCTTACACACTACTTAACATAAATTATCCTAAGGGCAAACTCACACACCCATGCCCGAGGGAGGACTTGAACCTCCGCCGGGACCAGCGGCACAGTCTATAACTGCAGCGCCCCACACCGCTCGACTAAACCCGCGCGGCAGGTGTATGATCTGCCACTGCTGCCATTTCAGAACGATGATCCTGGTTGGCATCTGTGGTGTGTGAACGTCCAGAACCTCCTCTACGTGTGTGAGAATGTTCACGTGAACACTGATACTAGAATCGTTGCACAACTGACACAGCACGTCCAAATTGTGTGGCAACTCTCAGAAAGGACCATTCTGACACTTGGAAGGCAGCAGTTTTACGCCTTTCAAATTCGCTCAGTTGTCTGTGAGAAGCACGAGTGCATCTCTGTGGCATGATTTCCTACTTGCTTCACATGTTTGCACTACAGTGAGCCTTCTGACTGTGAGCATTCCCTATTAAAGGGTAGACACAGGTGGCTCTCTGGTAGCCAAGCCACTACGATATCTGCTGGTGGACGATGCTAAAACCATTATCAGTACATCCACTATCCTCCAATTGTCATATGCCCCCATCAGATCAAAAGCGACTTCGTCTTTCCAGGCGTACAGCGTTTTTTTACAGTAGTGTATGTGTGATGTAAAAGCGAAAAGAAAACACAGACTGAAACATTCATCTGTCACTGCCGATAATAGTTCTCTTGAATATTGAAAGAATGAGGGCCGAGTCAAAAGATAAAATATTTGCAAAAAAATATAGCATCTGAAGTAGAGAGCTGTTTAGTGAATGAAATTAATTTTATTTTTCAGTTTGAAAGATACTGAAAATGTTATTCAAAAATATCAGGGTTGAAGTTACGTGGAAAAGAAGCATCAATGATAAGTCGTAAAACAGCTTCAGTACAATTTATAAATTTATTATAACAACATTAGAGGTGAAGGTTCTGCCATTTAAAAAGTCATTAATTATTTAAATATTGTTGTCAACATGTTGTCATCAGCGTGGCTGATCCGTGATCCACATGTAAATAATTCATGTAATAATTCCTGTTGGGATTATCGTCTTGATAATGATTGTTGATCCATGGACGCAGCAGAAACGTGCGATGTTAACAGACTCCTCTTGAGTAACAGATCTGCGACGGGCGAAGTAGATCACTCGATTAACACGTGGTGTCTTCCGATGTCGTGGCGTTTGTTAACCACTTCTACTCACTGTTCGTATTTTGTACTTTCCTTTCTGATTACGACTAGAAACATTTCATGTACCTCAGGCAACAAACTACGTTAATATACTTATCTTTAAATTTTGCAGTCCGCAGTACACATCAAAAAGTTTGTGCTGTTCACACCGTGCATCGGATTTACAGCAATCGTTGACTTGGCGGAGTGCAATTGGATTTTCAAAATTAAAGTTCGGAATGTCAGTTGACGTTGAGAAAGTATATTCTTTCCTGTTTATTCGAGCTGTGTATTGTATACATCAGACTCTTTATGCCGTTCATACTGTATAAAGTCTAAGGGGCTGCAGTCATGGACTGCGCCGCTGATCCCGGAGGAGGTTCGAGCCCTCCCTCGGGCGTGGGTGTGTGTGTTTGTCCTTAGGATAATCTAGGTTAAGTAGTGTGTAAGCTAAGGGACTGATGACCTTAGCAGTTAAGTCCCATAAGATTTCACACTGTATAAAGCAATCACTCGATTTGGATAAGTGCTCATAGTATTTTGAAGTTTGATGTTCAGGATGTCAGTCCACAATGACAAACAATATGATGCGATTAGAACGCGGACTGCACTAAAATCACCAAGAGTATTCCACGAAAAGACTCCCCAGACCTTAACGCTCCCTTATCCGGCCTCAACTCCTCTGACGATTGTTGAATGATGCTTACGCTCTGGAAACGACCACCTGTCGCCACTCGCTGGACGTCCATTTGCGGTAAGGTCATGCAAATTTCAGAATTCATCGCCGATTAAGAGCATGGGTGCATGAACCTGGCGTCTGCTGCGGAAGCCCATACGCAGTAATGTCCGCTATTCACCTGGGCGGTGAGTTGTTGAACAGTTGCACGTCTTATTATGGTATATTGTTAATTTTTACTTATCGACCGTCTGACAGCAACTGAACAAAACACAATTTTAGTGCCATACGCGTTTCGCCTTTATTTTCTGCAAGGCATCATCAGTGGCCTGGAATATGTACATATGTACATATTTACATTTTTGTCACTGTGTCTTAGGTTATAAACAGTTCTGCTGGCTGGTATTTCCTATTAAGTAGTAATGTTTTGAACTGTACTTACAGGTTGCGTGGACAATGTCTTACATATTACGCTCCTGTTGCATTTTTGGTGTTGTTCTTCTTGTTATGAATGCCAATTTGTGGTTTCTTTCCCACATTCCACATCACTATGAACTGGACGCTTGTTTCAATGCAATGTTTTGGTTTCTGTTGCCGACTGTCAAATGTTTTTGCCAAAGATCGAATGTTATTGCCAAACTTTCGAGTGTAATTATTGAAGAATCTGTGGTCTGTTCGTATATGCATTTGTGTATGTATGTATGTATGTGTGTGTTTGTGTGTGTGTGTGTGTGTGTGTGTGTGTGTGTGTGTGTATGTGTGTGTTTTGGTGACAGTGACAAAAATGTAAATTAAATAGCTAACATATGTACATATTCCGTGCCACTGATGATGCCTTGCAGAAAATAAAGGCGAAACGCGTATGGCACTAAAATTGTGTTTCATTCAGTTGCTGTCAGACGGTCCATAAGTACAAATTATCAATATACCGAAATATTACACGCAACTGAGGAAGACAGGACTACAAAAGTTGAAGTTGCACGTCTGTTTTCCCGTACAAATCTCCTCTGTTGTCGTTCACCCCTGCCATCTATAGTATGTGGTGCACCACAGTTGCCTCAGCGCCGGTTTTGGATAGCAACATTTTGCCGTGTACTTTAACTGCGGCGGCACGCCAACAGTTTACAGACTCAGTCGTTTCGAAAATGCTTGCACCCTTATCCCGAAAGCCAATATTCATGCCCTTTTGGACGTCAAATAAATCTCTCTTATTCCCATAATGGCAACGATTGTACCGTTTTTGGTGTATCCCAGACACTTTTTACATAGACTCCACTGCAAGTGCTGTCACATGTCGTCTGTAAATCGTTATTGCACGTTGACATCGAACATAGGTGGTTTTCACATTAATGTGACTGGATAGAGTAGCACCAAATAATATTCCAATTTAATCGCGTACTCTCCCAACTATATTGTATAACCACTATAAGTCCAATTTCGTTAGTTCGTATCCTTCCTCGGGCTTCACGTTTAATGGATGTGTATCCTGCTACACCTTTTTCTGCAGTTAGAGAAGGACGACACATTTCGTTCGCAACTGCGTCCTCGGCAGACAGTCTCTCTATGCTAGTCGTACAGACTGAGTCCGAGACTGTGATCACGTTTAATATCTGCTGCTGCCCGTGAATGCGGATTCGCTCATCCAGGCTGTGAATCCTGGGCAGCCGGGTCTGTCGACGTGACGTCATCCCAGCCGCGCAGACCGTGCGGGCTCCCATTGTCCAGCGGTGCGCCGGTGACCGCGTCGAGTGCCAGCGCTTCCAGAGGGAGAGAAGAGGATCGCGGAGCTGTCAGCCCATTCACGGCTCCAGCGCGCTGGAATTTCTGCCCTGCGGCCGCTGTTGAGGGGGTTTATAATCTTCTGCCGTGGCGTCCAGCATCCCAGATGGATTCTGCGAGGAATCAGGCATCATCAGCACCATGTTTTTACCTGTACATGCTAAACATATGTTCATCATCTGTTGTCATTTATGACGGTTATTGATAGAGATTCAGTTATCACCTCTAAGAAAATCAATCTGTGACTGGGAGACTGTCTGATGGTGTTAATCCATTTACAGTAACCTATTAATGATACACCATTTTCCCAACGATGGATCACTCGGCGCCTATGGTTACAGAAGACTGATTTAGTATGGGCTGGTATTGCCAATGGTTAATTAATTCCCGCTCTCCTTCAATTAAGAATTATTAGGCAATGGGCAGACCATATTAAAGGAAAATGTTAATTCAAATGGTTCAAATGGCTCTGAGCACTATGGGACTCAACTGCTGAGGTCATTAGTCCCCTAGAACTTAGAACTAGTTAAACCTAACTAACCTAAGGACATCACAAACATCCATGCCCGAGGCAGGATTCGAACCTGCGACCGTAGCGGTCTTACGGTTCCAGACTGCAGCGCCTTTAACCGCACGGCCACTTCGGCCGGCGAAAATGTTAATTAATCATTGCCTTCTCTACAAGTCTAAGTGCCATGACCGTAGCGGATATTTCTTCTGTTAATGAAATACTTTTAATAACAAGGGGGTTTTCATTCGGCTTTTATCGAATTAAAAAATATCTGCTACGCTATAATTTTCTTGCAATCGCGCTGTTTAACAACTACGTGACCACATCATTACTAAACGGTATTCTTAACATGAAAATCTCATTTAATGTAATATTCTGCAGGTTAAGCTTTAAAATTGGTAGTCAACAAGCTGGAGCCAAATGGAATTCAAAATTTTTAAGCCAAACGAATCGATTCTGTTTTACTAAGGATTAAATTTAACATTATTTAGTTAACTTTATCGTTAGCAGTTTTTGAAAAGCAGGTTTTGAATAATTAACGCGATACGATCAATGTTAGGAGAGGTTAGCATTTAAAAGAACTGCCAAAGCAAAGATAGCTTCACTCCAAGTTTAAACGCAGCCAAAACCTCTCAGAGAAACAGAAGCTAAACGATTGCAAAGTTAGCGTAAGGAGGGCTATGCGTGAAGCGTTCAGTGTATTCGAAAGTAAAATTCTATGTACCGACTTGACAGAAAATCCTAGGAAGTTCTGGTCTTACGTTAAATCAGTAAGTGGCTCGAAACAGCATATCCAGACACTCCAGGATGATGATGGCATTGAAAAAGAGGATGACACGCGTAAAGCTGAAATACTAAACACCTTTTTCCAAAGCTGTTTCACAGAGGAAAACCGCACTGCAGTTCCTTCTCTAAGTCCTCGCACATACGAAAAAATGGCTGACATCGAAATAAGTGTCCAAGGAATAGAAAAGCAACTGGAATCACTCAACAGAGGAAAGTCCACTGGACCTGACGGGATACCAATTCGATTCTACACAGAGTACGCGAAAGAATTTGCCCCCCTTCTAACAGCCGTGTACCGCAAGCCTCTAGAGGAACGGAACGTTCCAAATGATTGGAAGAGAGCACAGGTAGTCCCAGTCTTCAAGAAGGGTCGTCGAGCAGATGCGCAAAACTATAGACCTATATCTCTGACGTCGATCTGTTGTAGAAGTTTAGAACATGTTTTTTGCTCGCGTATCATGTCGTTTTTGGAAACCCAGAATCTACTCCGTAGGAATCAACATGGATTCTGGAAACAGCGATCGTGTGAGACCCAATTCGCTTTATTTGTTCATGAGACCCAGAAAATATTAGCTACAGGCTCCCAGGTAGATGCTGTTTTCCTTGACTTCCGGAAGGCGTTCGATACAGTTCGCACTGTCGCCTGATAAACAAAGTAAGAGCCTACGGAATATCAGACCAGCTGTGTGGCTGGATTGAAGAGTTTTTATCAAACAGAACACAACATGTTGTTATCAATGGAGAGACGTCTACAGGCGTTAAAGTAACCTCTGGCGTGCCACAGGGGAGTGTTATGGGACCATTGCTTTTCACAATATACAGGGTGATTCAAAAAGAATACCACAACTTTAGGAATTTAAAACTCTGCAACGACAAAAGGCAGAGCTAAGCACTATCTGTCGGCGAATTAAGGGAGCTATAAAGTTTCATTTAGTTGTACATTTGTTCGCTTGAGGCGCTGTTGACTAGGCGTCAGCGTCAGTTGATGCTAAGATGGCGACAGCTCAACAGAAAGCTTTTTGTGTTACTGAGTACGGCAGAAGTGAATCGACGACAGTTGTTCAGCGTGTTTATACCAACGTTTAATACACCACCTATCAGGAGGTTTAACACCATACTTCGTTCGTAATGCACGCATCCAGCAAGCATTTGTTCACAGCCCGTGACAGAGCACTTCATCACTGGCCTCCAAGAAGCCCTGATCTTACCCCCTGCGATTTTTTCTTATGAGGGTATGTTAAGGATATGGTGTTTCGGCCACCTCTCCCAGCCACCATTGATGATTTGAAACGAGAAATAACAGCAGCTATCCAAACTGTTACGCCTGATATGCTACAGAGAGTGTGGAACGAGTTGGAGTATCAGGTTGATATTGCTCGTGTGTCTGGAGGGGGCCATATTGAACATCTCTGAACTTGTTTTTGAGTGAGAAAAAACCTTTTTAAATACTCTTTGTAATGATGTATAACAGAAAGTTATATTATGTTTCTTTCATTAAATACACATTTTTAAAGTTGTGGTATTCTTTTTGAATCACCCTGTATATAAATGACCTAGTATGTAGTGTCGGAAGTTCCATGCGGCTTTTCGCGGAGGATGCTGTAGTATACAGAGATGTTGCAGCATTAGAAAATTGTAGCAAAATGCAGGAAGATCTGCAGGGGATAGGCACTTGGTGCAGGGAGTGGCAACTGACCCTTAACATAGATAAATGTAATGTATTGCGAATACATAGAAAGAAGGATCCTTTATTGTATGATTATATGGTAGCGGAACAAACACTGGTAGCAGTTACTTCTGTAAAATATCTGGGAGTTTGCGTGCGGAACGATTTGTAATGGAATGATCACATAAAATTAATTGTTGGTAAGGCGGGTACCAGGTTGAGATTCATTGGGAGAGTCCTTAGAAAATGTAGTCCATCAACAAACGAGGTGGCTTACAAAACACTCGTTCGGCCTATACTTGAGTATTGCTCATCAGTGTGGGATCCGTACCAGATCGGGTTGACGGAGGAGATAGAGAAGATCCAAAGAAGAGCGGCGCGTTTCGTCACAGGGTTATTTGGTAACCATGATAGCGTTACGGAGATGTTTAGCAAACTCAGGTGGCAGACTCTGCAAGAGAGGTGCTCTGCATCGCGGTGTAGCTTGCTCGCCAGGTTTCGAGAGGGTGCGTTTCTGAATGAGGTATCCAATATATTGCTTCCCCCTACTTATACCTCCCGAGGAGATCACGAATGTAAAATTGGAGAGATTCGAGCGCGCATGGAGGCTTTCAGACAGTCGTTCTTCCCGCGAACCATACGCGACTGGAACAGAAAAGAGAGGTAATGACAGTGGCACGTAAAGTGCCTCCGCCACACACCGTTGGGTGGCTTGCGGAGTATAAATGTAGACGTAGAATGTAGATGTAAATACACAACTCTCGTTTACTCTGGAAGACATCCAACACAATAATAAGGTAAGATAAATCAGACATTAAACCTTTCGTCTACCCAAAAGACAGAGATATAATTTCTTTATTACTGATTATGATATTATTGCTCCTCCACCTGTCTGCATCTTATATTGTTCTACTTATGCTTCGCTTGATAACACAGTGATCAAGCGAAATTTTCGCATGTTATTCTACCTGGAGATTTTACTAATAAAACTAAAATGAACGTTACAAAGCCCATTCAAAATTTGTAAACAGACTGAATATGATAATCTCATTTCCAGAACTTACCTGTGGCTATCACATTTTATTGGAAGATTTTGCTTCATGTCTTATGCACCCTTTTCACTGAATGGTTTTGGTTACACTGATATTACAAACAATTATCTTAGGCGTTGCAATTAGGCGTAACCTGCTATTCTGTAACAACAGAAGTGAGCATTTACGTATGACAGTCGTGAGGGATATCTTTAGTTTCTGGCTAAAGCCGCAATTAAAGCACGTGCTCTGATCATTTAAGGCCTTCCAATTCCGGCGTGGTCCCCCAGAAAACTGAACGAAAACCGCAGGAAAGTCTTCATACATACGTTTCTTTTGCTTTCTTTTATGTGTGTGAGTGGGTGCGAAGGGGGGGGGGGGGCGTTCCACAGCGTTAACATGACCCAAATAGGCTGTGTTCTTTTTATTATCTGCAGTGCAACTGGCCAGTTTCAACGGCCGGTCATTTTCATACATCTGTAATATGTTAAAAAATGGTAAGCTACTGGCACAATGTGCACTAGGATATTATGAATGTTATTCTCACATGTGCTATCTTATTAAAGGCAGAGGATCGAAACTCATACATCGCATAGCATGCTACATGTAATATTAGAGATTGAAGTACAAAGCCCGACTATGAAAGAACCTGTCAGTCCTTTTAATGAGGAATGCCAGTCAGGCTTTAAAGTAAAATAGTGCCGATGTAGTAACAATAATGTCATGTGGTACATTAGAAACAGTATGAGATTACATACATACTAGGCAATTTCTTCTTTTCTTTTTTTTTTTTTTTTTTTTGCTTATAGCAATCGGCACATCGGATTCGATATGTGCCAACTAGAAGACAGGAATGTATCGGAGCTTTTGCAATCACCCAAATGTGCACCGACACACAAAAATAAGATTGAACGTAAACTAATAAAAACTGTACAGGGTAATTCACGAAGACATGCAAATATTTTAATACGTTATTGTACAGCTAAACTAAAGAAAAAAGTTCATATAAACATAGGTCTGCAAATATTTTGTTACGGAGTTACAGCTAATAAAATATTTTTCGTGAATTTAGCAACTTCGTTAATATGAAGCCATCGAAAAACTGTATAAGGTTAAAATAAAGCATGATTCCCATTTATTTTGTTGATACTCATCTGGTGAACCTAATAAAACCCGTCCCAGGCGTGTATTTGCAGTAGTTTTCCAAAACATTCAGAGAAGCGAAGAAGTAATTTCGTAAAATTTTTAATTTTTAACTACTTCGGCCAACTTGTTTTTTAAATTCCAGACAATTGCACAAAGTTTTCAGCAGAAGTTGTGGAGATTTAATTTTGGAAAAATGATGGTAATAACGTTAACTGAAACGATATGAATGAGTCAGATAATCTGTTTTTATTAGTACCATAGCACACTCGAATTCATGTTAAATCAGAAAAAACAAAACTCAGTCTTAAGGAAATTGTACAGTGTACATAGAGTTCGCAATACATTCACAAAAAATGTTCAAAAATGTCTCCACCGAATTCAATGCCTTTAGCTGCATGTGTAGAACAGATGCTGTTACTCGTTTCAGTTTCACTGGGTTGTTCTTAATTTCGTCTGTTGTATTCATAATGCTAGTAATGCCTCACGTGTGTTGACTTCGTCCTCATAAACTATGTCTTCCAACCATCCCCTTACACAAAAATCCATTGGTGTATAATCGGGCGATGTGGGTGGCCACAGACGTGTAGCACCATGACCAATCAACTTCTGGGGAAAATGTTCATTTGAATGTGTAGTAACGCCATTGATGAACTGTGGAGGCGCGCCATCATGTTTAAAATACATTTGCAGTCGTGTAGCAAGTGTATCATCTTCGAGCAAGCTGGACATTTCTTCTTGAAAGAATTGTAAGTACGTTTCGCCAGTCGGACGTCCTGCGAAAATAAAGTGTGTGTTGATTATACCACACCACAGGCTTATGCTAAGTCACTGCTGGAAATTGCAGTGCACTGTTGCATGTGGGTTTGCTTCAGACCATACGTGCTCGTAAATTATTTATACCATCTCGAGTAAACCGTGCCTCATCAGTAAATAAAATGTATTTGTGTAACTGCCGATTAGTATTTAACCAGTTGCACAACTCCAAGTGAAGGGCAGGATCTCTCGGATGTAAATGATGCACTTTTTGTTTATGGTAAGGACACAGGTACTTCACTGTACGCCATACCTTAGATTGTGAAATGCCTAATCGTTGGGAGATACGTCGTCCACTGGTATCTGGACTACGCTGAACAGAATCCGTAATATCATCATCATCGTCTTCACGTATCGAGCGATCGTACTGATTAAGAACGATAGATAGAGGACCTCCCTCCAATAACATTTGAAATTCTCCAATAATGGAAACAATTCACTAACGGTTGCTAACAATGCCATAAACGTTTCTACATAATTAATGGAAAGTGAACAAATTTACTTGTGTAATAATCTTTGCGTCTCTGAATATTCTGGAAAACTACTGCAGATACACGTCTGGGATGTGTTTTAATAGATTCACCAGGCGAATAACAACAAAATAAATGGAATCGTGTTCTACTTTAACCTTGAGCAGTTTTACGATGGTTCCATATTAGTAAAGTTGCTAAATTTCAGGCAAAATCTTTTATTAGTCGTAACTCTGTAACTAAACATTTGCGGATCTATGTTTATATGCACTTGTTTCTTTAGTTTTACTTATAGGATAACATATTAAAACATTTGCCTATCTTCGTAAATCACCCTATTAACGACACACAACATAAACTCACTGCTTAAGACAAAAAACTCAAGAATTTCACAGATGAATTAAATAAAGAAAAAAATTTGATTTCAGGACTCCAATAAATGAGAAACTCGACGGAGGACCAATTTGAATCACAATGATAGAGAATTTACAATGGAAAAGCAGGACAGAAAGTTATGAAACAATGTTTCCAATTTGGAACAGGATTTATAGTGAACATAAAAATAATAGATTCAGTAACTGAATATCAAGAAATATCACCAACTATTGCAACTCTGACTTTTAAAACAATGAATAAAACATACGAAATTATAAGTGTTCATGCTCCTACAAATCAAAAATGTTTCCTAACGAGAAGAAAGGAAGAGGTAGATCAATTTTGGGAATTCTCGAACAAATTTTGAAGAGAATAAATAATTGTAAAACTACTGTCAGAAGACTTTAACGCCCAGCTGGGGAAAGAAAGCAAATCTAAAGATATAACTGAAAAATAGAGTCCACACAACTTTACGAACAAGAATGTTCAAACATAAATTGTTTTCTGCAGAGAACATCCTTATATGTAAATCAACGTTATTCAAGAGGAAGCCAAATAAACTTAAAACACAACCGTGCGTTCGGTGTTGGGCGGCAGAGGGGTGAAGTGGACTGCGATAGTCGTCGTGGGGTTGTGGACCACTGAGGCTGCGGCGGGGACGAGGCCTCTCTGTCGTTTCTAGGTCCCTGGTTAACATACAGTACAATACAATACACCTAGACTCGAGGAAGGTGAAGTGGTGGCTAGACCATGTCTGTGAAAAAAAAAGGTTTCGTAAGGTTGTCTAGAAAATGAAACTATTGAGAGGAGTAGACACAGGCTCATCTCTTTACTCAGTTAAAATCACTCCATCAGAGGGAGAATGGAAAAGCTAATAAACAAGAAGGTAGGATGATCAACATCAAATAATTAAAAACAATAACTACCAACAAATAACACAAACCATTAAAGTAACAGATGGTCCATGAGAACTGGTAAAAATTCTCAGGAAACAAGCCGAGACTGTAGCTCGCTTCAACCGACGAAGGAAACGTGAATATTGAACTCCAAAAATTCCATGAAGAAAGACACAAAGCATGTTTAAAGTTTGAAACACACAAAACAGAAGAAAATTACACCAAACTGAAAAATGAAAGGAATAAATCCACACAAACATTAGGAGGATTAAGAGGGGCTTCCATAAGACAATAAACTCTGAAGATGTTAATTACCACAAAACAAATTTCAGGAACTGCTACAAAATCTTTGTGAGACAACTACATAAGTACGAACCCCCTATGGCAATACCGAAAAATGAAGATAGAAGAATGGCACACAGTAACAAAGAAAACGCTGAAATCATGGCAAAAGCACGTAATGAACTTTTGAATTGTGGAGACTCAAACAACTCTTATAAATCGATGTAAATACCCCATATGAAACCGATCCTAACAAGTTAGACCTCTCAATTGTCCAAGAAACAGAAGATTCCTTACAGGATAAAAAATTAGTAGGCATATCAAAGAGATGAGGTTTTTGTTAAAATGTGGAAATATTCAAGTGGCACAGTCAAGACCTTCTGATACAAGACTCGTAGGAAAACTTTGGATAACACAACAATTCTTGGAACACTGAATCACATCCATCATTCATCCACTACACATGAAAGGGGATAAGAGCAATCCGGATAATCCCAGAGGAATCTCTCTCTTAGACTGCACATACAAGCTTTTGTACAAGAACCTATATGGAAGCATCAAGGAACAACTAGAACAAGAGTTACGGAATTACCGGGGAGGTTTCCGACCATGGAGAACCTGTATAGAGCAGATCATTAGACAAAAATTTATTATGGCTTTCTACAGGAAATATAACATATCTCTTGCAATAACATTTGTAACTTTTAAGAAGGCGCTCCAGTATGGAACTGCTCGACCGCTATAGTCAATCCAGCCTCAGGCATGGATGTGTGTGATGTCCTTAGGTTAGTTAGGGTTAAGTAGTTCTAAGTTCTCGGGGAGTGATGACCCCAGAAATTAAGTCCCACAGTGCTCAGAGCCATTTGAACCATTTTAAGAAGGAATCTGGGACTCCATCCAAAACTAATTAAATTAATAGGAATTACTCTAAACAACAGTAAATCGAAAGTGAAGTTTAAGGAAGAAATTTCAAAACCATTTTTTGTAAAAACAGGTGTACGACAAGGTGATTGTCTGTCACCGACACTGTGCACTGGAATACATAATGAGAGAATGCTGCAGGGTTAACCCATAAAACATAATAACTGGGAGTGCTAAAAATTATACAAGATTACACTGCTTGGAATTTGCTGATGATTTTGCTCTTCTAGCCAGCGAGGCAAATTGAGTCACTACAAGCAATAGCAAAGGAAACTGACCTCATAATATCGTTTGAAATAACAGAGATTATGCTAATGGGCCCACTGCTTCCAAACAAAATTACTGTAGAAGAACAAAACATCGAACTTGTTGATAAATTTAAATACTTAGCTGACATCGTAGCAGTCTAAATGTGAAACCAGAATGGCAAAATAGAACAAAATACTCAACAAAAGCAATTACATTACTAAACTGACATACAGCAAAAGAAGTCTATCTACAGATGCAAAATTAAAACATCATAAAACAATTACACATCCAGAAATAACTTATGTAGCTGAATCGATATTCAGACCAATTAATACAGCAGAAAGTGGCAAAATACTAAAGACAGAAAGAAGAACAATTATGACATGGACAAATGAACAATATCAAGTAAATGGATGTTGGAGAATAGCTTCAAATGTAACAGTATCCCAGAAATGGGACCAGTAAGGAACATGATCAGGTATCTCATTCTTTGAACGTCTCATGAGAACACCAAGAAACAGAATTAGTAAGGGAATACTAGAAAAATTGTAGAGTAGTAAGAGGAACATTAAATGAATCACAGAATTTAAGGAGAATACAAGAAAACTGCAAATTACAGTGGATAACCTAAAAACCAAATCAGAGGAAGCCAGAATGCTGTAAGACACACAAATCAGAATACAAATGAACATAAACAAAAGGGCTATAGGAGCAGTCATTTCAAACGAAGAAAGAAAGAAAATATCTGAAAGAATGAATAAGTATTGGGCAGACAGAAGAGCAAAACACTCTTCATGTAACAATAAATTATAATAATCCATGTATAATCACTGTACTACTGAATTATTCTATTGGAATATTATTGAAACATATTATTGGAGAACAGCATGTATAAAACTTTGCATGACTGACAAGATTGTCCCAACGAGGGACATGTAATAAAAAATAAAAATAAATAACTGTTATAATAAAACTGGAAAACTATAGTTGGATTACAACATGCCACTACAGTTATTTCAACAATACACCACAATACACATATTGGAACCTACCCTTCTTATGTGCAGGAGAAGAGACCTATCTTGGATTTCCTGTGTGGGGCATCTAAAACTTGATGCAAAATAAAAGTTGTTAACTATCGTTTTGAGGAAAATAGCCTCATTTAGAGCTCATACTTGTGAATTTCATAGTATTAGCTGATTCACAGCACATACATCGTGTGTCATGTTACACATACAAATGTAAAGAGAATTTCCATTTTAAAGCCTCAAAAAATATGCCAGACGTCCTCATGGGGCAAATTAAACTAAAAACTAGAATTTCCATTAGCAAATTATTTTCAGGAGGAACAGAATAATTTAAACCAACATAAACATTCATACATAATACACTACTTAAAAGTTCTACTACATTTTACATACATAAATAAGCCATTCTGCTTATATCTGTTTATAGCACTATGACGATGTGAGACAAATAGTACATAAACCTTTCCAGTGCACAAAGTGCATGATTTTTTATTTTTTGTTTGTAGGAAAAGTAAGCAATCAGATCACTGGCAGTGAAAAGACAAGTATGTGAAATTGTTTAACCAACTGGAGGAATAGGGGATGGATGAGCCTTAGGAGATGTCCCAGAAAGGACGAATACCACTGAAATTAATGCAAATACTACACAGTTCTGTCAGATCTATGAAATGGTTGATCAGCAGTAGGCTAATCCCAGTTACGACTAACCCAGCTGATTAAAATATAAATAAACATAAAAGTTTTATCATCGAGAACTTAAAATATTACATAACAAATTCACAGTTGTATAGTCTCTTTAAAACGCCTGGACACTTCCCTTGTTGAGACCCGTTCCTGGCATAAAGTAACAATGCGGACGCGATCGAACCCGTTATTGACCATCTAGGCATGGCTGAACTACAAACAAGAGCCGTCCGTGTACCTCCTTCCTGGTGCAATGACTGGAACTGATCCTCTGTCGGACCGCCTCCGTATAATAGGTGCTGCTCATGCATGGTTGTTTACATCTTTGGGCGGATTTAGTGACATCTCTGAACAGTCAAAGGAACTGTGTCTGCGACACAATATCCCCAGTCAAAGTATATCTTCAGGAGTTCTGGGAACCAGGGTGATGCAAAATTCTTTTTGATGATTGTATATATATTGCAGGACTCGCTTATGAGGCTACGCTGCACGCTTAGAATAGCTACAAAAATGCAGACTTTCTACCCGAGTCCAGTTTCTATTAGTTAACCAGAATGTGGATAGAAGTTTAATCCATAATCGTCAGGTGGGACCTCCTCAGACTGCAATGATTTACGTTGATTGTGAACTAATGGTTAATTTATTGTGGGTAGTCTAACATTACATTTTGAGTCGGCTTGCGATTTTATCTGCGTCGAAAAGTTTATGCATCTTTCGCCTATAGCTATCTTTGTTTCGGTCAGTGTACATAAACATCACTGTTGTTTACTGTTTTTCCAGAAAAAGTTAAAGATACTATGACCAATTTCAAGTTAGTCAATGGCAATTTCTAGGGGCCGTGACAAAGCACATTGACTTAATAAAATAATAAAAATTTACTGGTGGGTTTCCAGTGTGTGTCCGCAGCTCGTGGTCATGCGGTAGCGTTCTCGCTTCCCGCGCCCGGGTTCCCGGGTTCGATTCCCGGCGGGGTCAGGGATTTTCTCTGCCTCGTGATGACTGGGTGTTGTGTGATGTCCTTAGGTTAGTTAGGTTTAAGTAGTTCTAAGTTCTATGGGACTGATGACCATAGATGTTAAGTCCCATAGTGCTCAGAGCCATTTGAACCATTTTTTTCCAGTGTGTTTGAGACGTGTTGGACATAATACCTCTCTCTATCTCGTTCGGCTGGATGCAAGTACGGTGCAACTGTAGACACGATATTGACTAGGTGTGTATTCAGCACATCCTGACTTAACCTGCTTTGTTATAAGATGATAATCGGTGACTGACACATTGGTCATTAATTAATATCTTGTACATATTGTCTTTAATAAAATCTTAATGAAAGTAATAAATTGCATCTAATTAAGAGTCTAAATAGTACTTGTGTTAAGTCTGAATCATCACTGTATGGCTCACTCTCTAGTGGGACCTCTGTAGGCGGGTGATGCATGTGTGATCACAATATCTTGAATTCTACAGTGGCAGCCACGCCTCTCCTTGTGTGCTCTGGACAGTGTAGGTAGCGTCGGTTGCTAGGACGGTGCTCGGTGATGCTGCTTGAGGACTCCAGCTTGGCAGCGAAGTCAAAGCCACGGCCAGTTGTGCCAGCAGCGCTTACCGGTGGAGTGACCCCCCAGCCGATGGCCCCACTGCTCTTTGCTCCGTGGTGGCGGAGAAGGTTGTGTTCGGGTCTTGACCCGTACCTATCGGACAGGCAGTGGACAGCGGCTGTCGTTGCAACCCAAGTCCCTTCCTGGGCCTTAGAGTACACAGCAGCAGTCCTGGACAGCAGCCGCTGGGGTTGTGGCAACAAGACCCGTGAAGGGCCAAGTGTGTCGGCAGAAGCAGCCTGGTCTCGAACCGCAGGCTGCAGCTGGCACTACCCCTTAGTCTCGTGGTCCGGCGGTGCCCCAGCGTCGTGGAACGACTACTAAGCGCTGACCAAGTCCCTGAATCGAATCATGTCCTGTCCTCAAATCAGCCTCATTTATACTCCCATTTATACTTCCCATTTCTCTCTCTAAAACCTGGTGTCTAGCCACGTCGCCCATAACAAAGAGACAGTTTGAATGTGGTGGCAATGACCGGCTTACGACACAGTTCCTTGCTGCGCGGGAAAGTTTACCACTACGCTCAGCTGTCCTCACTTCTCACTTCACTTGCGCATCTGACACTGTGCCCCTCATGTCGACGTAGTGTGACAGACAGCCAGCGTTGCTACCACAGTACTCCGTGGCAGCCTCAATCCTGCTTTCAGTCACTTACACTAAAGATTTAATACTTTTACATAAAATGCTCCTTAGTGCCACAACATCGCATAGACTGCTCAGTGGAGCACCCAACTGTAGTACGTAAGAACGTGTCAGTGCCACTTCATTCACTATAGAAATATAAATATTTCCCCCATATCTTAAAAAAAAGGAACCTTGTACTCCTCATACTTGATTTTGGTAAACCTACTCTTTAAGAATTTTCGTTATCAAACCTCGTACCGGATGGAATTGGCGACGAATAATGCGTGCGATAGATTTGTGACGTTCGCTATTTCGATAATATCACTGTTACCTACGAACAATCGTCATAAAAATGTGTCGACCACCGTAGAGAATGCCATATACCGTGTCTATTTATCGTCCTCTCAAATATTGGACTCCCACTTTCATACCCTAAGCTCATACGCTATTTGAACAGCACAGCAGAAAGATTCGTTCTCAAGAAATTATAATCTTTTTATACCAATAAATAACAAAGATATTTTAAAACCATTTTCTGTATCATGGGCTCACCTCCTAAACCATCTTCCTGAAAAATCACAGAAATTAAATTAGTTTCGAGCTCCAAAAGGAATCTAACGGTCTACCTTTCCTCACAATATCTGTTTCTTCCAAATAATTATCTGCATCTCGCTGTTGCCAATCCCATTCCTCCCCACCGCTATTCCCTCGCCCTTGCCTAAATAATTCTCTACTGAATGTCTATTCCTTCTTAACAACTATTGTCACAGTCACTTCAAGTTTCTCATGTTTCGTTATACTTTCCGCGTCTGATGACACTAAATAAGTCATCAAATGCGGTAAATTAATCAGTATTGTTTTTATTCTTAATGCCGTTATTATTATTGTTAATTACATTTATTATTTTAACAGAACCTTCCGTCGGTTCTTAGTAGAACAACATTATAACATCGCAGGAGAGCTTCTGTAAAGTTTGGAAGGTAGGAGACGAGGTACTGGCAGAAGTAAAGCTGTGAGGACGGGGCGTGAGTCGTGCTTAAGTAGCTCAGTTGGTAAAGCAATTGCCCGCGAAAGGCAAAGGTCCGGAGCTCAAGTCTCGGCCCGGCACAAAGTTTTAATCTGCCAGGAAATTTTAACATTATAATAAATGAAAAGCACCAGTTTGCTTTTCATTTATTACATTTATCGTTACTATTCAATTTTGTTATTTGTATTGCTAATTATATTTGCTCTCGTAATAATTTCTCAGATATATTAAAGAGCTTTAAAGCTCTAATCTGGTCATTTTAAATGAAAAATAAATAAGTGGATAAGCATTCAAATGTCGACAGGTTGTAAGGAACATCGTTTAAACCATTTAGCACGTAAAAGACAGTTGTTGGGTAAATCATAGTAAAATATTTACGTTATTGTTACTTTGCAGTTAGGTTCTGTCATTTCCCTCATGTGATTATTACCTGCGATAAAACTCACAAAGTATTCCTAATTATAGCTTGTATTATATAAAAGGGTCACAAAATTTGTTTGCAATAGCAATTAAAAAGTTAATTTCTTGCTCACTGGACTAGTTCAGTATTAGAAACATTTGATTAAAACCTCCTGTATTAAATTTGAAATAGAACCAGAGGATTTAATTAAATTAACCGTTTTCTGGCAGTTAATCTGAAATGAATTTATTATAATTTAAAATTTACAGCGTCTTTGGATTGACTTTTTCGTGGCTAGGCATGCGGTATTCAGGTGTTGAATTGTCATTTTGAGCGAAAATTGTTTCCTATATCTTTCAGAAAAGATGTTTTAATAGATTCCTTAAGATTACATAGATCGTATCAGTAGGCGTTACTGTTTGGTGGCGCATTTGCATATCCGTGTGTTCTACAATAATTGCAATACATTATACAGCACTATCCGTTCTTTGGAAGTTTTGCAGCCAGTTTTTTTTATATATAAAAGTATCTCATTTTGATTAGAATAATTGGAAGTTTTGGATTTATATTCAGGACCATATAGCTAAAGATAAACGTGTGCATATGTGTAAATTGCAATCGCCACTTGTGGAATAACTACTGTCAATAATGTAAGCACACTCATTATTTAAAGCTGCACGAGAAGGAAGACTGTAATTTTCCACAAAAGATCTGCATTTTCCCCTTCTCCTTTGTTGTCTTTTGGAACTAATTCCTTCATTTCGGTAATTCAGTTATTGGGTGTCAATGGCCCACAGATATTTCCTACACTAAGCAACGGCCACATACGATATAGAATGTAAGCTTTTACGAAATTAATAAATTCAGCATTACCATCAGATTTTTGCAGTGCCTCGGAGAAAATTACTACTTGTAATTTCGGCACAACTGACGATGCACTGTCATTATAATAGTGAATGCTATTGCAATAACGACATGGAATCAGATATCATACATGCAGAGCTAAAACATTACTGTTATCAGAACAGTATACGTAAAATTTTGTTTCTTTTCGGAAATTTAATGTATAAATAACAGAAAATTCATTACACGGGCTGCACGGACTAGGGTAAGCTCATGTCTGAAAGCCTCTGCTATTCGCGCTTATAATACGATCAGCAACGCAGTAGTTATTGTCGCAGGAGGCTACCCGCGAATTGTAATGGAGGACGTTCAGTCCACCGTGAAATTGGGCAATATAAGAAAGGGAGAATAAAGTGTCTCCGCTGGCACTCAGTTTATCTCCAACCGATATTTCATCTTCTCCAAAGCTTATCCAGCCTCTGTTTAAATCCTATGCTTTTACCTCCTGGCATGATGCTCTGCATTGGTTAAGCAACAGATAAATTGTCCTTCTGACTTGACAATATTGATCGTAAATGCTATGTATTTTCACCAGCTTTCAATGAAGGCTGTATGAGAAATGCTACCTTACCCTTTCATAAATGTGATTTAAGTATTTCTTATGGTATGAAAGGGAATTACTGTGACCAAACTGTAAGTTCCTTTAGTCTTAATACCGAGGCGGTGCCAGTTCAGTAAAGTAAATGATATTGTGTTTATATTATGAGAATAATTGACAGGCCCTGAATCATGAAAAGCAGTGATAATTGTTGCATAAATGGAGGAGATTTTCTTACTATTCCACGCAGCTACCTTCGGTATACTGTAGTTTAGGACAATAATATATTGCGTAGTTAAAGAGGACAGAATGTGTTGATTCTAAAAATTAAGAAGCAACTGGCAATGAAACAGAAATTACCCTTTTAAATTCATCGAATCAGTGGTGCAGTGAGTAGCTTGAGATTATCTACCAGAGAATAAACAACGTCCTATTTAATGCCATTTCATCACTCTGAATTTGATCTGAAAATAATCGCTGGCTGTATAACCATAGCCAGGAACACAAAGTTAGACAAACGTGACACGAACTGCAATTACGGAAAAGTCTTAATTGTTCAATTCTTTATTAAATTTTGCCAGCCAGTGTTGCCGAACGGTTCTAGGCACTTCAGTCTGGAACCACGCAACCACTACGGTCGCAGGTTCGAATCCTGCCTCGGGCATGTATGGGTGTGATGTCCTTAGGTTAGTTAGGTTTAAGTAGTTTTAAATTCTAGGGGACTGATGACCTCAGATGTTAAGTCCCATAGTGCTCAAAGCCAGTAATTTTATCAATTTTTATGCTTTCCGGGAAAACCACTGTCAGGCACAAGCTGTGGGACATCGTACACAAATAATTAAAAGTAAGTAAAACGCACCAGTATAGCGAGTGACTATGACCAACACTGTATGCATTTTTTCGTTACGTACGTATAGATATAGTTTTAAGCTCACCAGACTAACCACTTGGACTGTATATAAAAATACAATTCTCATTCCATAAGCCTGTCCACGGTAGTACAGTTGTCAGTTCAGTGAAATCAAGTGTCAAACTGATTGCAGCTTATTAAACTGTCAAAGAAGTAAACTACACCGACAGAAGAAGTAAGCTTTAACCAAAGACTCTTTACATTAACGAGTAAATATACTAAGATGCTTCCTCCGCAAAACGACGCAAAGACCTTTAACAAACAAGAAATGTATGCCATCGTTAGATAAAAGATAAATGACAATAAAATATGCTCCGAGATATGACAATGACAGATATAAACGTTAAAAGACAATAAAATGCACATCCAAATGTTACCGTAACAGTATAGATAAAAAATATTTAACCTTATGAGATTCATACATGTAGGATGGTTGGACGTCATAACATGTGTTGCATCAACAAGTAAAGGGAGTAAAGTAATGCAGTAGTAGTAAAATGAAAGTAAAATAATGAATGAAGTTCATGTATCAGTAACTAAAACAATACATGAAATTAGGTAAAATGTATTATATGTGGCATGATAATAGAGACTAATATGTATTTTCTCTCATATTGCGCCTCATGTATCAGATTTTATCGCTGACGTTTTGTAACTTCATGTGTTTTTTTATTGCAGTGGAATAATTCCTGGATAAAGTAATTCGACAAATGTGTCAAACCACTAACGTGATTAATGCAGTGCAATCTAGTTTAGACCACAAAATATCAATATTTAGATCTCCAAGTTAACGATAAAATCTGAATCTTTATTAACAAAGGTCACAAAATTAGTTTTGCAAGCAGACACTGAGCTTATGGCGATTCTGTTGCCATACGATTGACAAACTCCACAAACTGGAAAAGGTTCAGAATTAGTTATTGCCTCGTTGACAATACACGTTCAATGCCTCGTTATGTTGTGCGATTTTCTTGAAAGGGGAGGGGGGGAGGGGGAAGAATCTAACTGTTTAGATGCGACCATGTGATTGGTCTTCAGATATCAAGTACCCTACAAGTAAACAAAATCTCACGTATCAGTGCACCAAGGTTTATCAGCGAAGAAAAAGGTTTTTGTGATAGGTGTATCTAATATTCCGTAGTTTATGGAAAAAAGGTATGGAATCCGATCAACGCTTACCGACAGAATTTAGACAGTTACAACCTGATCGTTATCACACAGGTATGTACTATGTGCAACAACAATCGAAATCTAAAAAAAAGAAAATGTTAATAATTTTAAGAATTATTTTAGCTGGCCATAATTTCGTATACCAAAAACTGTTTGAATTTATATTCCACAATAACAACGGTGGCTACATCTAAAACAAGCAAAGAGCTAAATTCCCTAAATTACTTTGAAATCACGTAAGTAGTGGGCCAGAACAATAATGCATGACGTGAACAAAATGCACTCCGTGAGCTTATAGATAGAAAACACGTGTAACGTGAACACTAAAGAAGTTAATTTGGAATCGAATGTTATTAATTATAATTATGAAAACCAATAATATGGAACAACTGGAAACACTTCATGAAAACTGTACTCTATCGCATAACTCACGGTAATATGGTTTGCATAATCGTGACCAAATTTGATTACTGTTCTGTACTGATTGTATTTCAAGTGATACCGTTAGACTTTCATTCATGGAAACAACTATTTATCAAAATTAAAGTTACGTAGACATGTGCACGTAACATCGTTTACACAACTAAAAAGTCATAGAATTACCTTGACTACACGAGAGCCAGCATACATTTGTCTGATCCAATAAATTCAATATCTCCTGTGATGTCCAGTGTTTTCTACTACTTC
Source organism: Schistocerca piceifrons (assembly GCF_021461385.2). Lineage (NCBI taxonomy): Eukaryota > Metazoa > Arthropoda > Insecta > Orthoptera > Acrididae > Schistocerca > Schistocerca piceifrons. The sequence continues at coordinate 820,970,706 of NC_060140.1, read as the reverse complement.
TTGTTGTTTTACTATTGGATTCCCTATTTCAAGGTTACCTATTCCCCTTCTAGTATATTCCTTTCGCTTTTGTAGTCAATCGTGGCCTACTCTATCTCTGAAACTCTCCACGACCACTCGTTCTTTCAACTTCTCCGGGTTCCATCACATTAATTGCCTAACTTTTTCCAATTTCTTCAGTTTTAATCTACAATTCATAATCAATAAATTGTGGCCAGGGACCACACGTGCCTCTGGAAATGTTTTACAATTTAAAATCTGGTTCTGAAATCTCTTCTTATCGCGTATAATTAGTCTGAAAATTTCCGATTTCTCCAAGTCTGTACTACTTATACAACTTTCCTCCATGATTCTTACATCAAATTTTAGCGGTGATTAAGTTATACTACATAGAAAATTTTACCAGGCTGGTTCCTCTTTCATTCCTTGTGCCCAGTTTATATTCACCTACTGTTTTTATTTCTTTATCTTTTCCTACCTTCCAGTCCCCCATCACAATTAAATTTCCATCTCCCTTAACTATCTGAATAATTTCCTTCATCTCATGATATATTTCTTTAATCTCTTCAACATCTGCAGAGCTGGTTGGTATATAAACAAACTTTTACTACTGTGGTGGGTATTAACTTCATGCTTATTTTAGCAACTACTATGCGTTCACTATGCTGTTCATACTAGCTTACTCGCATTCCTATTTGTTATTCATTATTACTTGTATGCCTCTTCCTGCAACACCCCTTTTTGATTTTTGTATTTATAATTGTATACGCTCCAACTCGTAGAAGTCCAGTTTTGTTTCTCCCGATGACATTCTCCTGAGCAGTCCCCGCTCGTAGATTCAAATGACGGACTATTTTCCCTCCGGAATATTTTAGCCAAGAGTATTTCATCATCATTTAACCATACTGTAGAGTTACATGCCATGGGGAAATATTACGGCCGTAGTTTATTCCCGTGTTTTCACCCATTCGCACCCTACCCAGACTGATGCCCCTGACTACTGAAAAGTGTTTTGTCCATCTTCAGGAACCACAAGATTGTCTGTAAACTTCTATTGTGGATGCACCTGTCGTACTGCTATCTGTATCTCTGAGCAGACAACCCCGTCATGGAAGGTCCATCACGGTGCTTGATAAATTAAGGAGGGGGGGGGGGGGGCGATACCTCCAGTTCTTCCAACAGGCCCAGTTCATGGCCGTTATGCAATAGCAAGAGTACTGTGACGTTTGGTATTACATGTCGATATGAGTGACCCAAATAATGAGTGTGTAACGCTAAAGTAGTTGTGTGCGTTGGCTCAAATGTAATATGTACACCTGTTCGTCCTAAGTAGAACATTATAGATTCCTAAACTGTTCTTTTCTTTCACATATTGCATAATGTGAATATGACTCATGATCCCAATTTATACGAGGGTCACTAAAAAAGAAATGCACACTATTTCTTTTTAAATCCATCTTTTATTATGCATGTTTGAAAGTTTTACAGTGTGTAGATACATATTTTAGGAACAATATTTTCATTTCTCCACATAATTTCCATCCCTCTCAACTGCCTTACGCCATCTTGGAACCAGCGCCTGTATACCCGCACCGTAAAATTCTGGACCAACCTGTTGGAGCCACTGTTTAGCAGTGTGCAAAAGGGATTCATCATCTTCAAACCTTGTTCCACGAAGAGAGTCTTTCATTTCCCAAAGAGATGATAGTCACATGGAGCCAGGTCAGGACTGTAAGGCGGGTGTTTCAGTGTTGTCCATCAGAGTTTTGTGATCGCTTCCATAGTTTTTTGGCCGATATGTGGCCGTGCTTTGTCGTGCAACAGCAAAACATCCTGCTTTCGCCGATGTGGTCGAACACGACTCAGTCGACCCTGAAGTTTCTTCAGTGTCGTTATATATGCATCAGAATTTATGGTGGTTCAACTTGCCATTATGTCCACAAGCAAGAGTCCTTCGGAATCGGAAAACACCGTAGCCCTAACATTTCCAGCAGAAGGTGTGGTTTTCAATCTTTTTTTCTTGGGTGAATTTGCATGATGCCACTCCATTGATTGCCTCTTCGTCTCTGGTGAAAAATGATGGAGCCATGTTTGATCACCCGCCACAATTCTTCCAAGAAATTCATCTGCACCATTTTCGAACTGTTCAAAAAGTTCCCTGCATACCGTTTTTCTTGTTTCTTTGAGCCACTGTCAACATCCTGGGAACCCACTTAGCACGAACCTTTTTTAACGCGAACACTTTCAGTATTCTGCAGACACTTTCTTCCCCTATCCCAACGTAGCGTAACAATTCGTTCACTGTGATACGTTTGCCGGCAGTCACCAACTCGTTAATTCTCTGCACATTGTCTGGAGGGTGTGCAGTAAGAGGCCTGCCGCTGCAAGGACAATCCTCAATATTTCCGTGCTCGCTTTCATCACGTAACCTGGTTGCTCACAGACTAACTGTATTGCGATCGACAGCAGCATCTCCATACACCTTTTTCAACCTCTTGTGGAAGTTTCCCACTGTCTCGTTTTCACAGCACAGGAATTCTATGACAGCACGTTGCTTCTGACGAACGTCATGTGTAGCAGCCAACTTGAAGACATGCTATGACGGCACCACTCACGGGAACACGTTGAACTAAGTTTGAAAACAAGCGGGAAGGATGTATCTACACACTGTAAAACTTTCACACATGCAGAATGAAAACCGTATTTTTACCAAAATAGTGTGCATTTCTTTTGGAGTGACCCTCGTATCATGTACTAGCTCCCATAGTAGTATTTTGACTCTGAAAGCCGGCTGCGGTGGTCTCGCGGTTCTAGGCGCTCAGTCCGGAGCTGCGCGACTGCTACGGTCGCAGGTTCGAATCCCGCTTCGGGCATGGATGTGTGTGATGTCCTTAGGTTAGTTAGGTTTAAGTAGTTCTAAGTTCTAGGGGACTGATGACCACTGACGTTAAGTCCCATAGTGCTGAGAGCCACTTTGACTCAGAAAATCTATTTTTTACGGGTAGGGTACTGACTGGTTTGCCTAATATACTAAACAACACGTACTTAAGCAAGTGTTGATTTGTAGCAAACAAAACCATTCGTTTTACTGTCGCAGGTTGTGTACTGGTAATCGATAAAATAATAGAAAACAAAAACAAAAAATTTAGAGGAACTCCAGTGTTTTGGGGGATTGTTTCTAAAAGTAAGTAACAAAACAGAATAGAGAAACATTCGACGCGCCATTGAGTAGTGCCTCAAAATATGTGCAATAGATGAAATGCTCATAGTACGTGACATACTGAGTCCAGTGAGTGAAATTCCAACAAATGTATCCACTAGTACATATTACAATTCTAAGACTAAGTTCGACATTGAACTTTAAATTCTTAGTCGCCACCTGATTTGGTGTACATCAAAATGGTTCAAATGGCTCTGAGCACTATGGCACTCAACTGCTGAGGTCATAAGTCCCCTAGAACTTAGAACTACTTAAATCTAACTAACCTAAGGACATCACACACATCCATTCCTGAGGCAGGATTCGAACCTGCGACCGTAGTGGTCCCGTGGTTCCAGACTGTAGCGCCTAGAACCGCTCGGCCACTCCTGCAGGTGGCGTACATCATATCGATCGTTATTGACTGACGTACCAACAGTTTTTCAAGTATATGTTATTTCTTACTTTTAGGCTTTCAGTTTTTTGTTTTCTTCATAAAGCACGAAATGTAATGTATTTAAATAATGGTCGGTATTATTTTATTGTTAAGACTATACAAATCAATAGACAGCAAAGATGTTTAACTTTATATTGTGATTTGATATTTTTTGACACTCCCTTCGTAGAACTAACAGCAGGTGTTATTGAAACATTTCAGTTTTCTCTGAAGTCAATAACTTTTTTCTTAATTACGCTAATTGCTTTGAAGCAGTAATTTTCTTTTTTCGAATCTGTAATGGACCTCATGTTGGTGAATTTGATTCCGCATTTGTCTATTTTCTACTCTTCTTTTGGCTATGAAGTTGGGGACAAAAATTTTTTTGCTTAATTTCTAGTTTGTTTTTTCGCTCCGCTCAAGCATTTGACCAGTAACCAAACTTTGTCTTGCATAAACCGAATTAGCGAAATTTCTCTCAAAACACTAGTTGTATTTCAAGTGCTTTCGGGCACGAGTGCATTACAGCCTGCAACCGTAGTTGACTGCTCGCTCTGAAGAGGAATCGCCAAGTTCGATCGGGTTAATTTTAATACCAGCACTGCCTCGACCGCAAAGTGGATGTACTTGGACAGCGTTTTCCCCTGGCATAAGTGTGCAGGCGCGAGGCGGGTCTGCCTTGTTGGGAGGGCAGTAAATCAGTCGTCACTGCGCCTCCAGAAGGAGCGTCCGAGAGGGGCCGGGCCTCCACAAACACGGTGCCCTGATATACGACACTCGGCCCGTAATTATAAGGTAAACCAGCGGTGGCGGCGCCGGCGCGAGCAAACACTCGTCCATCAGTCAGCGGGCGGTCAATGCGACCAGGGGTGTGGCCCGGCAAACAGCAGAGCCGCGCTGCCATTTCCGGCTGCAGCCAACCCCCAACCCCCCTCCCGGCAGCCCCGAGCCGAGCTTCTCCCACTGTCGCCGCGCTCACTGATTACTTCCGATCCACTCCAGCAGAGAGTGATGCGCCGGTCGACCAGCTTACACGAGTGAGAACGACCACGCCACTAAATCGCTTCCCTAATGACTGCCTCCATAGGCTTCGTTTTCACCCTTCTCCCCAAGTCGTTTTTGACATGAATAACCAGACCGCAAACAGCTGTTACGTTTATCAACGTCGATCTGATGATGTGAGGTATAAATCAAACGGAAAAGAGGACCATGATCGAAAACTGGCATGAAAAACATGTTTGGTGGACAACGCAGTAATTGAAAACAAAGGTAACGCTTTTGCGATTTATTTGTTATTTATTTACTTCTGGATATACTGTTATAATATAGGCAATGTAGAAATTGATAAGTGATGCTGCTATTGATACACAGATGGTTTTGAAAAATACTTTTACAAACAATGGGGACAGATTCGTTAAATCTAGGCTCGAAAGAAAATTCTAGTAGACATGACCTCTGAAAAGCATCCGTTAACAACTTTTTAGGAGCACTTGGTCAAGAGAAGAGCTGTGTTTCACAGTAACGAAGATGAAGAAATGCCCATGTTTACTATATGTCTTTTTTTTATGCGAAGGAAACCTCTTCCCAAAGAGTGTGAAAGTATTTCTGAAACACTGCGGACACTGCCGGGAAAGTGTAACATCCACCAGGGAAGGTCACTTTATTAACATATGATGTGACAGGACCATGATAACAAATTCAGGCCAAATAAAGACACATGAAGAGCCAGCGGAAAAAAAACGGATAAGTCACATTTTGCACAATTCTCAGAAGAGTCAATTTATTCTTTCAGGATTCGAAAAAATACATAAAACACTATAATCGAGTGTAACCAATACAATTACGATGCCAAATTTATTGAATATGGAGAATTAGAATAGAAGAAATAAAGACTGAAATTACATGATAAAAAACACATTACTTGCATAGCAAGTACATCGTTGCTACGAAAAGAACTTGGTAAGTCTAATACGTTTGTATTGTCTAACATTAAAGTTTCTTTCTGTTGGTCTTTAAATTTGGTTCCTCATGTGGTAGACTGGAATAGAAATTTCTTGCGTCTTGACCACGTAATTGTTTGAATTTTTGAACCTCTGCTTATTTTTCGTAAGGTATTGGCAGGAGTTCTGAAAATACACCCCTAGATTTAGTTATTTGTAGAACAGTCGCGTTTACTTCACAGGAAGTTTCACACTGCAAACATTTGCCATTATAATACGCTCGATGAGATAATAAGAATTTGTCAGGTCCCTGCCAGTGATACACAGGCTCAATGTCTACCTGTGGACCACCAGTATGCTCCAAACGCACTGGTATCCAGGGTCCATTGTAAGTAATCATGTACTTTAACAATTTGCTTTCCTCCACAACTAGAGCTTCTGTGAGCGGTCGTGTTAGGAAAACGCGTTCAAGGCGGTCTTCCAATCTCGTACAATTTCTTGTTGAACTAGAATAACTTTTTAAAGGCACGGATTCATTCTTGCGGTTTCAAAAGCGTTAAACGAGTTTTTTGGTAACTCTGCAATGACTTTCTGTTTTACCAAAACAAAGTTTTTATCACATTTTATGTAAGAGTGTTCTCTTATTGGAAATACTGTTTTGACATCATTTAATCTATTAATCGTATGAACGAGATAGTGAAGGTATAAACACTGTATGATTCTTACTCTGTCCTGGGCACAAATCACAGAATATTACTATTGCGCTTACTTTGAATTAACAATTTCACTCAAATAATTGTACAAAAAGTGATAACTTCATTCGCTCCTTTATTCCTTACATCTTCAGTCTAAGTATAAAATACGGCCTATCTGTTGGAGTTTTGATGAATGTTGAAACTTCAGAACGATAAATCCATGCAAACAATGAAGACCGCTGCTGACAGGAGTTTTAATAATGGTATCATTTAACTTAATTCTTACAATGTATCGCAAAGAGCAGTCTCTGGCATTAGAATCGTTATGCTTATGCCTTCTGCGAGAAATTAGTGTCACAGAAATTAAGCTGGTTAAATAGTAAAATTGATCATTCAAGTTACCTAATGAATTAAAATTCTTGATCACCAATTCTTCCCTCTCTCTGAGTTCTTTGAAATATTCAGAAAATGAGCCTTTGCATGAGACAGTGTCCTAAGTTCCCTACGAAGTATGATTCATACACTCGAAAGATCCGAAGAGAACCACACTAATATCACAGTTCATGTTAAACACTATTGCTCTAAGGAAACAACACAGAGTAAGAAACTCATCCGATCACCTTTGCCAACCCACGTATCCTAACAAGTGTAATGCAAACAGGTGTAATGCCAGATTCTTTCTGTGAGAAGACGAACTTTGAATGTACTTTCCGTTACCATTAAAAGTAAACCCCTTTGCATGTCAGTGCTATGTCCTATGTCATTTGAAAGTCATTTCAGTTACATTGAAGTACCGATGGCTAGCTATCGGAATATGCCATCACGAAAATTTCTTAATTAAATGGATGTACCCCGCTTTTCTGTGGGTTTTACACCATTCACAGTAAAGGGTGCACAAACAGTCGCATCAATATACCGTGTATCTGTCTCTGGCGGCAATGCAGGAATGTGTTTTCCCATGCAAACGCTCATAAAGTTGCCGAATGCAACAGACTGTCATAAGCATCTTGTACCCTTTTCTGTAATTCGGCGTTGTTTTGAAGGACAAGACCTAAAGATGTTCACATGACGACTGATCTGTTGCTCTCACTGGCCAGTACAGCAGCTGTACACTACGAAGAGACTTATGTGGACGTGCACTGTCCTGCTGAAAACTCGTAACACGTTCCTGTCGAAGGAATGGCTGTACCACCGTGACACCAAATGTAGCGGGCATTGGTTACTTTACGCTGCAGAAACGCCAAGTGTGACCACGAAATGTAAATGATGGCTCCCAGCACAATTGAGCCTGTGGTGGGACCTGTTCATCGTGGGTGCCCGCCCTCTGGAACAGACTGCTAACCAGGTGTAGGCCATATACGAGGACGTCCATCGCTGAAGACGACAGACAGCCATTGCACTCTACAGTCAACTCTTCCACGACAACGGGGTGGCCGTGATTGGTGATATCGCGGTGTCGCCGGCTGCCTGGCCAGAGGCGCACGTGCTCCCAGACCTGTTGCAAGCAGACTGTTCCAAACGGTCCTCAGCGAGTGCCACATGTACTCTGATTTCCTGCCTGGATGATGTTCGGTCGGCCGCTCTGCCCCAAAGATGAGTCGATATTGACATTTGCACTATTTGCATGTCCAGAACCTGGTGTGCAGGTGTGAGAATGTTCCGCAGACTGCTGCTAAAAGCAACGATACACTACCGATAGCTTGTGCCCAACATACACAGCAAACCATAGTGCAGCCACCCACCTTCCAGCCGGTGCACAATGTGACCCCCTTTGAATGAGTTAAATTGTTCAAGAGGACCAAGTACTCGTCGGTGGGACATGGTTTTGTACTCTAGAATGAATATAACAATCAATCTTCACGTCTAAACTGTGCCGTCATTGTCTGCAGAGTCAAAACAAATGCATCACGAACAAGCCATCTTGTCGCCGGGTTCCGTGACAAACGAATCACCTACACTGCACCTCTCTGTATGCACATTTATACCCTCCTGCCACTGAAAGCAATCGTTGAGGTTGTTGCATGTTACTCCGGCAGTGAACGTTGCAACATCAGTTCAATAGTTGACATTAAAATGTACACCAGCCAAAGTTATAGCCTAAAGTTAACAGATAAAATACCATTACTGCTCTTTCCAAATCAGTTACATTGCATGTCGTAGTACGTGTCAAGAATGTCATATTAGTTTTTACCATACAGGCATCGTCATTTTAACGCCACTTTTGTCGTTTATTAGAGCACGAAGTGTAAGTATTATCTAGCTTATCAATAACTTTGCACAAGGAACAAAGTAAACCACACTTTACAGTATCATCGTACGTAACATACATCTTTGGCAGTTAGGTCTTTAGTAACGTTGTATTGAACATAAATGAAGGGTACAGGAAACAAAGCCATGTAAGTAACAATTGCTTTCGAAATCCTTTTGAATTGCCGTTAGATTCTCAATTGAAAGGACTTTTAGTAGCAAGAAAACATAAATAGAAACAGGTTAGGCATGGGTTTATACGCTATTGAAGCTTTGGCACAAAGGAAAAGACCGGGTATGTCAGTTGTTGTAATGGGAAAAAAAACAGGGACGTCATCTGCACTACAACACAGCACAGTGCAATCGCTGAAATTAAAAAAATGTCATGAATCAAACCATTACCTTTTATTGTGGCATGAACCTGACGGGAGACAGGGTGTGATTAGAAAGACTTTGTTCAGTCAGGAACATATGTTGTAACTTATGTTTAGGACACAGTCCGTCAAGGAAATAGAGGCCTCATCTCTTCACCCTCTTCTACCAAACTAGGGAGATATATATAGTTGAGTCATGATACCCAGCGTTATAAAAATGCTGACGAAGCTATTTCAACACAGACAACAGGAGAATTGAAACTACCTCCTGCTCCCCATTTAGGTAATTTTCTTGTAACGCTGGTTATGTCCAAAAATGTGTTACAGATCCCCCTGTTGTCCTCAGCTCTACAACCCTTCTCTAGAGCAAAGTACCAAGACAGTACGACTCTCATGGAGATCTGCGGTCAGTCAGCAGTGATGTTTTTCCAAGGATTGCTACATGACAAATAACCCATGAGACAAATGTGAATTATCTACGATTATACAGATAAGGAACAATATTACAAATGATAATAATCGAATCTTATAGTTATACAAACAAAACTGAGAATAGCTACTTCTGTTTTAAGAGCCTTACCTGCATCATTCCTGAATTGTTCCTTTTAGAGTTGTATTAATGGTTTCCTGCATATTATTAAAATGAGATACGTAACCCTAGCAATACCAGGACGTTCTTCCCAACAGTTATTCCCAAGGAGGGGAAGGAGGTACTTTATGCCAACCCTAAAAAAAAGTAAAAAGTAAATTCGTTAATTATTGTTCACATATATCAATAATAAACGGTTTAAACAGTTACTTATCTGTCAGTAGGGTCCAGAACATGAAAATATCTTATAACACAGTCTTACCGAAATCAGCATATTTTCAGTAACATATACTACAAATGGGGAGGATGGTTGGTGGTGTACTTTAAGCCTACCGCAAAGACAATTTTAATAATGCAAATTTTGTTACTAATTGTCAGCTTTTACTCACAACATACGTTTTAAAGAGATATTGTTGTGTGGGTAAGGTCCCAAACCTAAAAATATACTAGAAAGATACAATTTGAAAAGCTTGTAAGGATGTTGCATGGTGGCTTTCGCTAAGAAATAGTTGTTTAGAAAGAAATTGGATACGATGCAATATCTTCCAGACTATTATCTCTGAAGATAGCCAGTCAGGCCATTGTGATCGATAATTATAGTGGCCCACCAGAGATGGTGTCGCCAAATGTGTTCTTCCCCTGGTTTCCTAAAAGCGACAGTAGAGCGATACAAAAACTGGAAGTGGAACGGTAATAAAGATTGAGCCCTACCCAAAGGTTGAGCTGCCTCGTGCGCTATCATCTTACTATGAGAACAACTCGCGCTAATTGTATTTGGCAGCCTAATTGAATATGCACGCGCAACGCCCTGATTGGCTAAGTTGTTGTTGTTGTGGTCTTCAGTCCTTAGACTGGTTTGATGCAGCTCTCCATGCTAATCTATCCTGTGCAAGCTCCTTCATCTCCCAGTACCTACTGCAACCTACATCCTTCTGAATCGGCTTAGTGTATTCATCTCTTGGTCTCCCTCTACGATTTTTACCCTCCACACTGCCCTCCAATGCTAAATTTGTGATCCCTTGATGCCTCAGGACATTCCTACCAACCGATCCCTTCTTCTAGTCAAGTTGTGCCACAAACGTCTCTTCTCCGCAATCCTATTCAATACCTCCTCATTAGTTATGTGATCTACCCACCTAATCTTCAACATTCTTCTGTAGCATCACATTTCAAAAGCTTCTATTCTCTTCTTGTCCAAACTAGTTATCGTCCATGTTTCACTTCCATACATGGCTACACTCCATACAAATACTTTCAGAAATGACTTCCTGACACTTAAATCTATACTCGATGTTAACAAATTTCTGTTTTTCAGAAACGCTTTCCTTGCCATTGCCAGTCTACGTTTGATATCCTCTCTACTTGGACCAGCATCCGTTATTTTGCTCCCCAAATAGCAAAACTCCTTTAGTACTTTAAGTGTCTCATTTCCTAATCTAATTCCCTCAGCATAACCCGACTTAATTCGACTACATTCCATTATCCCCGTTTTGCTTTTGTTGATGTTCATCTTGTATCCTCCTTTCAAGGTACTGTCCATTCCGTTCAACTGCTATTCCAAGTCCTTTGCTGTCTCTGACAGAATTACAATGTCATCGGCGAACCTCAATGTTTTTATTTCCTCTCCCTGGCTTTTAATACATACTCCAAATTTTTCTTTTGTTTCCTTTACTGCTTGCTCAATATACAGATTGAATAACACCAGGGAGAGGCTACAAGCCTGTCTCACTCCCTTCCCAACCACTGCTTCCCTTTCATGCCCCTCGACTCTCAAAACTTTTATCTGGCTTCTGTACAAATTGTAAATAGCCTTTCGCTCCCTGTATTTTACCCCTGCCACCTTTAGAATTTGAAAGAGTATTCCAGTCAACATTGTCAAAAGCTTTCTCTAAGTCTACAAATGCTAGAAACGTAGGTTTGCCTTTCCTTAATCTTTCTTCTAAGGTAAGTCGTAAGGTCAGTATTGGCTAAGTTAAAAGTTAATTTACTCGGAAATTGTGCAACATATCGAATTTGTTTCTTAATAGTCACTTCTCAACACAATTTATCCTGCAGCAGCCTCACAAGCTTTTCAAACTGTGTCTGACCACGCAGTGTATGTATCAATATGTCACTATATCTGAAAAAATTACTTTTGTCAGAGGTATTTATTGCAGCTAGAAGTTAAAAATTCGCTTTCTAGGCTTCATGAAAAGAGTGAAATCTGATTTTTTTTCTGGATCTTTCGTATGTGACATTAACATGATTCCTATATAGTCAAACGAAGAATACCATTAAACTGACATGTACATCAGCACGTAATGTAAATGATTTCCAAAAGACATCAACAGTATGTTACCTATTGACACTATACTTGTTACGACTTTTCATTGCTAAATTATAGCTTTGCAATCTATTATACGCGTACAGATTAGTGTAGGTGGACATGTATGTTTGACATCTCCTTTTAAACGAGCAGATCGATTTGAACCAAACTTAGTACACCTAATACTGTCTGCAAAGAAGCACCATGTGCGTACGACTGCCTAGCACCCATAGTGATGGGAGTGGGAGTGAAAATTGTTGGTAACATGGGACATCGTGGCTGCATTGCGGAACTGATGTGTTGCACGTGTACTATCAGTATGCATTCTAGGCAGTATTCATGCAGACAGGCATGGCTGAGCAGAGGGAGGCTGTAGGAGGAGATGGACAGATGAGGTGGGAGGATGAGATGTACTGAGTGAGGTGCAAAGAGGAGCAAAGCCACAGAGAGGATGTAGGAGGATATGGACAAGGAGACAGGAGAACGAGAAGATGGACTGAGAGAGGGGTAGAAAAAGATGGATAGATGGAAGTGGAATAATGAGATGGAGAGAGAAATGGAGAGGACAAGACAGACAGAGAATTGTGAAAGGAGGACTTAGAAAGGTATTGGTGCGAGAACGAGCTGTACAGGGAAAGGGGCAAGATAGACTCGAGAAGGGAAAAAAGGAGATGTGTGCAACATAAGTGAGATACAGATACACAGGCGAAGCTGCCAGTGTAGTTAGTGATGTACTAAAATGTGTTTGTTCATTGCAGGCTCACTTGAAAAGGCTACAAACCAAAATTGTGATATTGTACGCAGAAGTGACTGAAGCACTTAAATCGTGAAAGCATTATATTTAAAGAACTCTACATGTGTACCCTCTAATAATTAAATATTCATAAGAAGTAAAAATTTTACCCGATAAAAGATGATAATGAAATGCAGAGTGATAAAAATTTTATCGAACAAAAGGTAGCACTGGTCTCGAGTAAACTTATTACACTTTCTTACAGATAGTGATTTTGATAGGAATAAAATGTAATTCTGTTTAGCAAACAGGTGGCGTATAGTCACCATAGATACAGCAGCAGCACGGACGACTGAGATGAGAGCGAGAAACCGGTGTTAGACATTTTCTGGAAAATAATCAGGCACTCAAGATACCTAACTATCAATTAAGTCGGGAGTAGTCTCGGATGTTGTCACAGATAATGCACCAAATTTACTAAATAGGTAACAGCGCCCTATCTTAAGGTGCTGATTACTAGTCGAATCAATACTGAATCTAGGTGGCTGGTCTGTTCCTTGATGTACCGTGCATTTCTGCAACAATTCCGCCAAATAATTATTACTCGGGAAGGCCTTCAAACAACGCAAACAGAGTGTTGATAAACTTAGGAATGAGGATAAACTATCCTGTATACGAGTACAGTTATTAAACGTTTCATCACCATATGAGGTTTCCATTTTAAGGTAGTCAGGAACAAGACGAAGGTAAATCATATCACTATCACATCAAGCCGCTGAATTGCACTAACGTAAGTCAGCACTAACCAGCCGCACCATACGTATGATAATTCGGGATCATTCATAAGTTTAAAGGAAATTTTATTAGCAAATAGTGCCAGAAAAATATAAAAGTGAACCTGGTGACAAAATGCAAAATGTAGACTTATTATCAACAATGCATTAAAATGTGAAAATCTCGCATTGCAACTACATTATTAGACGCCCTACATGAAGTTCTTAGATGTTCACAACACAACGAATTTCTAACACAAGCAACTGTCAACTACAAAGTATTGATTTCCGGAAATGTAGGGGTACTGAGGACATTAAAAAGTTGTACAGGAATTTTCTTTATATTCTCTGCATGCTCATTTTTTAAGAATGGTAACCCATTCATTTGACAGATTTTTGTTTGTCATACAATAAGACGTTGCCGTTTCGTAAAACGTTTTCCTTCCGTTTTAGGATTTTAATTTTCAGTTTCAGCTAAATATCGTTGTTATCATCATTAATATCAATCATTTATCATCCACTACTACTTTCATCTCTGTGTGTCAATATTGACTAGAAATGTTTTCCTCTGTCAAATGTCTTTCCGTTAGGACATCTTCTCGGTCTTACCTTTGTGGTGTCATCGCCAGACACCACACTTGCTAGGTGGTAGCCTTTAAATCGGCCGCGGTCCGTTAGTATACGCCGGACCCGCGTGTCGCCACTATCAGTGATTGCAGACCGAGCGCCGGCTCACGGCAGGTCTAGACTAAAAAGACTAGCACTCGCCCCAGTTGTACAGCCGACTTTGCTAGCGATGGTTCACTGTCTACTTACGCTCTCATTAGCAGAGACGACAGTTTAGCATAGCCTTCAGCTAAGTCATTTGCTACGACCTAGCAAGGCGCCATATTCTTCAAGAATGTACTCGGAACAGATAATATTGTGAATCATGTACCGTCAAGAGCGACGTTCATAATTAATGGATTAAAGTTAAGTATCAAACAAATTACGTCCGCTTTCTGAATTCTAATTCCTTGTCATGTTCCAGACCTCACGCCAGTATAGTTCTTCCCTCCTCACGCCAGCCTGCGTGAGCTAAAACGCGTGCATTTCGGCCTCCTCTAGTAACACGGTGTTGGCTCTTCTGCCAACACAACAACCTTATCTCTTGGAAGCACTTAAAGAACTTTCTAGTTCCATCTTCCATCCATTTACCTGGATACAAGACACATCCATCGAAATTTGTTCTAAGCTCTACATCAGTCGCCTTCCTGATCCCTCTGTTGTGTGCCTGTATCCCTCACTAATTACCAAAAAGCATCTCTCGGATTCTCGTTGTGTAAACCACAGTTTTTTATGCAATGGAATTCCATGTCTTACTGTACCATAGGTCAATTATTAAAAAAAGTAACATATGGGAATAGTTTGAAATTTTTCTGTTAGGTGATGCTTATATAAATAAAGAGTCCTCTAACTACGCATAAATACTCAGTATTTAAATGTGGTAACAGGTGATGCAATAAGGTAGCATTTGATTTCAGTAATGGAAAATGCAAGTACTGTTCAAAGTTTGGGCGAATAATATATCTTATATTTTACGAGCTTGATTAAGGATCCCCCGGTGAATGGAAAATAGAAGATCTGGTTTTGTAGGAGCTTTCACTAAATACGTTTATTGATAAACTAGATAGCTCTTTGTGAATGTGAAACATATACTGTCATACCGATAAACTGGTCCTCACTCATGATGGAAATAAAGCAGCTGTATGTATATCATTGTTTAAGAACAGTGATTTATATTAACCATTCTTGGTAAGTATGAATGGTTGCTGTACCAGATCGTATTAGCAAGGATTGGAAAGAATACTCACTAACACATGGGGTTAGCATGCAAAGAGAACCCTTCACACGTGCATTTTTGTACTGATTAGGTATAGCAAATGATGTTCTCCGCTACAAACGATATCTACAAAAGTTAGTCGGCAGAGAAGTGGGACCACATTCGTGATCAGGTTGTATACTGTGAAAAATACATTAAATTGAAAATTAAGACGAGACATAAAATTTGTTCACTCATTCGATGGAGAAAATTAAGTAGTATTTATTAACTAATGAGATTATGAGCCAGTGTTTACCTGGGAACCAAGTCAATGCACATATCTGTTGTGCAGACGAGAAAAACGCATCTGTTTCACCAACAAAACGACTTAACTTCGGAAATACCAGTTGTGCAGACGAGAAAAAGGCATCTGTTTCACCAACAAAAAGACTTCACTTCGGAAATTCAAATGTATACTGAACAGGTGCTGCAGGAACAAGCACTTATTATTGATGTAAAAGCACAAGTCACAATCTCTAGCACAGGCTATGTGAGCATTTGGCTGAAGAAAGGCACAAACTATCACTTTCCCATAAATCGTAAAAAATAAGAAATTTAATAGAATGTTAAGTACAGACATGTTGCCCGAATTTACTTCATACGTTGACGGCGAATTTACATCTGGATCATTAATCAAAGACAAGGTTTCTTTGTTTGGCATATGCAGATGTTACAGTACTGCTATGTGAATCAAACTGTTGAGTTGCAAGAAATGTACTAAGAAATGGACTACTACCCACAGAAAAGTGGGCTAAAGGTGAATCAAAACAGAACACAGTTCGTGGAATTAGGAAGAAGGCAAGAGCAGCAAGAATTTCTTGAGGTAAATGCCATGAGGTCCAAGAGAGTCAGCCCTTTCAAATACTTGAGACGTAGGTTTACAGCCAACAACGACGTAGAAATGCACATCAAAGAAAGAATAGCAGTGGTAGTGAAATGCATTCAGCTCAGAATCAACATCAGTAAATGCTAAGTTGAGATGATAATACTCATGGGACAGAGGTGGGCACATATGCAGATAAAATTAGTATCACGTACACAAGGTATAAAAGGTCAGTGAATTGCCGGAGCTGTCATTTGTACTCTGGTGATTCATGTGAAAAGGCGTCCAACGTGATCGTGGCCGCACGACGGGAATAAACAGAAACTGAATGCGGAATGATAGTAAGACCTAGACGCTTGGGACCTTCCATTTCGAAAATCGTTAGGCACTTCAGTATACCGAGATCCACAGTGGAGTGCCGCGAGAACACCTAATTTAAGGCATTACCTCTCATCACGGGCTACACAGTGACCGACGCCTTTCACTTAACGACCGAAAACAGCGGAGTTTGTGTAAAGTTGACAGTGCTAATAGACAAGCAGTACTGCTTGATGTAACCGCAGAAATCAACGCTGGCTGTAGGGCGAACGTATCCCGCAGGACAATGCGGTGAATTTTGGCATTAATGGGCTGTGACAGCAGACGACAGAGGGGAATGCGCCCATCATCTGCGGTGCCTCTCCTAGGCTCGTGACCATGCCGGTTGAACACTTGTTGACTGGAAAACCGCGACATGATCAGTTTAGTCCAGATTTCAGTTGGCAAAAGCTGATGGTATGGTTCGAGTGTGGAGCAGACTCCACGAAGTCATGGACTCAAATTGTCAACAAGGCACTGGGCAATGTGGTGCTGCCTGCATAATGGTGGGGAGTGCGTTTACATGGATCG
Source organism: Schistocerca piceifrons (assembly GCF_021461385.2). Taxonomy (NCBI): domain Eukaryota; kingdom Metazoa; phylum Arthropoda; class Insecta; order Orthoptera; family Acrididae; genus Schistocerca; species Schistocerca piceifrons. The sequence continues at coordinate 820,953,843 of NC_060140.1, read as the reverse complement.
CTGACAGGAAATGGTTATGCTCGGCTACTTAGAGAGAGCATTTGCAGCCATTCATGGACCTTATGTTCCCAACCAACGACGGAAATTTATGGATCACAACGCACAATATCACTGGGTCACAATTGTTAGCAACTCGTCTGAAGCAGGAGCCTTACCCTGAAACAGTGGGAGCAGTCTATGCCAGATCAGACCTTCTAGCGACTCTTGTTGGATTCACAGACCTACTTAAAATCACTTATAGTGATTGTAGTACACTTGGCACAAGAGTGGTAAACACTAACAGGAAGGCAGGATTTGTTACTTTTCTTATGTATATTCACAGTGCATTGCACCTTCATGCAAAGTTAGTTGGGCCTCAATCTTCTGCATTATAATTAACATTCCTTGCTGCCACTTACAAGTGCTTCCAGGACCAACCAGAAATGTTTTTCAATGCCGTTCGTAATCGTGGAGCAGGTCGGGTAATGTCTTCCTACAGAAAAATAAATTAAGAAAAGCAGCTGGTGTGACACTGGAGGAAATTCCTATTCTGACTTCCGCTGAACAGAGCATTGAATAACATATGAATCTCTCCTCGGATCGTTCACAGTTACTAAAGACGATTGTGTGTTTCTCACTGAGAAGGCGGTCCATGTTATTGTGTACAACTTGTTGTCCGCTGTTTAGAAAATACACTGCAGTCTGAAAGATTCATTATCAGCATAGCCTGGGGATGGCAATCACACTGTTTATTTTCTCATACATAGGAAGAGCAGGCGTGGTTTACTTTCAACATCAAATGACGTGGATATTTGTCTTCGTGCAGAAAAGAAATTGAGGAAGTTCACTGCTGGGAACTGGAAAGTCCCAGAAAAATAACTGTTGTTAATGGCTGTTAGAGGCACTTGGCACTCTTCAGACCTGTGTTCACTGTCTTGGCTCGACATATAAAGGGTCAGCATCCGTCAGACAATCATTCGTTACTGCTGACCAAGGCAATTTCAGCGGCAAATTCGGCATAACATCGGACCGTAGACCTTTTTTCACTTTTAACGACTCCATTTGTTTCTCTACGGTAGTGACACTAATATCTACTTCATTCACCTCTTCAGAGGTTCGAGAATTAAATTAAGACAATACATCTAGATTTTTTCTTTTTAAAAAGTTATATGGAAACAGAGTTCAGTATTTGTAACTCTGATTTGCTCCCCTCATTTTCAGTTGCTGTCACGTCCGTATGTGTCTAAACACTAACTTTGGTGCCACTAACAGCCTTTACATTAGACCAGATCTTATTAGGAATTTATGAAAGAATTGTCGATCATATTCTGCTGCAGTCCACGAGTATATTGTCAGAATTTGTCCCGAGAGGTCAGGATGTTGGTGCCGACTGACATCAGTGAAGGAATCCAATTGGAAAAGAAAACAATAAACAAAGAAAGAGTGGTAGCTAGCCGAGAGTGCACGACAAATGCTGTCCTAGAAATCCAGAAAATGGTGATACTAAAAGTAACACACAAACAGTTACAATTATTGTTTGTTTGAGAAGAGAAAAAGTTTATGATGTATGTTATTTGACATATGAAAACAGGTATACAAGTCAATAACTGGAAGTAGTTTCAACAGTAGGGACCGAAGGGGTGCGGCGGTAGAGTGATTAAATGCCCATTTTCAAGAAGTGCTTACCTAGCACATCGTGCCATTTGCCGACGATTCGGTATCAATTCTGACGGAGACGTGGTAAAGCTCACTTCTCGTATAGGCTTGGTGGAAAAGGAAGGAGAAAAACTGGTGCTTAACGCCCCGTTGACGGCAAGGTGATTGGAGAAGGACTGGGAAAAGGAGGACTGCACGTCGGATGATCCTCTCAGAAAAACTATCCCGGAAATCGTCTTAAAGAAATTCAGGATAATCACGAAAAACCAACATCTAGATAGCCGGACGAGGAGTCAAACTGCCGTCCTTCAGAATACGTGGCCTGTGTGCGTCCTACCACTGAACCACCTCACTCGGTAATCTTGGTGGCATTCACTTCTAATGCACAATTTGTGATTGTCAGAAGAGATACACGGGCTGATATTACATCTTCGTAACTGTTTGCGGTGTTGGAACTCGTTTCTACCGACATAGGCTTCACCACTGCTTGTATATCTCCCATGTTCGTGAGTTGTTTGTGGACAGATCTGACAATGACAAGTATCTGTTATTACCAGTGACGAATCAAACCTGCTGAAGAATTGTACTTCCGTTCTAATGTTGTTCTAAAAGCCGTAGTAATGACTGATCAGGAGAAACTAGTTAAAGAATTATTTGTTTTCAAACGAGTCCTTATTCTTTTGGCGATTTAGATATAATAAATGAAGCTGTTGAATCTCATCCAGCAGCCTCTCGTTACGTGTTGGCTGTTGGGCAGAAGCCAACCTACATGTAAACATACGTATAAGTGAGGGATGTTCGGCAATTAAAGAGACAAAATGACGTAGAAACGAAACATTTTCTAGGAGAAGTTTCGTATTTCTTCGACTTCGGGTTGGCATCAAACTGAGAACAGCTGAAACTTAAAAATTATTTGATATGTACGTACATGTGGTGTTTACTTTTTCGGAGGTGACAGGAAATACAAACACCAGATACATGTGTATATGAATATGGCCCGAAAATTAAAGATTCATTCTTTCAGTTTGTATGCTCACCAAACAAGATATCTTGTGGAAATTCGAAAAGGGCGAGAGAGAGGTTCGCTCAACGGGCTGGAAATATTAATCTGCTGGGAAGCGTCCTCGGATGGCTGAGGCGTTTTAGGCAAACGCTCGAATTAAGCGGGAGATCTGGGTTCGAATCCCGGCCCAGTAAAAATTTCCACGTGTTACAATCGATTTTATTCTATCCAACATACATTTCGCCTAAGGACCACGAAGATAAGACAAAGAAAATTAGAGATAATACGGAGCCATATAGACAGTCGTTTTTCCCTCGCTCTATTTGCGAGTGGAACAGGAGAAGAAATGACTAATAGTGGTACACACCGCCACACACCTTACGGTGGCTTGCGTAGTGTGTCTGTAGATATAGATGTAATTTTTTTTTCAAGGCTCAAATGCGGCTAACGTCACTGAAAACTTACAATTAAATGTTTCCCTGAGACATAGAAGTCTCAGGGAAACATTTAATTGTAAGACCTCTAAGATCACCAAATGGTACAGGGACGTCCCATTACGTCCAATGTTGGGGTGCTTGCCAATATCGGAGAGCCCTGGGAGTAGTGACAATATGTAAGGGAAAATGAATTGTAGTTTGTGATGGAGAGGGCACTCAGCTTAAGAAGTTCGTGCACCACTGTTGACCATTGTACTGCGGTAGTGTAATCGTTAGCATTTCTGCCTAGCAAGCAAAAAGACCTGCCTTCGAATCCCGGCACAAGTTTTAATTTATTTCGTCTGCTTCGATCATTACCGTCACTGTAAACGTTCGAATAAAAATTGTTTTGTTCATGACCTCCTCATTTGCCTCAATTGATTGCGTGTCAACATGAAGTCTCCACAAAAGTTGACCGACATTCACTTACCCGATTCTTTGTTGTATTCTGAGGGTAAGAAACAGGCTAAAATCTTCTTTGATTGATATTACAGTATGGTGAAAGTTGTATGCATTGCAGAAATTTTTATAAGTGTGTAGAACACTTCAAAAAATGATCAGATCTCAGCGACTGGCGAGCAATATTCTGGCCGGCAACGTGTTCAGTTGGATATTTGCACATGAATGTAGGATGGATTGTCGAAGTTCATCCAATGTGCGTGGCTTTTGTCGGTAAACGACGTCCTTTAGTGTTCCCACAGGTAAAAGTCCAGAGAAGTTAGGTCTGCCGGCCGGGGTGGCCGAGCGGTTCTAGGCGCTACGGTCTGGACCCGCGCGACCGCTACGTCGCAGGTTCGAATCCTGCTTCGGGCATGGATGTGTGTGATGTCCTTAGGTTAGTTAGGTTTAAGTAGTTCTAAGTTCTAAGGGACTGATGACCTCAGAAGTTCAGTCCCATAGTGCTCAGAGCCATTTGAACCATTTTTGAGTTAGGTCTGAGGAACGTGGTGGTTACTCCACAGCACCTCTATAGCCTATCCATCTTCCTGGTTGATTTTCGTCGAGATATGCCCTAACACTCCTTTACTTGAAACACGCATTAACTACATTATTCGTGAAGACTGATGTTTTATACACTGAAGCGTCAAAGAAGCTGGTACCGGCATGCTTATTCAAATACAGAAATATGTAAACAGGCAGAATACGGTGATGCGGGTGGCAACGCCTATATACGACAACAAGCGTCTGGCGCAGTGCTTAGATTGTTACTGCTGCTGCAATGGCAGGTTATCAAAATTTAAGTGAGTCTGAACGTGGTGTCATAGTCGGCCCACGAGCGACTGGGTGCAGCTTCTCCGAGATAGCGATGAAGTGGGGATTTTCTCGTATGACCATTTCACGAGTGTACCGTGAACATCAGGAACCCGGTAAAACATCAAATCTCCCACATCGCTGCGGTCGGAAAAAGATCCTGCTATAACGGGACCAACAACGACCGAAGAGAATCGTTCATCGTGGCAGAAGTGCTACCCTTCCACAAACTGCTGCAGATTTCATTGCTGGGCCATCAGCAAGTGTCAGCGTGCGAACCATTCAACGCCACATCACCGATATGGGCTTTCCGGGCCGAAGGCCCACCCGTGTACCTTTAATGAATGCACAACACAAAGCCTACGCATCGTCTGGGCCCGGCAATACCACATTGGACTGTTGATGACTGGAAACATGTTGTCTCGTCCGAAGAGAATATTTTCTATGCCTACTGTGGAGAGAACAGAATACCAAGGTTACATTCGCTGCGACTCTAGAGCTAAGGAAAATGTCTTTCATTGTTTATTTGCATGGAGAATTTTATCAGTTTATCGCACAGGGCCATAGAACTCTGTGCTCACGTGACTGAGTAAATCTCACAGTGATTCATTTCATTATAGGCATTACATACTGCTTTTCCAGACTAAGTTGTTTAATTTTTCTTTGGATTACAGTAATACTGATTAAGCACACCATTTGCTCAACAACACATCACACAGTAGCTTTCCGTAAGACAAACATTACACATTGTACATCCATTAACAGAAAAAAAATTTACAAAAGAAAGTTACACCGTCAACACCGACATTGGACTGTCGATGACTGGAAACACGTTGCATAGTAGGAGGAGTCTCGTTTCAAATTGTACCGAGGGGATGGACATGTACGGGTATAGAGACAACCTCATAAATCCATGGACCCTGCATGTCAGTAGGGGACTCTTCAAGCTGGTGGAGGTTCAATAATGGTGTGGAGCGTGTGCTGTTGGAGTGATATGGGATCATTGATAAGTCTAGATACGACTCTGGCAGGTCACACATACGAAGCATCCTGTCTGATCACCTGTATCTATTCGTGTCCATTGTGCATTCCAACGGACTTGGGCAAATCCAGCAGAAGAATGCGATACCCTACATGTCCAGAATTGCTACAGAGTGGCTCTAGGAACACTCGAAAGCATCACGTCCAAAATTATCTTGAAAAGAGAAAGTACCTAACCAAAATTGTTTCCTTTTTAATTAGTGAAAGTATCAAAGATAAAATTGTTCCAAAATAATTATTTAACAAACCCGCATCTGACTGCGTCTGAGAACCTGTTTCGTGTACTCCTCCATTTTGACAGTAATGAAACATGTATTTGACTCAGCAATCAAGTTTAAGAGAATAATGACTTTTGTGCAATGGCATTAATATGGTACTGAAAAATTAACTTTTGGCCCTGATGTTTACTTAATGAAATTATATCTTGACTTGAATAATGCCAGTTGTGCAATGGCATAAAATTAGTTATTTGAAATAACTGTGCTCTGATAACTTAAGTTATATCAAAATCGATTTCAAACCATGAACTGCACATATATATTACATAGAGGCCTCATTTTCTTTACGTTCCTTTATTTGGTGGGTAACTTTACTTTACTACTCATTTTCATTATCAGTATAAGCAAAGGATGTGGATTATGATTCCAAAAACTACAATTTCCAACATTTTTGCAGCACGAATCACTCTTACAAAAAAATTTTCAAAACGCTTACTGCGTAAAAACTTGGACATACAAATCCTAACTCTGAACATTATCTTAAAAAAACCATTTTGAAATAATTTTTACAGCTTCTCCCATTAACGTGCTAAAGTTTGCTCAGTGTACAATCTGAAAACTGCATAACGCAAATCCTACCTTAAAGCTGTCCCCACACTTCTGCTTCCTGCGGGCACCTACCTGCGACGACCGAGTTTCTTACTGCTCGCACCCGGCTCTCTTAACCATCAAGGATGCTCCTACTCATAGATATTATACTCATTCCACCTTGACGTTGGCAACTATCGACTTTATTTTCTGGATCACCCTGATCAGACCTTAGCATATACCTTTCATACTCTTCTGAGTACAGACTCTTCCGCTGGGCACCATACTCCAAGGCATGAATATTATCGAGAAAATATGGGATGTCTTGCAACGTGCTCCTCAGAAGAGACCTCCATCCCCTCGTACTCTTACGGATTTATGGAGGGCCCTGCCGGATTCATGGTGTCAATTGCCTCCAGCAGTACTTCAGACATTATTAGAATTATATTAATACCTTCAGCTGTTGGCGGGAGTTGATATATACCGACGGGGACAGGTGAAAATTCGTGCCCTGACCGGGACCCGAACCCAGGATCTCTTGCTTACATGGCAGACGCTCTGTCCATCTGAGCCACCGAGGGCACAGAGGATAGTGCGACTGCAGGGACTATCTCGTGCACGCCTCCCGCGAGACCCACATTCTCACCTTGTATGTCTACACACTACATTCGTAGTGTCCCACCCCAACACACTCACTACTCGTGGAAGACATTCTTTCCAAGTCAGGTAAGAATTCAGGGAATATGTGTGTCTGTTCTTTCGGACATGTCCGAAAGAACAGGCACCATATCCGTATAAATATATATAGTTCTAGCAATACCGGCCATGACCTTCTTCTTCTGTTTGGATGCACACATATTCCCCAAACTCTTACGGAACATGGAAAGAATGTCTTCCACGAATAATGAGTGTGTTGGGGTGAGACACTACGAATTTAGTGTGTGGACATACAAGGTGAGAATGGGGTCTCACGGGAGGCGTATGCGATTTAGTCCCTGCAGTCGCACTATCCTCTGTGCCCTCGGTGGCTCAGATGGATAGAGCATCTGTCATGTAAGCAGGGGATCCCAGGTTCGAGTCCAGGTCGGGGCACACATTTTCACTTGTCCCTGTTGCTATATATCAACGCCCGTCAGCAGCTGCAGGTATTAATATAATTCTAAATTCGTTCTAGACGGCTGCAGGTCATTAATGGTGTCTGTTATTCCAGACATGTTCGAAAGAACAGACACCATATCCATATAAGTATATACTTCAGACATTTGTCTAGTCGATGCCACGTACTCTTGCAGCACTGCGGCGCTTCTCCGTGCTCGCAGCGGACCTACACGATATTAGGTAGGTGTACCAATTTCTTATGCTCTTCAGTGTGGTTGAACTTAAAGTAAAAACGTTTCCAGTAAGAGATCTCACAGTTGCTAACGTCGTCGGTAACAAGCACTAGTACATTAAAACATGTACAACGTGGGTCCCGAAACACAACACAAGGGAAGACTAAAAGGGTTTTCAGACTTGAGAGAAAGCTATGAAAGCGAAGGTGATCATATCGTGAATAAGATTTTAACTTTTCGTGGAACTTGGGTTCAGAGATTTGAACCAGATTCCGAAAGAAAAGCATAACATGGAATCACACCAGCTGTCCGAAAGAAACTAAGAACTGAACCATAAATAGGAACAACCATGTTGACCGTCTTTTGGGATGCACAAGGTTGCCACGTCGCTCAACTGACGCAAGAAACCATTGAAAAACTTTTTGAGAAGTACTACTTCATCCTTTCTGCAGTCCATATTCAGCACTCTCGGTTTTTCACTTTTTTGGCCTACTCAAGGAAGCATTTCGTATAGAAAAGTTCTTCAACAATGAGGAAATCAAAGAATTTGTGGGAAAGTGGCTCAAATAACAAGGCAAGGATTTCTTTGTATCAGGTATAAATAACCGGTTCATAGCTGGAACAAGTGTATTAATATTGGTGGTGATCATATTTAGAAGTAGCGAAAGTGTCATTTTGAAAAAGTACAATTTTTTTCTACATCAGTTTGTAAAGAATTTTTGAACGTCCTCGTACAAAGGTCACTGAGCAGATTATGGGCTACATTTCAGCAATATCAGAATTACCGAGACTTCGCTCCTCTCGCAGTCGGTTCTTGAATGTTTCCAGCGTGTTTATGCTTCGTGGCCCTAGCCAGACTGATATGTGTTCAATCTCCGAAAAGTTACGGTCATCTGAAAAAGCCTTATGACATAAAAAACACGTACCATCTGAACATTCTTTGAAGCCAAAGTTTGTTGTCACGAAAAACCTTTGTGATTATTCAATATTCACTTTTTAGTAGAGGACATTGTTCGGCATAACACCGAAAACGCCAGCAGTAAACAAATCTTATATGGAAGTTGATCAAATAGGCTGTAGTCAATGAGTCACGCTTCAAGGCTGAATGTCACTATCGCTATCGCTATCGTAAAATGGGTGAACAGATGCAGTGGGGTGAATAGAAAGTGAACTTCGAAAAAAGCTCTATGATGTTATGTCAGAAGACTAACAGAAATAAAATTCAAAGAATTGTTGTCCTATTTTGGTAGTCAATCAGTCTAAAAGGGAAATTATGAGTTTCAAGTTTGTTGACACTGTCAATGTTTTGTCTACCGCATGACAGACATCGGATGTAATGCTGAATCTGCTAGTTTTTAATTTTTTGTAGTTTCCAATTTAAGTTGTGTTGTTTTAATATGAATACGTGATAAAAAAAGCACTCCGTCATCAGGCCACAAGTGGCCCATCGGGACCATCCGACCGCCGTGTCATCGTCAGCTGAGGATGCGGATAGGAGGGGCGTGTGGTCAGCACACCGCTCTCCCGGTCGTTACGATGGTTTTCTTTGACCGGAGCCGCTACTATTCGGCCGAGTAGCTCCTCATTTAGCATCCCCAAAAATGGCAACAGCACATGGCGGCCCGGATGGTGACCCATCCAAGTGCCGGCCACGCCCGACAGCGCTTAACCTTCGGTGATCTAACGGGAACCGGTGTATCCACTGCGGCAAGGCCGTTGCCACAGTACGTGATAAGCAAATTTGCAATTCCGTTCCATTAAGGGACATTGTATGTCCTATGCCGCCAATGTTCAATAATCGAATTTTGTGACCCATTATCTTGGAAACTTTTTAAGATACCAAATTACAATTTTCCATAATTATTGAACGCACCTTTCGAGATAAACTGAACTAGAATTATTACTAAAATTGTATTGTGGGGCATGTTATCTTTTTTCCAGACACTCAGTTTTCTGACAGAATTTTATAAATAAATGAAAATAAAAACAGAAAAACTCAGCATATTTTAATTATTCTAATTCCATATGTGTTGAATCTCACACTTGGCATGCTGTGAAAAGTTCGTGTCTTTTTTAGAAAACGGATCATTTATTGCAAAAAATATAGTTCAGAGATATTGAGGTTTAAAACTTTATTATTACAAATTCTTATATAGATTTAAATTTCTGCTTCTATTAGGCACTAGAATTGCCCTGCTCCTTAGTCTGTGTCTCCTTCAGTGTCACAACAGCCCAGTGCTTGCCTCCTCCTTTTCTTTCTTACTTATTTTGTCATTTGCTGAGCAGCTAACTCTGCTTCACGTACACAAAGCTCATTCAGTTCACGCAGTTCTGTCTAAGTCTTACCCCTAACTTCTACAGAACCTTAAGTCTTTCATAGTTCCCACGATTGACGTTATTACAGCACTAGACACATTTTTAGGCACACGACACCACACAACGTTATTGAAGGACACATTCAGATTCTGGATTTTCCAATGTAAACACTTCTTTAGTAGCTCAGGATTTGCCAAATCTGTGTAAATAGGTTTGATTACCTCCATAACTGCCAAAGGAAGATAATGTTTATGTGTAAATTGACGCAGGGTGCCAGAAAATTAAGCTTGCATATACTTTCACCAATTGTTTGGTGGAGGTGGACACAAAGCATGACATGGCTTTTCATTGGTTGATATTCGGTGAAAGAAAAATGCTCCACACAGCTAAATGCTCCTCACAGCTCTTTCCGTCTTCTCTAAACTGTCTCAGTTATCTCTAGCGGCCTTATCATATTCCTGTAATTCATCAGTTACTTTGTCCGTTAGTCTTCCAGCACGCTTTATTGTCTTGACATGAGACAGTTTTGTGTTACCCAACTTGATTTTTAGGTTACACGGAAGTATTCCGATCCTTTTATTGACATGTCCTACACACTCAAGTTTTTGTATAGGAACATCATATGGCTTACTGTTTTCAACTGCAAAGCCTTGCTGTCTCCATCACCTAAGTAATTCACATATATATGACACCTCCCTCTTTCTGTGAACATTGAGAAACGTTAAATGCTCCTTTTACCTCCATTCCTCCACTTGTGCCATCATAATGTTTTTTTACACTGCTGCTTCTGAAGTAATCTGTTCTTCTGGTTCACTGTACAACCTTGGCAGTACTTACTGAGAACTTCAAAATCCAACGCTTTTCCAATGTCAATACTTATTGCAGATGTAAAACCATTTTTAGAACCAAACCCACGCTTTTGCCAGGTTCCATTCACAGCAGTGCTGATTTCTGTGTCACCCTTATTTTGTTCAACAGCTTCTGATGTAGCAGCAACCATTGAATCTTCATCCACAGCATTTACAGAGTCCCCACTTGCTGTTACATATTAAGTATACCTAGAAACTGGGTGGTTTTGGCAAATACAACACAGTAAAGAGAACATTACGAGCCCTTGCACCTTTACCAGTGACCAGTGCATCTAAGGCCAGAGAACAGTCTCATTAATTTCATATAATTCATTCCCTGAACACTTTGATGAAGTATGAAATGATTTTTCGTGTTTGCGCTTCTGACATTAAATGATTAATTTAGACATAACACCTACTCTAGCTTCAATATCCTCATAACGTTTAACCTCACTACTACAAAGAAAGCAAGAGACAGTTTCAAAAAGAACTTGTTCAAGGATTTGCAGATCAATAATGACTTTGTCCATAATATCATTACTTTTACCACTGTCACCGGTTTCTAAAGTTACTTTCCTTTTCAATGAACTAGGGGGCGTGGTCACTTCAGAAACATTATCGTGGTTTCCTTCACTGCTAGCACAAATTTGCGTTTCTTGAAGTTACTTTTATGCTAAGTCATTTTATTTACTTATAAAAATCAATAGAAGTTGACTTACTACAAAAATAGACGATAATCACACTACTTTCAACGAAGACTAGTATCACAAATAAAGGGCAGATTTGTTTATTCGTAATATCAACTTCTGAGACTTAGCAGTAGGCACAAAACAAAGCAATTCTTACTTCTATACTGTGTGAAATTTGACAGTTACACGTCAACGTTCGAAATATTATTTGAAGGTCTCACAATTGGCCGATTTTACTGTATTACATACAAAAATATTCAGGAAACTCCAAAGAACATTATGGAGTAGAAAAAAGAAAATGTCAAATTTCAAGGAATTTCACGTACAGTGTCCCCTTAACTACATCAGTTTTTATGTATACTTGGTTCAAATGGCTCTGAGCACTATGGCACCTAACTGCTGAGGTCATCAGTCCCCTAGACTTAGAACTACTTAAACCTAACTAACCTAAGGACATTACACACACCCATGCCCGAGGCAGGATTCGAACCTGCGACCGTAGCAGTCACGTGGTTCCGGACTGAAGCGCCTAGAACCGCAGGGCCACCGCGGCCGGATTTATGTATACGTTAATCTGACTTTGTGTTCCGGCTAATGAACGATTGCGGCTTGTATTTTCGGAATTTGTGTGGTAAATACACCGGTCAAAAGTCTGAACAAGCATCTTTTGGAGTGCAGACGTGCAGGAAGGCAGTCAGTGAGGTTCTGGACTGCATCAACAGGGATACAGAGCCCTGCCGATTCCAGTGCCGTGGCTGGTGCACTACGATTCCTGCTCGAGGTCGTTCAACATAGCCTCGATTGATTTTTAATTCTGGTAGTTTCGTGGCCAGTGGAGAACGGTAATCTCATCCTGGTGCTCTTCGAGCCACGCACATACCCTGCTAGCTGTGTGACATCGTGTTGCTGGTAGACGCCATCATGACGAAGAAAACACATATGAGGGTTACGTAGTCTCCAATGATAGCTGGGCACATACGTTGATCTAGTGCGAGCTCCAGAACAACAAGGGCACTGAGGGAATGCCACGAAAACATTTGCCACACCGTAACACTCCCCCTCCGACCTGGACGCTACCGACGACTGTTGCAGGGCCGTACGTGCCAACGGCCATCTATCGCCAACGGTAGATGTCCAGTTGCGGTATTGTCGTGCAAATTACAGCCTTCCTCGCCGATGATCGGCAGTCAGAGTAGGTGCATCAGACAGGCGCCTGCCGTTGAGGACTATACACAGCAGCGTTCGCTGAACTGTCTTTGAGCAGACACTGCTAGTAGCTTCTTCAATTATCTGAGCGGTCATTTTCTCAACAGTTTCACGCCTGTTCACCTGTGCACATCTTCATAGCCGTCGTTCACCCCTGTTATCTGTGGCCCGTGGTGCACCACAATTGCCTCGGCGCCAGTTTTCCATAGCGTCATTTTGCCATGCATGGTATGCTTTAACTGTGACGGCAGGCGAACTGTCTACTGCGTTAGCCGTTTCTGAAATGATTCTATCATTGGCCTGAAAGTCAAAAATTGTGCCCTTTTGGACGTCGCCCCATTTCGACATGAGGACAATGGCTGCACGTTTTCCGTGTCCCCTCCACATGGACTATACACCCCTCCACTGCTACTGCTTCGACATACCGCCTATGACTAGCTATTACATGTTGAAATCGAAAACAGACGTTGGGCACAATGTGACTGGACTAAATGGTTCAAATGACTCTATGCACTATGGGACTTAACTTCTAAGGTCATCAGTCCCCTAGAACTTAGAACTACTTAAACCTAACTAACCTAAGGACATCACACACATCCACGCCTGATGAGGATTCGAACCTGCGACCATAGCGATAGCGCGGTTCCAGACGGTAGCGCCTAGAACCGCTCGGCCACCCTGGCCGGCTGTGACTGGACTGTGCACAAACATTAATCGCCTGTGTTTCTTAAGAGGAAGAGTAGGAATTTGTTTAAAATGTATCGAATAAGTAAGCAGTCAATTACATTGAATGTATGTAGTATTTAATATTTCGAGGGCAAACCTTATAATGATAGTTTCTCAAAGAACAAGAATGATTTAAGCACTTTTATTTTAACAGTTGAGAAGTCGCTTTTTAGTCAAAGAGATGTTGGTCAAAAGCTCTTGCTATTTCTGGGGCTAAGACGTGTTGATTCGAAGACATATTTTTTAAGCATGATGTCAGTGACTTAATGTGTTACAAACATACCAAGCTCATTCATTTAATATTTCAATAACTTTATTAGAGATATTATAACTTTTATTTGGAATAAAAAACAAAAAAACCACAATTCATGCAATGTATTTAGTTTTTGTATTGAATTTCTTTTCGTAGAAACATATAAATGTTTTGACACTACCATATACATCTCGCTAAAGTCCAATAATTGGAGAAAATAAAAAGTTAACACATCCATATTCATGCTTAAAAACAATAATAAATTTAAAGTAATGTCCAAGACGTAATATTAACCAGCGTTATATCATTGCATTCGTCTTTTCAGGAGCTTCCAAATGCCGTTGAGAAAAGTGGACCATTCAATTTAAGGTAACCATATTTGCCTCAGTATCTCGGGTACAGCAGTTAAGAACATGCAACACGCGACAAAATGAAGAGCCTCTCTCCTTATTATAATTTGTGTATAACCTCGTTTAGACAGCTTGAACCTGTGGCGTTCGCTGGCTTATTCAGTGGTTCGGTATTTAACTAATTTGTAAATGGAAATGATAATCTTATTTTATTACATTGAGTAAATACTAAATAATTTTTCTCCCGGCTAAAGATTTGATCAAGTTGCTAAAGAACTCCCAGTTAACTTCGTGTTAAAGTGTTGTCTGTAAGTTGTGTAAGTGTCACTAAATCACAGTTCATACAACAGATTCTATACAACTATGGATTATGATGGAAACAATTATCTTCAGCAAAATGATCATTACAACCACAGAATATCAGCCGCTCACAACACCGACGTATGTTACCTGAAAGAATATTCTTCGCACCGCGTGCGTAATTAATTTCGGCTCCATACATCAGCTAGAAAAGTTCGTTATAACTATCGTGCTATGAGCAATGTTTTTAAAGAACCAATATGATTCGAATTATTTTCATTAAAATGAGTTCGGGACCACAGGTGCACATTTATTTTTACACATTTGTATTACGTTCAGCATTTATGTCTGCAGAGTTGCGTAATTTGAATTTGCCGCTGTGATAATTGTTAAGATGGCGGCAGACAATTGATAGAGACTTTCTATTGTTAGAGCAAATAAGTAAATATTTAAAATGTTTATTAAACGCTATGAACTATACTTTCATATTGTGCAGTATTTAGACCTCATCAAGCAAACATTTGATTTGTTTCTAAGGAAAACACAGACAAAAACGCGATACAAATCGCTATCATCAATGGCTGCGCTCGTTGCAGCGGAAAGAAATAATTAACACAGATAATGCTTACTGGGAGAGGAATTAAAGTTACAAATAATTATTCACTCATTTTTATAATAATAATGAACTCTATTTTCGAGTAATAATTAACAAATAATTACAATTTCTTAACAGACCTCAGTTTGCTATGCATTCGCAACTTACAAATGCCAACCAACAAAAGGTAAAAACAAAGGAAGACAAACGTAGATCATAAAATGAATTTACAATTATCATTGTCTTTGTATGATACACATCGATATGTCTAATTACATCATAGTATATTATATAAATAACTAATATTTATAAGTTTTCACTGTCTTTTCATACGTCGAATACATAATGTTTATAACTGTTAGGGGCATAATTTCCTCTCGTCGCTCTGTAGCCAAAAATTTATCACATGGATGTTACAAACCGTTCACAAAATAGAAAGTTACGCATGTGGCGTTCCCTAATAGTTGACACCAATAATCAATCAAATTCCAAGCCGCCACACTATTATGCCACAAATCTATTTTCTACGGATTTTCTCAACTACCAATTTTGAATTACAGAGTCCATTCCAGGAATTCGGTCCCAGTGTTCATTTGTGCTAGACCAATCTTCCACGTAGCAAACAATAAGTCAAACATGTCTTCATATAATTCGATTTATTAAATAAACACAGCTGACAAACAGAATCACAACATCAACAGCAGTCGACCAAGTTTTCAAGTGATGCCAACCTAACTTTGCTGGGCAGTCACAAAAACACACATGTTGTCGGTGACACGACCTGCCTCAATGTTAATTCAAGCTGAACTGCCTGTTGGTGTCTCTCAAAAATCTATGTATGCACATGCCTCTCACCACCTGTTTAAGGGATGCAGTATCAGAAAAACGGAGTATAAATATGTACTTTTATATTAGATCATTGCCTGGGTATTCAATTTGCAAATTTTCTGTTAGAAACGAAAACAAAAACGAACTGTGTTTGTAGTGAATTACAGAAAAAATTTCTTTTTCATATATTCATGAAAACAGCTTTGAAATTCTTAAACAGTCGTACAAATAAATATACACAATGTACAAATGTGTTAGTACAATACCTTCGACAGTTTATGTGCGCTGGGCTCAGCTGCTTCGCGTGCCTACAGCCTGATGTAAAAATCGCTGTCAACACCTATCCACAACTCTATAGATTGTTACTGTTTTCGTCCACAGCCGTTTACGCTTTGCAGTTGAAAGCTGTCAAAAGAGCTGCCAGTTGTCAGGGATTTCCTTAAGTTGACTCGACGGTAGCAGTGTCTTAGTAATAAAAAATGAGTGCACTCAAACTTCATGCATGATGCGGTATTTACGCTTTGCAGTTGAAAACTGTCAAAAGAGCTGCCAGTTGTCAGGGGTTTCCTTAAGTTGACTCGACGGTAGCAGTGTCTTAGTAATAAAAAATGAGTGCACTCAAACTTCATGCATGATGCGGTATTTTTCATGCATCTCAGTGTTTATGGCGTCATATCTGTTGAACTATGTGTCGTACAGTGATACATTTGTGTAAGTACATTCAGCGGGGTATTTGAATATCGTCTGCGAAGTATATCACGAGTAAATTTAGCAGTAAAGAAGTAATAATCTTGCGTGATGAAGTTTTCACGCATCTCATGAAGTATTATAGGCAGACGGTTCTTACTCCCATAGTGTTTTTTGCCTGATAATAAGAGATATTGAGACGTTGCGCCTTATATCGCTCCTGTCTATAGCCTTGTGTATCGGGTGAATGACTAATGCGTGCACGGTGACAGACGGCCTGAAGCGGGTTCAACCGAGCACCTAGTTCTGAGTTTCATCTGCTAGAGGACAGTAGCGGACAGGACTAAACAGAAAGAACTATAATGTTGTTAAGATTTATGACCACCAGAGGCTTTTTTTTTGTTTATTTGTGTTTGTATAGTTTTGTATATGGTTTTAGTTGTGTGAATGATGCGTGAATGTGGTCTAGAGTAAATATGCAGATCATTGTTCTACAGATGAACGTTGTACGAGGGATATTTTGTATCATAATATGTTTAGTAAGTTTCTGGTAAAAGGAAAGTTAATTCGAATGCAAATGTAATTAGTTAATAGCATAAAGTATAAGCAAAATATCATAATGTTAAATATTTATGTCGGGAAAAAATACAGTTGGAAAGTGTGTTATTTGTTGACTGGTTAGTCATGAAAAGCGCCGAATAACGCGGGAGAATAATGTTTTTCTGTTGGCCTTAAAGAAAATTGACCAATCGGAACGAAGTATTCATCGCGCGTCTTATCTCTTGGAGATGTAGAATGCTTACAGCAGTCTAAGGGAGTCAGAACCCAGCCTTTCAATGGTACGGTCGTTTGTAGTGTGAGCTCCGAAGGAAGTTATAATTCGCCGATTTTAGTTGTGCTACATATTTCAAAAGTGTTTTAAAGCGAAGGCATATTTATTACGGATTTGTTAAGTAATTTTGTGTATGAGAAAAGACAGTAATTCCGCGTGGCATATTGAGCAGATCGGTGACTAAAAACCTGGGTGCATTACACAACCATAAACTTAATGGTATGGCGAGCATATTCGTTTAAGAACAATCCTTGCTTAGTAGCTATTCAGATTTCGGGAAATATGCTGCCATAAACTTGCTAACGTGAATGAAAGGGTTTGTGTATGACTGTATTAAGGTTAGCACAGGCTTCGCAGTGAACGTGTACATTATCAAGGTACAGAAGAATATACCGTTGTCAGTATTTTCACCTTTCATTCAAAATTAAGAACTTTTCACGATTCTTGCAATAATTACTTGCCTGGTGCGAGTTCCAGTACGGTAGGTTTCTGCTCGACTTTCCTACCGGCGATCTGCTGCAACGAGTTCACAGGTAGATGCAGGCAATGGACGAAAGGAATCGCGCTGCCGAAATATGTGTACCACGTTTGGTTGACATCGGTCCAGTTGTTTAGCAGCAGATGTGGAACATACACACATACGTAACCCATTTTTATAATGTGTATGGGATAAACTACATGATGGCCAGCACTATCTTAATTTATTCTATTTTTTGCAGAAAAGAGTTTGTCCTTCGTACATTAATTAATCGTAAAGCATTTTTAATATGGTAGCTACAATAATTGTGTAATCGATTCCACCCTCAAATCGTTTTGCCATCTTATCGAAATAAGATAAACGTAACTTTTACGAAACTTGAAATAGCTGTAAAATGACGTGGAAAATGTCCCATCTTAAATTAAATTCTGTGCTGATTCCAAAACTGGTCTTAGATTTTGTGAGTTTGAAATATTTCCAAAGTTTTGGATATTTTAACGTTATGATTCACATTTTATTAATGTTAACTCACTTGACTAGCTTGGCTTGCAGTTGTACGTGTAAACCATAATATTTGGTTCTCTAGTATTCGATGAATGAATATTGCTTTTGAAAATCGCCATTTAAATGAATTTCACTATTGCATCATGAATGATCTCGATGATACATGAGACAATTTTGGAACTGGGCACAGAAAAAGGTCCGCATTGAAACCTATTATGCTCTTATGACCTTTAGCTGTTATAGAGCCTCAGTGTATGGCAGCAAAAATGGGTTGGTAAAATTAACTGATTTCAACATTCGACTTATCGACTTTTTACATGAATCCTGATATTTGATTTAAGAAGAACTCTATGGTCTCCAAGGAATCAACAATGTTGGCTGCTGTTACAAAAATGACTTACGTATAGAAAAATGGTAACTAAGTAACATAATCTTATGCTAGGTCAAAGTGTCTGTTGCACCTCATTGTGATCGGTTTCGCTCCAACAATCGATAGCCGACAATGAAACTGTATCTCACGTCTGACGCGACTTATTGTATGTGTGGTCCCGAACTGCACGGACCAAACTTTGGAAGTCGTTCGAGGTATTTCCTGAGTATTTAAGCATAATCTCATGTGGCCCGTTGCGAAATAATAATGTAATTACAGTTTTATCGTTATTTTTTTTGCCCAGTTATCTTTGTCTCTATGAAAATGGAAATATCTTCAAAAGAGAGGAAAAGTATGTAAACTGCAAAAGCCAGAACGTCTAGCACAAGATGTAGAGTAATGCAACAATCGCGAGACAGATATAAAACATTCAATGAACGCACACACGAAGCGTATATCGGCCAACTTTTCAACCGTGAACCTATTCTTACCGATGAAGATCACTGTCAAAATACAACGAACAGTAGGGGAAAGTAGAATCCAAGGTAGAAACGAGCAGTACCGAATGTAACATTGGGAGCGAAGAGTAAAGAAGGCATAAGTGTTGTCAAACAGCAAGTACCATGCTGAATGGAGCAAGTTGTTGCTTAACAAGACACTGCGCGTATCAGTAAGTCCATCTTTATGCAGGATTGTTTCGGGACCTCTGTTGTTCAGTACAAAGTCTCAAATCCGAAACACCTTCAGCCTCCTATATTTACGACTATTATCTTACTTTCGCTACCAGTTTCGGCGTTACACTAGATCATCTTCAGTCCCCCTGACCGACATGAAGGATGAACCCCTGCTCTTGTACAGACAATCGAAATAACGGCCAGCATACAGTCAGTGGTTCCGTAGACTTCTTTTTAATAACACCATCACTTCGTTCATCAGTTGCAGACTCCAGGGTGCAAAATAAAAATAAAATAAAATAATAACTGGAAACATAGACGCCTGAGGGTGCTTTTGATTTGACGTTTAACAGCGCGTACTGTGGATTTTTGCACTGCTGTGCAGTTATTTTGAGTGTAATACAGATACAAAGATAAATGTGGTAAGATCACAGATGGAAATACAACTCTGTAAAGAGTCACTTGATGCCACTGGTTCCTTATACCAAAATTCCCGGTAAACATTCTTGAAAAACCTCCAAAATTTTGTTTGTGGTGTTCGAGATCACCCTACATAATGAAAAAAATAATTGCTCTTTTTCTCCCAGCTCTCTTAACTATTTCTATATTTTTGCACTTAAATATAGTGGAAAATACCCTAAACCAAACCACAAGTCGGAAAAATAGTTACCAAAATCCGCACATTTTGTAAAAATAATCCAAATAGTACCAAACACTATTAGAAAGAGGTGTTAAGTCAGAGAAAACATTATCTACTTTCAAAGCATAGAAAACATAATTTACTTTCAATAAATGTGTAATATAACATCATCCTGAAGGTTATAGAATTTCTCGGTGTTTTCTTGTTGTTGAACCCAATAGCCTTACTATAGGATTTTACTGCAAGCTTTCTTTCAGACTGTGTGATGTTGTATCGTTTAAGAATCAAAACTAACCCACTTTTTCCCGGGAATGTCGTCTCTCAAGGGATGGTTCAAATGGCTCTGAGCACTATGGGACTGAAGTACTGAGGTCATCAGTCCCTTAGAACTTAGAACTACTTAAACCTAACTAACCTAAGGACATCACACACATCCATGCCCGAGGCAGGATTCAAACCTGCGACCGTAGCGGTCGCGCGGTTCCAGACTGTAGTGCCTAGAACCGCTCGGCTATCAAGGGATGTTCAATATTACTTGTCTCTGCCAATTGCATGGCCATTCTCGATTCTTCGCTGATTATTACGAATAAATCCACAGAAAGAAGCTTCCATAGGAAGACAAGAGTAAACCAGTAAATTGTATGTCTATCTGTTTTTGTTTTTGCTGCCTCATTGGGTGTACGATATTTCATCTTCTACAGTCTCATAGGTTTTGTTTGTGGAACATAAAACGATTTACTGGCTTCTTTCCAACTCACCTTCTACCTTTGAACTGCATCAATACCTTTAGTCATTTTTTTGGGTTACACTTTTAATGGTCAAACTTCCCCTTTGCCGTCTCCTAATCTGCAAGAGAATACTAAGAGAGTGAGACCAAATCTGAAAAAGTAAGGTGTCCGGCTTAAACAACTGAAGTGGGCCCAATTCACGCGTCGACTGGTTATATTTTTTTGATCCAGTGAATTTTTAGCCAGACATCTAAATGAAACCTCAAGTCATGAACATTAACCATAAGCCTTGTTATTCATCAACACGTACCTACTAAACGCCTCGCCTTCAAATATGAAGGAGAATTAACGAAAACTGTAGCAGGATGTGCAAGGATGTGCAAGGCTAATAGACCAGGGGATTCGCTCTGAGGAGGGGGGCGGGGCGAGGAGGTAGGAGACCATTTTGGGCTACTTTCCTGTACACTCCGTACTTTCATAGAATTCTTAGACAGATGCAGCTACACGCATTTACTCGGATCAAGCGAAAACTGTGAGAATATATAAGTATGTCGATGGCCCCTAATATTTCACACTGAAGAGCCAAAGAAACTGGTACACCTGCCTAATATCGTGTAGGGCCGCCGTGAACACGCAGAAGTGCCGCAAAACGACGTGGCATGGTGCAAGTAGGCTGTTTAGGTTTTTATATTGGTAACGCCACGTAGCGCTCTGTATGAAAATCACTGGCTGTGCTGTGTGCAGTCTGTGGGTGGGTTGGCATTGTTGGAATTTCCTATTGTAGTGTTGGGCAGTTGGCTGGTAACAGCGCATAGCGTTGCGCAGTTGGAGGTGAGCCGCCAGCAGTGGTGAATGTGGGGAGAGAGGTGGCAGAATTTTGAGAGTGGATGATGTGGACGTGTGTCCATCACAGACAGTAAATTTGTAAGACTGGATGTCATGAACTGATTTTTATATATATATATATATATATATATATATATATATATATATATATATATATATAATGACTTTTGAACACTATTAAGGTAAATACATTGTTTGTTATTTATCAAAATCTTTCATGTGCTAACTATGCCTATCAGAATCTTTTATTTAGCTGGCAGTGGTGGCGCTCGCTGTATTGCAATAGTTCGAGTAACGAAGATTTTTGTGAGGTAAGTCATTCATGAAAGGTATAGGTTATTGTTAGTCAGGGCCATTCTTTTGTAGGGATTTTTGAAAGTCAGATTGCGTTGCGCTAAAAAATATTGTGTGTCAGTTTAAGCACAGTCATTTATAATTTTCTAAGGGGACGTTTCAATGGACTCAACTAATGTGTGAAGTAGACACCATGAATCCTGCAGGGCTGTCTATAAATCCATAAGACTACGAGGGGTTGGAGATCTCTTCTGAAGAGCACGTTGCAAGACATCCCAGATTTGCTCGATAATATTCATGCCTGGAGAGTTTGGTGGCCTGCGGGAGTGTTCAAACTCAGAAGAGTATTCCTGGAGCCACTCTGTAGTAATTACGGACGTGTGGAGTGTCACATTGTGCTGCTGGAATTGCCTAAGGCCGTCGGAATGCACAATGGACATGAATGCTTTTGTACGTGTCACCTGTCAGACTCGTATCTAGACGTACCAGGGGTCCCACATCACTCCAACTGCACACGGCCCACATCATTACAGAGCGTCCTGTTGATATGCAGGGACCATGGATTCATGAGGTTGTCTCTATACCCGTACACGTCCATCCCCTCGACACAACTTGTAGCGTGACTCGTCCTACCAGACAAAATGTTTCCAGTCATCAACATTCCAATGTCGGTGTTGCTGGGCCCAGGCGAGGTTTAAAGCTTTGTGTCGTGCAGTCATCAAGGGTACACGAGTGGGCTTTCGGCTCCGAAGGCCTATATCGATGATGTTTCGTTGAATGGTTGGCACGCTGACATTCGTTGAATTCACAGCACTGAAATCTGCAGAAATTTGCGGAAGGGTTGCATTTCTGTGTCGTTGAATGATTCTCCTCAGTCGTCGTCGGCCCCATTCTTGTAGGATCATTTTCCGCACTCAGCGATGTCAGAGGTTTCATGTTTTACCGGATTCCTGATATTCACGGTCACTCGTGAAATGGTCGTACCGATAAATCCTCACTTCATCGCTACCTCGGAGATGCTGTGTCCTATCGCTCGCGCACCGGCTATAACATCACGTTCAAACTCACTTAAGCCTTGATAACCTGCCATTGTAGCAGCAATAACCGATCTAACAACTATGCCAGACACTTGTTGTCTTACGTAGGTGTTGCCGATGGCAGCGCCGTATTCTGCTTCTTTACATATCTCTGTATTGGAGTGGGCATCCCTATACCAGTTTCTTTAGCACTTCAGTGTAGTATCTGCGTTAACCTACGGGAAAAAGTCGTATTTCCATGCAATAGGAAAAAGTAAGACACTGTCTTTCAGTATGTCTCATTACGTGAAGTAATACCTATTTTGTACTTGCAAATCTCGGCCTATATTTTTCAGTACTCTACGGATATAGTTGTTTGATTATAGTGAAATTTATGTACGAGCTCTTTCGTATACCTGGCGGCGTATAGCTTGAAAATAATTTCACTGCACGCAGCACAATATCGCGTGCATGTTCCCAGTTGTAAGTTACTGCGGAAGGATCAATTTACCTCTCGTTCCGCGATTAATAACCCACTACAGGAAAGCAGTTAATAATAAAGGCCACTGACCGAATCTCGTTAGATCGTGCCTAATGTTACATAATGCATTACGCTGCCCCTTATCTTGTTTCAGCACGCTCATAATAAACGATGTTCACTCCTGAATTGCATGTCAGACCTGAAAGGCAGCTTATCGTTTTTCATTTCTTTCTACGGGGTAAGCATTTTGGGCTGCGGTTTGCAGAGTGTAATAATTCCCAACGTCTCGTATTTATAAACTTATTCGAGATTATATCCTGTTTGTGTTGTGTATTTCAGGCTGCTATGCACTATATTATACGAACATTCAAGCAAACTGAATTAAACAGTAGAAACGTTATCGAAGATTCTTGTAGCATAGTTAAACACACCTGGAATAGACGATATTCCCTTAGAATTAGTAATATTATGAGACAGGTGAAGTACCCTCAGACTTTACGAAGAATGTAACAATTCCAGTTCCAGATTAAGTAAAGGTTGACAAGTGTGAATGTTACAAAACCTTCAGTTTAATCAACCATGGGTGCAGTACAATGATGCGAATTATTTACAAAAGGGTGTAAAGTATGGTAGAAGCGGATATCTGGTAAGATAAGATTGGCTTCCGGAGGAACGAAGGAACACGCGAAGAAAAACGGAAATACATTCACAGAAAGCTTTCGACAAAGTTGACTGAAATATTTTCCCTGAAATTTTGAAGGGAGTACCTAGTTGGTGCAAGATTTTCTACAACTTCTTCAAAACCAGTGAACAGTTCTAAGAGTCGAAAGACAAGAAACAGGAAAGTTGGACACTATGAACCGGCAGTATACCCGTGGACTGTTCGAGCAACAAATACTCCGGCAGTTTGAAGAATCACAACAGAAAAGTAGTTTAAAATGGAGTCAGACAGGATTGAGCCTATCCCGAATGTTAGTTAGTGTGAGCACTGAGCAAGCAGCAAAGAAAACCAAGGAGACATTAGGGTGGGAATTAAAGATGAGGCAGAAAAAGTAAAAAAATTGAGGATTGCCGATAACGTTATAATTCTGATAGAAACGGCGAAGAACTTGGGTCATCATTTGAACGTAACGAAAAGTGTCTTGAAAATATGTTTTAGGATGAATATAAAGAAAGTAAACCTGGCTAATGGAGTATTTCCGAATTGAAACTGGAGATTCTCAGCACATTACATTACGAAACAAGATTACAAGTTGTAGGTAAGTTTCGCTTTGCGGGCAGCAAAATAACTGACAGTGAGGTAGTAGTGATTCAAAATAGTCTGGTTACAGAATGAAGTTTCTAAAGTAGGGAAATTTGTCAAGGTTGAAGATGAATTTAAGGGTTAGAAAGCCATTTTGAAGGTATTTTTTTGAGGTATTTGTCAAGGGTGTTTCCCAGTACGAACAAGATATATGGACGATAACATCTCGTACAAGATGGGAATAGGAGCGTTTCAAATTTGATGCAGTAGGAGAATGCTGAGGATTAGGCAGGCCACATTGGTCTACATCTATATACACTCTACGAAAACGACCGCATGATGCATTGTGGAGGGTGTCTTGTATTACTACTGGTCGTTCACTTTCTTGTTCCACTCGCAATTGGAGCGAACCTTAATTTCTCTTATCTAATCGTCGTGGTCTTTAGGTGCAATATACAACGGCAGCAGTAGACTCGTACTGCAGTCAGCTTCAGATGCCTGTTTTCGAAATTTTCTCAATACTGTTTCGCTTTCGCGAAGATAAAATCGTCTTCCCACCAGGGATTCCTGTTTGAGTTCACGAAGCATATATGTAAACTCAGGTGTTGGTCGAACCTGCTTCTAACAAATCTAGCAGCACTCTTCTGAATAGTTTGTGACGTATTCCTTTGATCCGGCCTCGTGGGGATCCCTAACACTCAAGTAGTACTCAAGAATGGTTCACACCAGTGTCGGTACGCGGTAGCAACTGCACTTTTCCAAAATGCTCTCAATGAACCGAAGTCTACCATTCGCTTTTCCTACTACTGCCCTCGTGTGCTCGTTCCGTTTCACATCGCTTTTCAGTGTTACGCCAAGACGTGCAATCGTTGCTGCTGTGCCATGTAACACACCATTAACACTGTATTAGAACATTGTGCCATTGTTTTTCCTGCTCATCTGCATTAAACTAAATTTTTCTACATTCAGAGCAAGCTACCATTCACCACACTAAATACAAATTTTGTTCTTGCAGACATAAATGACACAATGCTACCTTATAGAATTGCTGCTTAGCCCTGCCTTCAGATCACTACGTAGTAGGCCTATCACATTTCGCTGGAGCACTTCTTACTATATTCTTTTCTCAGGTGACCTATACCCGTCAAGGACAACGTACTGTGTCTTTTTTACAAAAGATGTCTTCGACCCACTCATATATCTGGAAACCTATTACGTGCACTTGGACTTCGTTACCAGTCTGCATTGGGCCATCGTGTCAAACTGCTCCCAGTTTCCGGAAATATAGGAGTACTGAATCTGCGTGCTGCCCTTCACCTATTGTTCCCAGTATATCATGTAAGATAAGGGAAAACTGACTTACGCATGGACGATTTGTGGACAGAAATATTTTTGTCTCTAGAAAATTTATTTTATTCAAATTGAGAACATGTTCGAGAATTCTGCAGCAAACAGTTATTAAGGATAATGGTCCGTAATTTTGTCCCACCGTGCTTTTACCTTTTCTCCAATCGCTTAGGACTTTCCGCTGGACTGCAGGATCGCGATAAACGCAAGATAAGTTAGGGGCCAAAGCTGTAGAGTACTCCGTGTCAAAACCGAATTGGGATTCCACTCGGAAGATGGTGACTTATTTGTTTTGAACTATTTCGTTTGCTTCTGAATGCCAGTGATTCTGGCCAATGATCGAACGACGATATGTTTGTACGATCCAACTGCTTAAAGGCGATATTTGAAACTTCAGCTTTCCTTCTGCTGTCTTCAATTGCCATACCAGATAGGATGTATAGAAGCCGTTGACTCGCTAAGTGATTTCGCGCAGGACCAGAATTTCCTCGGGCTCTTGGCCTGATCTTTCGCTACCGTATGACAGCGTAAGTTGTTGCACGCTTCGCCTATCGTTCTTTACAGCCGTATCAGTTCCTACTAACTTTGCCTGGCGTCATTTGCGCGTTCATTTGTGAACCGAAAGTATTACAGTCTCTGTTTCCACACCATTTTCCAAATTTTGTTATTAAACCTGGATGGATATTTCCCTTGATCCATTCACTCAGCATATACTTCTCCAGAGCGTGATTTATAATCAGTTTCAACTGTGTCCATAATTCCTCTAAGTCCATTATATTGTAACTAAGTGATCGCCATTCATTGTCTAAGATGGATGCTAACTAGAGCTGTTGACAAAACGTCTATATACCGACATATCGATATTTTCTCGAAAGCATATCGGCATGTATCGGCTATATTCCTCCCCAAGACATATCAAGTGCCGATATTTTTATTTTATATTACATTTTTCGGAATTTTACGTAAATATTTGAAATTGTTCTTTTGAATTAGTAATGGAATATAATTTTACTATCACTGTGTGAAGAAGTCTTACTACTTTTTAGGCATTCATCACTTCCCGTCTTTCTCTATGACTGTGTCAAGCAAGTATAAGTGGCACAGAAGAAGTCCGATTGCTCTGGGAGGTGGCGTTGTGAATGGAATAACAAGATTTCCGATGAGAAGACATAGCATACCAGTTGTGTCAAGAAACAATTTTGAATGCAAATAGTGTACTGTTTCTTCACATAGGCATTCTTCAAAAATAGTTTCTAAAAATGATGAACAAAAATCTAAATTACAAGACTGGTCTTTGTCATGGGCCGAGACGTGTGAGGGGAAATGCTTACGCAATTGGCACTCGGCGCTACCAAAAGAAATTGGAACGTTTAGCTTCACCACGCAATTTTGACACTACAACGTCTAGGTCGCTGGCATTTGCAGAAACGAAAAAACAGCGAAGTCGACATGAAGTATTCAGGACAAATCCGATATGTGACGAAACCGAACAATGTACCTATCGGACACTTTTTATTGTGCCACGTACAATCAGTTACCATCGTTAGCAAAGTGGTTATTGCCAAACGTGAACGTGCATAGTTTTCCTTTCAATTCTTGCTCTCAGAGGGATAAGCAGGTTTCTAGATGTTGATGTACAGAATATCTAATAATAAATCAATACTTAAATGTAAAGCTCTAAAACCGGAAGTATATTTACGATGTACAGCCGATATTTTTATAGGTCAGTAAGTCGATATTTTATCCGTCGAATATCAGTATATCGATATTTTTCTCGATATGCCGAAGGACGATAATGATACTTTTATAAATATCGAAATATCGGATTCCCGATTGTTTTAAAAATGTGAACAGTTCTAATGCTAACTGCTTGTCAGCTGTTTCTAGTAAAAATACTCTCCTAGCTTTCTTGTTGGATTTATTAATTTTAGCAACCACTGTCGGTACAATGACATCATGACAACTAGTCTCTGTCTCTATTTTGAAATTGTCTATAAGTCGACATAAGTCTTAAAATATTTCCATTGCGTGTGGGCTTTCGAAATACCTGCTCAAAGTATTTTTCGGAAAAGTCTTGAAAACCAATTCACTACGCTGTCTGGCTGTACCACTTGCAATCAATCCATAGTCGTCCCAGACTCTACTCGATTAGTCAAAGTCGTGTCCAACTAATATAGCATGATGTAGGTGTTTACCAGCTGCTGCATTTAGACTTCCTTTGAATTAATGATTGAATGTCACCGCGGAATCGGCATGTAAAAACATCTGATATATACTTAAATTCACCTAGGCTGTCAGACAACTTCACAGATTCAATTTGGATCTCAAAAGCACAATATTTTTATCGACTGAAGTCAATAGTCCTCCCGACCCCCACATCTCATGGCGTCTAATTCGTATTTTCGATGTAAGTTCCACGGCCTGCTAAATACTTCGGTGCTTTCTGCTCGTTTGGTTTCAGCCAGCTCTCGGTTCCGAGAATAACTTCAGTGCGAAGACTTTGCTGGAGGGCAGTAAATACAGGAACTTAGCTGCGAGTACCTCGACAATTTACTGCCAACCTTTTGACGGTCAAATTGTCTTTCATTTATAAAAAAAATAGAAAGGGATGTTGAGAAATTGATATTCTCATCGGGTTCGATATTTCGGCGTGAATTTGTCTGCCATCTTCAGGAGAAGAGCTGCTGCTACTGAAAGACGCTGAAAACTGATGCCAAAGTTGTAAACTGTTGTCCTATATAAGCTTCCGTACTGAACACTGCGCATGCTCCACCCGTCACCGGTGCTGCCCCCCAAGACAGCGCATTTTGGTCCCGTCTGTAGTAGACTACGACGCCAACGCTGCATCGCAGTCAAAGACTTTACTCGAATACGCTGACCGACCGCACGAAAGAACTTTGCGCCTGTTTGCGGAATAATACGGAGCACCACGTCCTTCTAAGAGGAATATCCAGGTATACACAAAATTCCCTGTCGACGCGGTAAAGTTTACGTCAGCCGGTCAATTTGCGCAGTTAAGAACAATTGTGCGTGCCATACACTTCACACGGGGCTAGGGCAGCCTGAAAAATCGGCAGTAGCGGAGCATTGTTTGGACGAGGATCACGGGATTAAATCTGATGAGATACTGATAGCTGCCGGTGAGCCCACTTCTTAGGACAGGTCTCAATCAAAATTATGTTGGCAGGCAACAGGATTAACGGAAACAAAGAATTTCTTTCAGCAGGACTTGGAATCCCGTATTGTCCCCCACCGCAGCACAACGCTCTTTGCGCGGCCGGCTTGAATGTTTAATGAAAGTCTTTAACAGCGATACTGATAGCTGCCGGTGAGCCCACTTCTTAGGACAGGTCTCAATCAAAATTATGTTGGCAGGCAACAGGATTAACGGAAACAAAGAATTTCTTTCAGCAGGACTTGGAATCCCGTATTGTCCCCCACCGCAGCACAACGCTCTTTGCGCGGCCGGCTTGAATGTTTAATGAAAGTCTTCAACAGCGATACATCGTTGGCGCTAGTGTATGCCACGAGTGGCGCTACAGTGTTCCGTCTTGGGGGCATCACA
Source organism: Schistocerca piceifrons (assembly GCF_021461385.2). Taxonomy (NCBI): domain Eukaryota; kingdom Metazoa; phylum Arthropoda; class Insecta; order Orthoptera; family Acrididae; genus Schistocerca; species Schistocerca piceifrons. The sequence goes on along the minus strand of NC_060140.1, from coordinate 820,924,484 downwards.
TGTGGTGGGCGACGCAAGTGCCGTGTATGGTATGGGTGCCCAAATAAGGCTACGGTTTCCGTACTGGAAACCAGTCTTCGGTGTTACTTAGCAGCAGCAGTGTCTCTCCTGTAGATGGCGGACAGATTCATCACAGAAATATGGAACCATTTGATTTTAGGATCTGGCAGAAAATCCGAAGACAATAACAATAATTATTATGCAGCTAAGACTTAAGCGGTCATATCGAGAAATTACTCAACCCAATTGGGGGAACAAAAATTATGGCAATACAACAATTGAATGGAGGGATACATTGATTGGACACTGTAAGCAATTACAGAGTACATTTAAACGCGAGCAAAAGTTTACCGTTGCCACCCACTGTTTATTTATATCAACAATGCGTTTCAAAGGTTTAAACCTCTGTTATCAGGTGGATTTATACACTCATGTTCAGAAAGCAAACAGAACATCTTGAACGACTAGAGACAGAATGTTCATATTCACAGGACATCTACATTAGCATGATCTGCAGAAATGGTTAGTTTTTGAACCATGTCGGTCCGAGGTTTCTAGGTCAACATCGATATCACGTCGCAACACCACCCACCGGTAAAAGGTTCCTAAGGCTCTCGTTATAAATCGAAGGTAATGGATCAGTGTGACTTGAGTAGACGTTCATGACGCCTCGCAGGCGTATGCGCGAACCGTACCGTCTAATCAGTGAGTTTGAAAGAGGGAATATTACTGGCAAGACAGAATGTGATGCATTCAAGCCGGAAATTGCTATTCGTATGGGACTAAGTGTTCTGGCAATGCAAAGGGTGTTTGTCGAATGTTACACGGAAGGCCATAGGAAACGACGAGATGGGTCAGGTCACACCACTCAGACCAACCCCCTCGAAGGTCTATACCCCATCCGAATGGCATTGCAGTACATATCTTCGTGCTCCTCGGCTCTGGCGCTACAGTGGAACACATCGTACACTATCAGGGGTGTCAGTCTCAGCCGTTTATTTCGGCATGGCTTAGGTGCGCGTCGTCCACTTCTCCGCCTACCATTGACGAATGGGCAGACACTTGCTAGACTGCAGTGCTGTGTGGAACGACGTCAGTGTGGATAGGTATGGCACTAGATAGTGTTTTCGCACGAATTGCTGTACTTTTGGTTCGAAGCAGACGGGAGGATCGGCATCACAGCGACTGTATTCGTACAAGACATGCAGCGCCAGCTCAAGGACTCATGGTGTGTGGTTCTTCTTGGAACAATTACAAATCACAGTTGCGTGTCAGAGCACTGTGACCAGTGTGACCTACGTGAATGACATCCTGCAAGACGTAGCCATACCCTTTCTGCACAATACCCCGACGCCATTTTTCATCAAGACAATGCACGACCACAAGTTGCAGCACAACACGTGCCTTCTTGGCGTCACAGGATGTCAGCCTTTTGCCATGGCCCAACAGATCACCAGACTTGTCGCCAATCGAAAATGTGTGGGATATGGTGAAACGATGTGTGCAGTGCTGTGACCCAGTGACAATTGCCACAGATGAACTTTCGAACCAGGTGAATGAAGTACGGATGGCTGTATCACAGGATGCCATTCGCGCCTTATGCATGTCGATACCATTACACATGGAACAAATCGTCACAGCCCATGGTGGACCCTGTATCTACTAGGCAACAGGACACATCCCGAAGCGAGTTGACTGAAATACTAACCATTTCTGCAGAACATATGTAAGTAGGCTGTTTAGGTTTTTATGTTGGTAATGCAACGTAGCGCTCTGTATGAAAATCACTGACAGTGCCGTGTGCAGTCTATGGCTGGTTGGCATTGTTGGAATATTTGCTATTGTAGTGTTGGGCAGTTGGATGTGAACAGTGCGTAGTGTTGCGCAGTTGGAGCGGATGATCTGGACGTGTGTCCATCAGAGAGAGTAAATTTGTAAGACTGGATGTCATGAACTGATATATAGATTATGACTTTTGAACACTATTAAGGTAAATACATTGTTTGTTCTCCATCAAAATCTTTCATTTGCGAACTATGCCTATCAATAGTTAGTGCCTTCAGTAGTTAGAATCCTTTATTTAGCTGGCAAATGATTCAAATGGCTCTGAGCACTATGCGACTTAACTTCTGAGGTCGTCAGTCGCCTAGAACTTAGAACTAATTAAACCTAACTAACCTAAGAACATCAAAAACATCCATGCCCGAGGCAGGATTCGAACCTGCGACCGTAGCGGTCGCTCGGCTCCAGACTGTAGCGCCTAGAACCGCACGGCCACACCGGCCGGCATTTAGCTGACAGTATTGGCACTCGCTGTATTGCAGTGGTTCGAGTAACGAAGATTGTTGTGAGGTAAGTGATTCATGAAAGTACAGGTTATTGTTAGTTAGGGTCATTCCTTTGTAGGGATTTTTGATAGTCAGATTGGGTTGCGCTAAAAAATATTGTGAGTCAGTTTAGTGGTGATCAGAATAAGTAAAGTGAGAAATGTCTGAGTGCGTTTAGTTCTGCCCAGCTGTTTGAAAATCAAATAACGTAAGAGGTTTACCAGCACTGTGATTCATAATTTTTCTAAGGGGAGGTATCACATACTAATGTACACGTCCAGTGAATATGGCCGACCTAGCAGTAGTAGTTCAAAGTGTTCTGCTTTCTTCTGAACATGAGTGTATGTGTTAAGACGACAAGTGTGTATTGTGTTACAACTTTGTGGTAACCAGTGGCCCTGTCTAATGGAGAAACACTCAACTAGACAGTGTAGCAGCTTACCCAAAATCGTAATAGATCACAAACATGTCTTATTGACACAAATAAATCCACCTGATGATGGAGGTTTAAACCTTTGAACGCTTTGTTGATCCAAACAAACAATGGCTGGCTACAGCAAACGTGTTGTTTCATACGAAACGAAGGAATAGTTAATTTCGTTTATAATTCTCTACATTAGCTGTAGGTGAGGTGGTTGCTGTCAAATATTAATAAACTCATTATGTCATTAATTAGTAGATTTGTTATTTTACTAAAATTCATTTCGTAATGGGGGAAGTGAGAGTGAAAAATTACAGAGGGAGACTAACGTTTGAATTCAGTAACAATCCGCATATGAATGTAGATTGTTACAGACTGCATAGATGAAGGTGACTGCACAGGATAGAGTAGCATGGAGAGTGAGTGAAACGGGTCTTCGGACGGGAGGCCACTATGGTACTTAAATATTCGTTGGGATATTCATTCAGACTGGTAATAGTGACAAAAAAACTTTCCGTAGAGCAGAAGGTATATAGCAGAACAGCTAACTTTTAAAAACGTCACACACAAATGATATATTTACAGTCGCACGTTACATAGGATTCCTTGTGATTGATAAACTCTCTAAAACCTATTATTTTACGATATTATTTTTCTACTTTTACTAGATGAATAATAACTTTGCTGCTACTAATCCGCTACAAGTAACAATTATCGAAGTACCCAGTTCACTGACGCTATAATATAAAACAAAATTAAGTGGTGTAGAGAAATGAATTCCTTATTTGACAGCTGATCTCAGATTAACATGGGTACCTGTAAAGCTGTGCTGACGTGAACTTCGTTAATATCGAAAGAAACGTTCGCTACATTCTACTAACGTTATAACATCTAAAATGCTGATTACATAAAACAAGAGCCGTAAGGTGTATTCGTTATAAGTAATTATTATCTTATGCATGGTTATGTAGCACATGCTAGCGAGATGAATTTGCGTGCCTGATTGTCATCTGTCTCTGTACTTGAGTATCGATAGTTATAGGCTCGTACTTTCTCTGTAACTGTATCTAATAAACAGTAATCAGTTCCTTTTTTATGTGCAATATCTATACAATATTAGCACCAGTAATATGATAACATCAGGGAGAGTGAGTAAGTGAGGAAGTTTACTTCTCCGAGTACATTCTAAGACAAAAAGAGACTGACAACAATGCAATTTTCCAAATTCGGAGGAAATCAGTAGACGTGATGTACATGTACAGACAAACAAATGATTAAATTTCAGAAACATTGTATGATATACTCAAGAGAAAGAGCTACACAAACTGAGCAAGTCAGTAACGCGTTGATCCTCCTCTGGCCCAGTTACAGTTGCCATTGCTTGATGGTGTTGTTGGATGTCCCCTGAGGGCGGGCCAAATTCTGTAGAATTGGCGCTTTAGATCCTCAGAAACCTTAGATGGTTGAAGAACTGTGTCCATAATGCTTCGAACGTTCTCAACTGGGAAGAGACGAAATGACCCTGCTGGCCAAAGTAGGGTTGTCAGGCACGAAGACGAGCTATAGAAACTTTCGCCGTTCGCGTCTGGGCATTATCTTGTTAAAATGTAAGCCCAAGACAGCTTCTCGTGAATGTCATCAAAACGGGGAATAGAATATCGTCGAGGTACCGCTATGCTGTAAGTGTGCCGCGGATGACAACCAAAGGCGTCCTGCTGTGAAATGAAATGGCACCGTTGACCATCTCTCCTGGTTTTTGGGTCGTATGGCGGGCGACAGTCAGATTGGTATCCACCCGTTATCCGGGACATCCACAGATACGTTTTCGGCCAGAAGTCTCATTAACTGGAGTATCACTGTCTTCAGTGATGAAGTCCCGCGTTGGATTGAGGCCCGATGACCAGCGAAGACGTGTCGGAGGCACCGCAGACGGCGGTGGGATACCTTATGTGACTGTCGCCCACCATACGGCTCGAAAACCAGGAGTGATGGTCTGGGGTACCCTTTCTTTTCATAGCAAGACCACTTTGGTTGACATCCGCGGCACCCTTACAGCGCAGTGCAACGTTGGAAATGTTCTACGCCCCAGACATCCTGGGTTTACATTTCGGCGAGATAGTAACCGTCCGCACACAGGGAGAATTTCTACTTCTTTCCTTCGTAGTTTCCAAACCCTAGTTTTCTCAGTAAGGTCATCGCATCTCCCCCCAATGGGAACGTTTAGAGCATTACGGGCATGGCTCTCTATCAAGCTGGAGACTTTGTCTATATAACACGCTAGGACAGATTTTAGCACGACATCCCTCACGAGGACATCCCACAACTCTGTGAGTCAAAACCAAGCCTAATAACAGCATGCATACGGGACAGAGGTCGACGAACGCGTTACTGACTTGCTCAGTTTGTAACGCTCTTTTTCCTCAATAAATTATCCCCTTTTTTCCGAATTTTTAATCATTTGTTTGTCCGTACATGTACATTACGTCTACCGATTAGCCGGCCGCGGTAGTCTCGCTGTTCTAGGCGCGCAGTCCGGAACCGCGCGACTGCTGCGGTCGCAGGTTCGAATCCTGCCTCGGGCATGGATGTGTGTGATGTCCTTAGGTTAGTTAGGTTTAAGTAGTTCTAAGTTCTAGGGGACTGATGACCACAGGTGTTAAGTCCCATAGTGCTCAGAGCCATTTGAACCAGCCGTCTACCGATTCCCGTCGCATTTGAATAATTCCTTCGAGAAGTTTCATCTATTTCCTTAGAGTGTATGTCAGTAACATTGACACTATTTTCAACAAGCGATAGTATGTGTACTGTGTTGTTGTTCAAGATTCAAAACAGACGCCAGGCCAATGTCTGATAGGCTGTATGGACATTTTACACATGACAGACATGCTTAGTGTCATTAGGTATGAGTACATTGTGCATAGAAAGGTAGTCCAATGAATCTCAAGCATTTTTTCTTGTTATACAAGTTGCTAGATGACAATCCTATATATTAAAAATACAAGCAAGCTGCAACTATTTACACACGTCCATTGTTGGCTGCAATCCTGTGGCAGCGAAACTTGGTAGATAATCCATTGCATTAATGCGGATCCTATTTATGCTGGAAAAATGTTAGCCCCAATTTTGGCCACCAGGTGCCTATTTGGCGCAGTTCACTGTTAGTAGGATGGTGAGGAAGGTATAAACCAAATTTTATTACTAACGGCCGCTTAGACAGTTTGTTCAACATGGGCACCGGAGACGTCGATAAGATACTGTATTCGCAGAACGACGCAATCGCTCGCTGGTGTGGCCGAGCGGTTCTAGGCGCTACAGTCTGGAATATCGCGACCACTACGGTCGCAGGTTTGAATCGTGCTTCGGGCATGGATGTGTGTGATATCCTTAGGTTAGTTAGGTTTAAGTAGTTCTTAGTTCTAGGGGACTGATGACCACAGATGTTAAGTCCCATAGTACTCAGAGCCATTTGAACCATTTGAACCATTTTGAGAATTCTGACACACAGGCTCTCTGTAGTAAATTGCAGCATGTTCAGTAAATTCATTTACTTGGCTGACCGAATCACCATGAACTAGCTGCCTCGGCTACCGAGTGCATACATTCGACTCTATTTTGTAATAGAGGAAGTGTTCCTTTCCACTTGAGCTATTCTATTGCGCTATCTGTTTGTAAAAAACGTCATGCAGCGCAACAGAAAAGCTGTAACTGTTTCTTTCAGAAGTCTAGACCCGGCCATTTGCATTATCTCGCAGCGCTGTGGTATGCAGAAGTTCTGGAGGAATTGTTGTTCAGCTCTGGAGCTGTTGTAGCTATGTGTCAGCAAGTATCAGTTCGCCGGCGGATGACGTGGAGGTTGGACGTGATGTGGTGTGTGCTGCGCCGTCTGTGCTTCCGCGTGGTAAGTCTTGCGCTTGCTGCGGCTTAAAACTCTGTTTATAGAAGACTTCGAGAAGTAATGAGTAGCATGCGGTGATGGCTCAACCAAGTCGAAAAGATACGTTGAAACTTACCTTTGATCCTCGATATGCCAGACCCAAGTCGCTTGAAGTAGAAAATTGGTTAGAAGAAGATGTGAAGCTCTCCTTTGATGATGTAATTGGGATCCACCTGTCGATTGTAGCTTGTGTTGTGTTTGTTAAAATGCGTAGCTCCGAGTTGTGCGAGAAAATAGTTGAGTCTTCCGGAGGTGTTGTGAAATTGAAACACTCAGATGGAAACGTTGGTGAAGTCACCGTTGCACATGCTGATTTTGGCATTCGCACAATTCGAATCTTCGAGTTGCCTTTTGAGATTACAACAGATCAAATTAATGCTGTAATTTCACCCTTCGGGAAAGTGCTCAGCAACTTTGCCGAGAAATGGTCAAGCGCGCATAAATTCCCAGTTCTAAATGGCGTTCGGCAGCTTCGTGTAGAGTTACAAAAGCACATCCCGTCGTACATCAGTGTCTGCGGATATAGAGGGATTGTAATTTATGACGACCAACCGCGAACCTGTGCCGCCTGTAACAAGCCTGGGCACGTTCGCGCAGAATGTATACAGCGGCGCGTGGCGCAGCTGCCGGCCGGCGAGGCCGACAGGCCACCGGCGATGACAACACTGCCGGGAACTTACGCCGCCGTGGCACGCGAACGGCCGACTGCTTCCTCAGCCCTTGAATCGTGTGCAAATACAAATTCTCCAGACACTGAAATTCCGATGGACGTCAGTGCCGTCATAGCTGACGACCTACAAGTGTCCCGCCAATCTACGGAAACAGTTGAAGTTCCACCGAAACAGGCACCTGCAACTGTAAAGGCAGCAGATCCGCCGGAAGTTGAAGACCGACACACCTTGCAGGAAGGCGACACTAACTTCGATACTGAAGAAAGTCCGTCGAGAGGCAATTCTCCAAAGAAAAATAAGAAACGCCGGCTGGCGCGAAAAGGTGCAGAGGAGACAGCTCCCACACTCCGCCAAAAAGCGAAGGAAATAGATAGTACCTTAAGTCAACAGATGTATAGCAACAGGGGAAGGCGACACCAGTTTCTGAGGAGTGTTCCCCTTCTGCGCTGGAAAAACGAGACGTCCAAGGAAAGCCAACAAAGAAAGCATCCAACCACCCCCAGGAAACGAGTCACTCTCATGAAGCTTCACTCGTCCCACCCACGACGACAACCTCAACGAAAGCGACCATAACAATGCCGACGAAGAAATGACAGAAGTTTCAGAAACTAAGACAGACTGCAAGCTAGCCCCACAGGTGGCTGATTTCTTCAACGAAGACGTCTCCGCGAACTAACATTCTAAAGAACACGGACACACCACTGAAACATTTGCTGCCGGTGAATATTATTAAAATGCGTTTTAAAGCTGACGCTTGCGAGACAAAACAGAAGAATGTTTTTTAAAGTTAGATCAAGTAGAACGAAGAATGTCTGACATACAAGCATACAAAATCGCGACAGTAAACCTTAATAAGATTCATAGTTCCTTTAAACTACAGAACTTAAAAGATTTTATATATGCTTCTGACCGTGACATTATACTTTTACAAGAAGTGACAGACATTGAGCTTGGTAACGCACCTGGCTTCAGCGCCATTACAAACCCATGGCATGGAGCGGAAATGGGCACGGCTCTGCTCACAAAGGAGTGCATAGTAGTCCAAGATGTAGTAAAACTACCAAACAGTATAGGCATAGCGGCCGTAATAGACAAAATACGACTCATTAACGTGTATGCCCCTTCAGGATCCAGTAACAGGCACCGCAGAACGCAGTTCTTTAAAGAAGAAATTGTCCCACTATTTGGAACTCGATATGAACACCTTATCCTGGGAGGAGATTTTAACTGTGTTTTGCATGCCAAAGACCAAACTCCCAATTTCAACAAGTGTACTGAACTGGAACGTATAGTTAATGACTTAAGACTAATAGACTCATGGGAACATATGCACGGTGCAGCCCCTGGCTTCCCCCACGCCACAAGTCACTCGGCGAGCCGTCTCGACAGGATATATGTAACGCACAATTTGAAAAACCTCATTTTGCAGTCCGAAGTATAGCCTACCGTTTTTTCGGATCATGCTGCATGCATATGCACAATCAATCTGATAAAACAAGGGACCTTCCGAGGCAGAAGCACATGGAAGCTCAACGTGTCACATCTGGAAGACCATGCTTGTCAGGAGGCATTTTACAAGGTATGGAGAGAGTGTGAAAGCAAATTTAGCTCGTACAACTCTGGCACTGACTGGTGGCTGAAACATGCCAAACCTAAAATACGGAGGTTTTTCATAAACAACTCAAAAGGCAAAAACTTTTGGTACAAATCAACTATAGAATTTTACTTTCAATGTCTAAGGGATTTGTACAAGTCCGATGCAACAGTTGTGGACAGCTACGGAAGAATTAACAAAATTAAAGCAAAGATTTTAGCACTACGGCGTAAACAACTGTAAGGCTACCAAATAAGGTCGCGTGCCCAGAATATAACACAGCACGAGGTCACTTCCATTTGTCATGTCATTCGTGAAAGCAAAAGGGCGACTCGCAAGATATTATCTGAAATAACAACTGATGATGGAAGGAAGCTGACGAAGCAAAGAGAGATTAAAGAGGCAATCATACAGCATTTTGAATCCTTATGTCTAGTCAACCGGTTGACGAGCAGCTTCAAGACGAGTTAATGGTCAACCTCCAGGGCAAAGTATGCCAAGCGGAAGAACAAACTCTCATCTCGCAAGTGACTGAAGAAGACATCGAAGAAGCTATATATGGAAGCACGAAAAATAAGGCTCCAGGGGCAGACGGAATTCCGGCAGAATTTTATCGCAGATTTAGTGGCCTCGTAAAAGGCAAGTTTACTCTCATCTGCAACGAACTGCTAAACCCTGAAAATGATGTCCCGAAAGAATTTCGTTAGGGACTCGTAGTGGTAGTGTCAAAAACTACCAATACGAAATCTGTAAGAGCTCTGAGGCCAATTACGCTTTTAAACAGCGATTACAAAATCTTTGGCAGCATCCTCGCTCGCAGGCTGAAAACTGTTGTGGACTGGCAAGACAGCCAATCCACTATGACAGGTAGCCGAAAGGCACGCGTTTAAGCTCACGCAGGATGGCGTGAGGTCTGGAACAGGACAAGGTCTTTATAGTAGCAAAAATAGTACGTAGCTTCTGGAATACTTAACTTTAATCCATAATTGGTGAACATCGGTCTGACGGTACGTGCATCACAAGATAAATAGCAATTGATAATGGCGCCTTGCTAGGTCGTAGCAAATGACGTACCTGAAGGCTATGCTAACTATCGTCTCGGCAAATGAGAGCGTAATTTGTCAGTGAACCATCGCTAGCAAAGTCGGCTGTACAACAGGGGCGAGTGCTAGGAAGTCTCTCTAGACCTGCCGTGTGGCGGCGCTCGGTCTGCAATCACTGATAGTGGCGACACGCGTGTCCGACGTATACTAACGGACCGCGGCCGATTTAAAGGCTACCACGTAGCAAGTGTGGTGTCTGGCGGTGACGCCACAAAAACCACAATGACCAGCGTCACTGGCCCTTATCAAACAAGTGTGGGCGAAGACAGAAGAATTCTCCAGACCCCTTGTGATTAGAGGGACCTAATCTCAACGGCCGACGTCTGCAAAATAAAATGTGCACTCATCTCACTCGACTTTGATAAAGCCTTCGACAGGGTTAATCATAGTTTTCTCCTTCGCACCATGGGCGCAATGGGCTTCCCACCTAGATTCATTGCGGTAGTAAGAAATACATTAACAAACAACTCAGCCAGATTTGTCATCAATGGACACATTAGCCGCCCGATTGACGTCACCAGCTCCATTAGGCAAGGGTGCCCAACGTCAATGGCACTCTTCGCCATCGCCATCGAGCCCCTGCTTGCCTCCCTTATGAAACATCTACAAGGACTACAAATACATTGAGAAAAGATCGTGTGCAAGGCATACTCTGATGATGTTGGCTTCCTAGTCGTGAATGGCGCTGAAGTACAGAGCGCACTACGAACAGTAACAAAATATGAACAGGCATCTGGTGCAAAACTTAATAGAACGAAGTCGGGGATTTTCAACATCGGCCGTGGAACTGAGACGCAAACGGAGGATCTGTTACGCGAGCTTGTAACCATGGAATATCTCGGCATAGATTTTAAAAGAAATATCAAGCACACTATTGCTGCGAATTATCGAAAATTACTTAACAGCATACGCGCCTTTGTACAAGCACATAGTATTAGGAAACTCGATGAACTTCAGAAAGTAACAGTGGCAAATGTATACATCACATCCAAAGTTAATTATGTAGCACAAGTTCTGCCACCACCTGCGACTTTGTTGAAAAGCATCGCATCTGCACTAGGGCACTTTGTAAGCCACGGACGTATTTTCGAAGTCAAATATGACATTCTGATGCTCCCTACGAAATGTGGTGGGTTAAATCTCACCGATGTCAACAAAAAAGCGCGAGCCTTATACCTTGCTACCACATACAAACAATGGAAAGAGCCAAATGGTATCCTTGCTGCACATTTTTTAAACGAAATAGCTCCTGCTGACGTCAGTGCACCAATAAATGTCCAACACATACCCAACGGACTATACCACTTGAAACACTTTTTCGTAGAATACAGCTACACACAGGCAAGGATTCCTGAAAAAGACATCATGAAAGTAAAAGAACTTTACAATAACTTGATGAAAGACAAACCCAGAAACGACGTAGAACAAAAGTGTCCTTGTTATAACTGGGAAACAATATGGGAAAATATTCACTGCCGGAACCTGCCAACGTATGTCAAATCGACCTGGTACTTTGCTGTAAACAGAAAAATTACGACGAACTCTAAACTTCACTATATTCGATTGGCAGAGGCACCGCTGTGTACATTATGTAATATACCAGATACCGAAGAGCATAGATTGCTGTGTGACAGGGTCAAAGAAATATGGCTCTACATAAGACAAAAGATAGCGAGCGTCAGCAGAGCTACGCCCAATGCCATTACGACTGCTGAATTTTTAAACCCTGACGGTATACCTTACCCTAAAACAAAACGTAATGCAATTAACTGGTTGAAAGGCTAAACGATGCATTACATCCTAACAGAAGAATAAAGCAATAGGGAGGATTTCTGGGTATACCTTACAACTGAGCACCACAAGTTAATGTGTACTAAAAAATACAAAAAAAACTACGCAAATTTTTTAACTAAAACAATCCTGTAACCGATAGAAATGCATAATTTACATTACACATCCAAGCATTTCGTATATTAGACGAACGATTTTTCGTTAAAGTTTGTACTTCACGTAGCAGGAGGAGGATTCCCAACAGAAAGTAATCAGAGAAGATCATCAGTATAGACCAGTTAAGCCTATGTGTATCTATTACTTGGTTTTGCGGGAAGCACAGTGATGAAACAGGTGTACACCCTTTATTTAGTTTCTATCTTTCTTGCCTATTCTTTTCACAAGAAGACACATTTATGTTAATTATGAATAAAATCAAGCAGAAGAAGCCTATTTTACTTCATTACCTTCTGAAGAAGGAAATTTTACTTATCAGTAATAATGACTTTGCTTCTTTCCGTTTTTCCACGCACGGAGAACGAAATTTACAGATGCAGTTACATTTTCATAGCAATTATGTGACTGCCTTCTCAATGGAATTTACATTTATTTTTATTCAAGCCATGTTGCAAACAAAGGCAACAGAAGGGGCATACTTAGTTTGTCGCTCAGAAGAAGCGTGTTTCCACATCATCAAGTTACAGTCATACTTTAAAGGCGGAGAAGCCGGGCTGAGAAGGCAACACTTGGCGAGCGTAAAGCACGGGTTGAAGGGGAGGAAGGAGACAGGAGACCCGACGGTAAAAAAAAAAAAGAAAAAAGTAGCGTAATCGTAAGTGTCGTACACCATACATAAGATGTCGCGAGTTCGAGTACATATACTGCTAATTTTTTTTTTTTTTAAACGCAATTCTGCTGTCTGCTGAAGTTACCAATCTAATGGCCTTCACTTCTCAACCCAAAATAGTCGCATCTGGTAAAAGGGCTAACTTCTGTGACATTTTGTTCTTTTCAGGTTTAATAGACAGCCAGGCAGCAGATGCATCTCGAAGCTTTTGTATTACGCATGGGGAGAGCCCATCGTGCCCAAATACGTCAGCTGTCGTGTGGTAGAGGCATTTTATTCTTCTTCAAACATTGTTTGACAGCTTTAACTCAGAACAAGTTTTCTACATGTAATCGATAAACTGCATGTGCATCGTCAGACTCTTACAGATAACATCAGAGAATTCACATATGTCGTTGATGATTAATTTCACTCTCATGTTTACTATTGTTTCAACACACTAAAGGTAACCTTACGAAAATTGTGCACTGTATTATAAGGAATGAAATTAAACTACCCACGATAACCTCATGACGACAGTTTGTTTTAATAAAACTGAGTATCTGTACACAAGCATGCCTCTATCGACATTAGTAAAATACTACTCACTTACATTTTGATTGGATCTGTGTTTAACTGGTATGCTGTGTCATACTGAAGAGGTATGCAAATGTGGCATTTCATAGATATAGTTACGTATTTCTAGAAACCCAAAATTTGCTTGTCAGCAGCGGAAAGAGGCGTTACATGTTGTTCAGCAATGTAAGTTTTTCACCATTGCACTATGAGCCGAAAGTATTTTCTTGCAATTTCCTTATTGATGTTTGATCTGACTGCTTGTAGCTCTTTTACAGAAGGGGTAAAAACGTTGACGCCAGTGACACTCGAACCGCAAACCACAACAGACGCTTTTTCACAGGTCAGCACGTTACCACAGAGCTGGCAAAGAGGTACGTGTCGTAGCTTCCAAGGCCAATAGTGGGTTGTACTCATAAACCGCTATTTAAAGTACGAGATTAGTTGCGATTTCCACCTGCAACGACATTCCTGGGCTGAAAACCGTAAGTTTACAATCTTTTGTTACACCTCAAGTGATAATAACTGAGATTATTCAATTGAAATTACAGGTAAAATCAAGTGAACTTTGAGGCTTAATTCCCTGCACACAAGGAAGTAACTCGTCTATCACAGAGTTTCCAAACATACGTTGCTTTGTTGCCAAATCTCAGTTACAGTACCAGCAGGAAGAAGGCGAACTGGTGTGATCCTACAGCGGGCTGGGAAGTGACCGTAGCTGGTGTCTGAAGTCGCAGCTCCTACGGCCTGGAACACGTAATGCGTCTGATTCGCATTTCTGTAACTAGGTTTAGGGACTGGAGCGTAGTTACTACAAATACTCAGAATTGATAGCAAACTAAGCATCATAAATCAGTAACTCTCATAGTTGTTTTTATATTTCTTTCGTAAGTGTACTCAAAACTAAGAAACTCATTCACAGGCGTTTTCGTGCCTCACCGATAGTCGAGCACAACAAACAGATAAAAATAAAAAAAAAGAATGTGTGTCTGTGAGTGTGTGTGTGTCGGCAGAGAGACAGAGAGAGAGAGTGAGAGAGAGAGAGCGAGAGAGAGAGAGGGAGAGAGAGAGAAATAAAAAAGAATGATGAGAGGGAGAGAGTGTGTGTAAAAAATTGTTGTAAAGAAATTGATTCATGGTATGTAACGAAATCGTTCATTTAAAATGACACATTCCAAATCATAACGAAGTGTCGTATTCGTGAGATATTGAACAAGAATTAATCTAATCTAATCTAATCACATCATATTGATGACTAGCCATGAAGAGTCATGAATTATCGAAATTTTTTGCCAATACCAGTAACCAAATCTAAACTTGAATATAAAAGACGACAATTTATGTAATAAACCGGGGCTCCTATCAAGACCCTTTCGTCTCTGTTAGCTAACCACGAAAGATGTCTGATATACCTCCATTCTGAAGTAACGAAGTGTGCTGATGGGTGTGCACTTGATATGGCTTGAAATGAATTTATGAATATTTTTGTACTGGATCCTTTGGAGGAGACCTAGAGAATTTTGCATTCTTGGGGAAAGGAACGAAATGATTGAACTATACTGTTCTGAGAGATTTAGATCCTTCAAGGAGGAGATAAGAATTCGCATCACAGCCCAGCACCAAATTTTTCAACGTCTCTTGTTCAATCAAGTACAAGTAAAATAAGAGACCTGTACCTTTAAATGGCTATCGGTTCATCAAATAAAATAAAATTTTCTAACGTAAGTAAGTTTACTGGCGACTGTATTTCTGTTCGCCAAGACTTCCGCTATGTCATTTCCCAACGTAAACCGGCTCTGCCCAGTTGGTAATGAAGGAACGTGATGTTTAATGCGGATTATGGATTATAACGTCTTTCTTTTGAGGTTACCAGAGGTGAAATAAATCTGTTTCTGCCTCTTTAAAGTAAATTCCTGAACCCACACAGTGCACCTGTGATAATTCATTCCACCAGACCATTGTGGCCACATTTCCCAGCCTCAAGAGTGTGCTGAAACGGATGATGTGCTTAGCTTACAAAATTAGTCTCGGTGGCAAAAATGCGAGTCTATTAAATGGTTAAGTAGAAGCAAGCTTCTGACTTGGAGATTATGCTATTCTCATGTCAGCAGGCTGTAAAGACTCTTGTAGGTATCATAGGCTCGAAGTAAAGCCATTTTGAACTTTCACAAATTTAGCAAATTTATTAGTTCGACAAAATCCACTGTGAAGTGTGAAGTTACCGGATACTTCGATTATTACTGTCATTATTATTATCATTTTATTCATACCGCTGCTGAAACACACGTGCTTCAAGATCATTTAATGCCTTTTGGTCAATATACAAGTAGTTTCCCAAGAACAGGTTCTTTCCCATTCTACGGAATCCTTTTCATGTTAATATCAAACATCAACAATTACTCGTAGATTGCATTAAAACTAAAGTAATTCATGAAGACGTTACTTGATAACAAAAACGAGCTGCCTTTCTTCATTTACTTGCGCCTAGAAATGGCTATCGAGTACTGCCAAACCAAAAGGCAAGAGATCTTACTGCCTTCCGATATAGGTCGCAGTCAGTTTTTCCATACGATTTGGTCGACATGACCTGTTTCAAGTTATGTATGACAGACAGTGTTTTAGAAAATCAATTGATTTCCTTTAAAATAAACAGATATATTTCCATTCTAGGATATCAAAGTACAAAATTTTCGCAGTATTAGTTCAAATTTAATATTCGCTTCTATAATGTAGGAAAGTATTTCACAGTTGCAAAACTCGCATCCGACTCATTGCCTTACACTTAGTCGCTGACCGTAAGTTCTAGCTCAGAGTGACACCAGTTTAGGTTTTCAACCAGTGATTCCCACAGCTACAGGAACACTACTTGTGATACATCTTAGACAAAATACTTACGTAGTGTAATCAGACGAAAAGATCAACCTGACGCAAACTGTGGGAAGTTTGTTTTACAACCTTCGTACCTGGATAATAAGCTTTTTCAAACACCTAGAAGCTCGTAAGAAAAATCGATACATAAAATTTCATTTTTCTTAGTTACGAAACATCATGCACTTCATCTTTAATTGCATGCACACTTTGTTACTTCAGAATGGAGGTATATCAGACATCTTTCGTGGTTAGCTAACAGGGACGAAAGGGTCTTGATAGGAGCCCTGGTTTATTAGATAAATTGAAGTCTTTTATTTTGAAGTTTAGATTTGGTTACTGCTATTGGCAAAAAATTTCGGTAATTCATGACTCTTCACGGCTAGTCATCAATATGGTGTGATTAGATTAGATTAGATTAATTCTTGATCAATAGATCATGAATACGACACTTCGTAATGATGTGGAATGTGTCATTTTAAATGAAAGATTTCTTTACATACAATGAGTCAATTTCTTTACAACTATTTTATACACACTCTCTCTCTCAATCTTTTTTATTTCCCTCTCTCTCTCTCTCTCTCTCTCTCTCTCTCTCTCTTTCTCTGTGTCTCTGCCACATACACACACACACTCACACACACACATTCTTTTTTAATTTTTATCTGTTTCATGTGCTCGACTATCGGTGAGGCACGAAAACGCCCGTGTATGAGATTCTTAGTTTTGAGTACACTTACGAAAGAAATATAAAAACAACTATGAGAGTTACTGATTTATGATGCTAAGTTTGCAGTCAATTCTGAGTATTTGTAGTAACGACGCTCCAGTCTCTAAACCTAGTTACAGAAATGCGAATCAGATGCATTACGTGTTCCAAGCCGTAGGAGCTGCGACTTGAGACACCAGCTACGATCACTTCCCAGCCCGCTGTAGGATCACACCAGTTCGCCTTCTTCCTGCTGGTACTGTAACTGAGATTTGGCAACAAAGCAACGTATGTTTGGAAACTCTGTGATAGACGAGTTACTTCCTTGTGTGCAGGGAATTAAGCCTCAAAGTACACTTGATTTTACCTGTAATTTCAATTGAATAATCTCAGTTATTATCGCTTGAGGTGTAACAAAAGATTGTAAACTTACGGTTTTCAGCCCAGGAATGTCGTTGCAGGTGGAAATCGCAACTAATCTCGACCTTTAAATAGCAGTTTATGAGTTCTAGCCACTATTGGCTTCGTAAGAGGAAACTGAGACATTTGCCTCTTCGCCAGCTCTTTGGTAATGTGTGACCTGTGAAAAAACGTCTGTTGTGGTTTGTGGTTCGAGTCTCACTGACGTCAATGTTTTTACCCCTTCTGTGAAAGAGCTACAAGCAGTCAGATCAAACATCAATAAGGAAATTGCAAGAAAATACTTTCGGCTCATAGTGCAATGGTGAAAAACTTACAATGCTTCACAACAGGTAACGCCTCTTTCCACTGCTGACAAGCAAATTTTGGGTTTCTAGAAATACATAACTATATTTATGAAATGCCACATTTGCATAACTCTTGAGTATGACACAGCATATCAATTAAACACAGACCCAATCAAAATGTGAGTAGTATTTTACTAATTCATGTCGATAGAGGCATGCTTGTGTACAGATACTCAGTTTTATTAAAACAAACTGTCGTCATAAGGTTATCGTGGGTAGTTTAATTTCATTTCTTATAATACAGTGCACAATTTTCGTAAGGTTACCTTTAGTGTTGTTGAAACAATAGTAAACATGAGAGTGAAATTAATCATCAACGACATATGTGAATTCTCTGATGTTATCTATAAGAGTCTGACGATGCACATGCAGTTTATCAATTACATGTAAAAAACTTGTTCTGAGTTAAAGCTGTCAAACAATGTTTGAAGAAGAATAAAATGCCACTACCACACGACAGCTAATGTAGAAAATACTTTTCTGACGTATTTGGGCATGATGCGCTCTCCCCATACGTAATACATAAGCTTCGAGATGCATCTGCTGCCTGGCTGTCTATTAAACCTGAAAAGAACAAAATGTCACAGAAGTTAGCCCTTTTTCCAGATGCGACTATTTTGGGTTGAGAAGTGAATGGAATTATGTTCAAAGTTCCATTAGGTTGGTAACTTCAGCAGACAGCAGAATTGCGTTTTAAAAAAAATTAGCAGTAAATGTATTCGAGCTCGCGACATCTTATGTATGGTGCACGACACTTACCATTACGCTACTTGCTGACACATAGCTCAACAACTCCAGAGCTGAACAACAATTCCTCCAGAACTTCTGCATACCACAGCGCTGCGAGATAATGCAAATGGCCGGGTCTAGACTTCTGAGAGAAACAGTTACAGCTTTTCTGTTGCGCTGCATGACGTTTTTTACAAACATATAGCGCAATAGAATAGCTCAAGTGGAAAGGAACACATCCTATTAAAATTTCTGCATCCTACACTGCTGGCAGATCTGTGTAGGTGGCAGTTACGTGATTTTATTTCGGTGATTACAAAATAGAGTCGAATGTATGCACTGGGTAGCCGAGGCAGCTAGTTCATGGTGATTCGGTCAACCAAGAAAATGAATTTACTGAACATGCTGAAATTTACTACAGGGAGCCTGTGTGTCAGAATTCTCATCCAGTGTGGCGCAACGGCGTTACGATAGAAAAATGAGTCGCAGAAAAGAGGGTTTGGTGGTCTGTTGGACTGATGGTAAATCCTTATACCTATGGTCTGGGTTCGATTCCCACTTCTGTCAATGATTTTAGATAGGGAGAGGAAGATTCCATTCTCTTCTGACTACATCAAGTGAAGAAGATATAATGGCAGTGTGGTCTGAAGCTCACATTTAAGATGATATTCCTTCTCTGCCAAGTAGACCGTTAGGTTGAACCACAATAAAGTCTAGAGTGGCGACATGTAGAAACCCTATCGCCAGTAATCGTTCTTATACTAGTTATTTAATTCTAGTGACGAAACAAACGCTATGTAGGGTCTCAGGACACTTATTCCATCTTTCATCTGAGCTTCTGTATGTCGATAAAATTGGTTCTGAACTGAGAATGCAACTCAGACAGCTCTTATCGCGGAATTTGATCACTTCGTGACAATACAGCTCGGCTACAATTTGTTTTTTGATCAAAACTGCAGATTCCTCAACATCTCCACATATCACACGTGAATGGGTTCGAATCCTGGCCCGGCACTAAAGATTTCATTATGCATTATCAAGCTCTTGCATGAGTAAACCTATCTGCTGGTGGATAATAATTTTGATTTTTAATGTTTTTTCATTCGTTGTCAACACTAACGATATCTGACGTTTTTGAATCCCAGTGGGACGCAGAACTATTTGCGAGATCACTGTAAGTTCAAGATGTTATTCCGAGCTGCTGGTGGAGAAAAATTCGGTAGCTGACGTCTCTTTGTGTGTAGTCAACAACGATATGTGCGGGGCTCTATTCCCAGTGAGCACTGAACTCTTCGACATATTATTTCTAGTTCAAACATGCTCACATGTCGCTTCTGGTGCAACAAACCCATATTTAATGTTCGTTTTCTCTAGAATATAACAGCGATAGGTGCCGGGTTGGAGTCCTGGAAAGGAAAAAATTAATTTTTCGTCTCGTCATTTCAGTGAAAACATCTAGCTACTGCCGAGAAAATCCGATATGTCACAGTTGGTTGTGCTTCGATATCAATATGATTAGGTTCTGGGTTCGAATCCCTGTCCAGCACAAAGCTTTCCCTCACGGCCTTTCATATAAATTACTTGTGAAGAAGCAATGTTTAACATCTCTCGTAGTTCGTTAACGGGGACAAGAGATGCCGGGTAGGAATTCGCGTCGGTTAAAAATGTTTGCGTTATGTAATTTAAAGTTGATATTTGCTAACTTATACTGCCTAAAATCCAGGTATATCTCTCTGTATGCCTAATGAGGAATGACTGTTAGTTTGCGTCAGTCACGAAATCATTCCTTAGTCTGCCTGACCTGGGTTTGAATCCATACGCAGAAGGAAACGGTTCGTCGTGTCATTTGAAGTTCATACATATTCTCAACTTACTGCTCGTGAATAACTTAAGTTTTTAATGTCATTTTGTGTTAAATAAGGAGTACTGTATGTTACTTTGAAGAGGAAATCATGAATACGACGAACTTACTACGTGCATTACCTACCCGACGTAATAATGAGAGTGGCAACATTTTAGGTATGTCATTCATTGTAATGAATGTGAGCTTACACGCCTTAAGGACAGTCTTATCTGTGATAAGGTGTTCCCTGATATTTGTAGCATCGTGGTATTACTTTATATCTTGAGTTACTGCGATACAGAGCAGTGTTTTCTAGTGGTGACATGTTGTAACCATTTTCAATAGTCAAACGACTGTACCAAGGGGCGATTAGAGGACCTGCTAGACAGCCCCGTTATGGCGGTTGCATGCGAATCAGGCGAAATGCAGTTCAGGTCGCTCGGATACTTTTGAGCACGACTGTACATGTACAGACAAACAAATGATTAAATTTCAGAAAAATATTTTGACATACTCAAGAGAAAGAGCTTCACAAACTGAGCAAGTCAGTAACGCGTTGGTCCTCCTCTGGCCCTTATGAAGGCAGTTACAGTTGCCATTGCTTGATGGTGTTGTTGGATGTCCCCCTGAGGGCGGGCCAAATTCTGTAGAATTGGCGCTTTAGATCCTCAGAATCCTTAGATGGTTGAAGAACTATGTCCATAATGCTTCGAACGTTCTCAACTGGGAAGAGAGGAAATGACCCTGCTGGCCGAAATAGGGTTGTCAGGCACGAAGACGAGCTGTAGAAACTTTCACCGTTCGCGTCTGGGCATTATCTAGTTAAAATGTAAGACCAAGACAGCTTCTCGTGAATGTCATCAAAACGGGGAATAGAATATCGTCGAAGTACCGCTATGCTGTAAGTGTGCCGCGGATGACAACCAAAGGCGTCCTGCTGTGAAATGAAATGGTACCGTTGACCATCTCTCCTGATTTTCGGGTCGCATGGCGGACGACAATCAGATAGGTATACACCCGTTATCCGGGACATCCACAGATACGTTTTCGGCCTGAAATCTCATTAACTGGGGTGTCACTGTCTTCAGTGATGAGTCGTGCATCGGATTGACGCCCGGTGACCCGCGAAGACGTGTCGGAGGCACCGCAGACGGCGGTGGGATACCTTATGTGACTGTCGCCCACCATACGGCTCGAAAACCACTTTGGTTGTCATCCGCGGCACCTTTACAGCGCACTGGAAAGTTGGCGATGTTCTGGCCATCCTGGGCTTATAATTCGGCAAGATAGTGCCCTTCCGCACACAGTGAGAATTTCTACTTCTTGTCTTCGTAGCTTCCAAACTCTAGTTTGGTCAGTAAGGTCACTGCATCTGTCCCCAAATGAGAACGCTTGGAGCATTACGGGTATGGCTCTCCATCAAGCTGGGGACTTTGTCGATATAACACGCCAATTGGACAGATTTTGGCACGACATCCCTCAGGATGACATCCAACAAATCTATGAGTCAAAACCAAGCCTAATAACAGCATGCATACGGGACAGAGGTCGACGAACGCGTTATTGACTTGCTCAATTTGTAATTTTCTTTCTCCTCAATAAATTATCGCATTTTTCTGAATTTTTAATCTTTTGTTTGTCTGTACATGTACATACCGATTCCTGTCGCATTTGGATAATTCCTTCGAGAAGTTTCATCTTTTTCCTTAGAGTGTACGTCAGTAAAATGGACACTATTTTCAACAAAAAGTATTATGTGTACTGTGTTGTTGTTGTTGTTCTTCAAGATTCAGAACAGACGCCACGCCTATATCAGTTATGCTATACTGATATTTTACACATGACAGACATGCATAGTGTCATTAGGTATGAGTACATTGTGATTAGAAAAGTAGTCCAATGAATCTCAAGCATTCCTCCATTTAAGAATTTTGAAAATCGTGCAGCTCCGACAGCAACTGTGATAATTAAACATATAACAAAATGGCTCGAGCACTATGGGACTTAACATCTGTGGTCATCAGCCCCTAGAACTTAGAACTACTTAAACCTAACTAACCTAAGGACATCACACACATCCATGCCCGAGGCAGGATACGAACCTGCTACCGTAGCGGTCACGCGGTTCCAGACTTAAGCGCCTAGAATCGCACGGCCACACCGGCCGGCAAACATAACACGTCAGCCTCAGTTGCAAATAGAATCCTATCTTTACTTATGTTTCAGCCAAAATAATTTGGCCTTTTTCAAAAGCTATTGGCACTAAGCAATTGCGTGCAAAAGATTGGCCATGTCAAGTATAAGACTATAGCACCCTAGTACCCAGTCATAAATCTACATTACTTGGGCTGAAGAGAAACATCAGGCCCCACTGCACGGACGAGTTCGGTAGGCCAAGAGTGCTGCGCCGGAACTCCGCGCAGTGGGGCCTGATGTTTCTCTTCAGCCCAAGTAATGTAGATTTTTGACTGGGTACTATGGTGCTATAGTTTTATTCTTGACATGCCCAACCTTTTGCACGCAATAGTTTAGTGCCAATAGCTTCTCAAGAATGCCAAATTATTTTGGCTGAAACATAGCTAAAGATTGGTTTCTATTTGCAACTGAGGCTTACGTGTTCTATGTTCATTCCTCCACTGTTATTCAAGTCGGTAGATGACAATCCTACAGATTAAAAATTCTAACAAGGTGCAACTATTTACACAGATCCATTGTTGGCTGTAATCGTGTGGCAGCGAAACATGATAGATATTCCATTGCATTAGTGCGGAACCTATTTACGCTGGAAAAAAAATGTTTGTTCCAATTTTGGCCACCAGGTGCAAATTTGGTGCAGTACGCAGTTAGTAGTATGGTGAGGGAGGCATAATCCTAATTTTATTATTAACGGCCACTTACACAGTTTGTTCATCATGAGCACCAGAGACGTCGACGAGATACTGTATCCGCAGGACGACGTGATCAACAGCTTCTCGCAGCGGTTCCAGTGGAAACTGAGCAACGTGTTGCTGTATACTAGCCTTCAAGTCAGCTAGAGACTGAAAGTTTCCCTGATAAGAGTGTTCATTTAGGTATCGCCAGAGCAAGAAGTCACATTGATCCAGATCAGGTGATTTTGCAGGCCGTGCATTTGGAAAACCTCTGGAGATAAAACTTTCGTGGAAGGTTGCATTAAGGAAGGTTGCAATAGGAGAGAACTTTCACTGTGCGAGCGATATAAGATGCTGCCGCATCTTGCGTGAAAACAGTGCTTTCCACACAGTTGTGCTCTTCCAAAGCAGGAGTCACATGCTGTAGAAGGTCTCGACACGTGCAGATGTCACGGTTCACATCACACGCCCTCTGGTTGTATTGTCTTCAAAGAAGAACGAAAGGAGAATGAAGTTGCTTCTGAATCTTCACCACAAAGTCGCATAGGGCGAGTTCAGTGCCCCTTGGTGCACAATACGCGATTGAACTGTACCACAAATTCTGTAGTTCTTTCTATCATAAAATGTGGCTCCTCACTACATAGAACATGTCCGATCACACGTCATCAACTTCGATCCTTGCCAGAAAACGAAGAGCTGCACCGTTTGAACCTAGTACAAGCACCACTGTAAAATAGACTGCAAGACTTTTCACACTGTTGACTATGGCATGAACAATTTTCGTGAAACTGCACGGACACTAGCAATTCCGTGGCATTGTCAATCACAGCAACAGCAGTCTCATCAATAACTTCCACTAGAATAGAACGCCTTCCTTCCCCTTCCAGGTGTCGCACCAAGCTCACCAGGGTTTTCAAATTTCGTTATTGTAATGTACTGACGGTAGCAGATGGGGAAGGTGTAGGCATTCACAGAGGAAAATTTGTACCTGGTGGCTAAAATTGAAACTAACTTTTCAAACTTTTTCCCCGTGTAAATCGGCGCCACTTTAATGCATTAAAATGTCTACTAAGTTTCACTGCGATACGATAATTACGGCCCACACTGGACCTCTGTGAGTAGCTGCACTTTAATTAAAATATTCTAAAATTTCGTTTTTAAAGGTCATTCGTAACTAATGTATATCTTATTGTGTGAATATGAAAAGCTAACTAGATGAACTGGAGTTGAGTAATCTAGATGTAACCAACAGTTCTTGCCAACCGTAGACATCAAAATGAACGCCAGAATCATCTCTACCTTATGCCAAGCAACTAACCAACGAAAAACGTGTTGTAACGTTTTTGAATGTCGATAGAGACGCCAGAGGGTATGTGTAAAGATACTCAACTGCAGCTAAACAAAGATGGTCTGGATATTGATTTGTGCAGGGCTCAAAGTTATGTCAATGCAGTGCCAATGTCAGGTGTGCATGGAGGATTACAACGAAAGATTCGTGAAGCTAATCGAAAAGCTCTGTTCAATATCTGTGTTAATCTTTCCGCAGACCTTTGGGGAGTTGAATCATTCTCGTGTGATCCCTCAAGCGTCATTTGTTATGGAATTATAGAGAAGTTAATTCATTCTTCTCTTCTACTCTACATACATGAGAATTACTTGTACAAAAAAGAGAAAAATGTTTAAAGCAATTGCCTGATATTCGCTAGTGTGTTCATTATAATTCTGTTAGTCACGAATGAAAACATCTACCGACGAGGAAGAACGAACGTTGGATCAAAAATAAAAGAAAACCAGACGTGCTCAGTACTCGTGACAACATATCGTTTGAGGTAACTCTTCTCATATCTCACCAACAAGGTTCTTGGTTTCAAGAATTATTCCACAGTAAGTGCTCAAAGATGCCGCCGAACATTTCGATGCATTTGTTTATCCTCTCATGGAATGATTCGACAGAACTGAAATCTGCTGACATGCATTGGTGATAACACTGAATCACGTGCACGCAATGAGATCAAGTCAAATAAAGAATGGTGAACTTTTCAAAACAGGTAAATGTAGAAAACTGCAAAACTTTGAATCGTTTGCCACATACTCCTGCTTTTATGTTTTTGATCCAACGCATTTTTCTCGAGATAATATCGTTTGGGAACTCAGTTGTGTTATTTGTCGATTATAGCGTCATCTGTCGAGCGATGACAAAATTGTTACATTCATAAATTACTCATTTTTCCCGTAGAATCCGAATCTTGAATAAAAATTGGACGTACCTGTTTAAGATTTCAAAGCTGCCCTAACCCCTGGGTGTGTGGTATCGCCGGATAACATTTTTTAAATACTGAACATATATTTTTCCGTTTTTTAATCCGATTCGGTGTTCAGATTTTTCGTTGTCACAAGATGGAAGGCTGATCCTGTATGTTCTTCACTTTTTACAAAATATGCGTTACAAGTACATTAGTTTCTAAGCAGACTGGGGACGTTACGTAGCTTTCGTGAAGTCGATATCATCAGTTATGAAGGTTAAGTGTGTGAAGTGTGCTATTGCTTGTAAGATTCTTTGTTCCGTAAGTAGTACTTGTGCTCCTGCTGACTGTCACTCAGATGCGATTTCTGTATTCACTCTGTTTATACACCAAACTGCTATCACATGCCTTTACTGTCGAGTACGAGCTGTCTCAGTTCTCGCAGATGGTACTTTAATTACTATTGTGTGCCAACACTGCCATCAACAGATATCGTAAAAAAACTGGACCCACAAAATAAAGTCATAAAATGCATTGAAACTGTACTAATCTGGTGTCAAAGATATACACATAACCTCATTCACACTGAAAAGGCAAACGGAACACAGATCAATCAGTGAAGTAAAATAATAGTAATAAGTATAGTAAGTCTATTATTACCCACTGCCAGGAACGTAACTATGTGCTGTGGAGTGATCATGTAGAGGTTGATGAATGGCTATTGAGGTTCACATGTGGTAAATATGAATTAGGAGAATTGCCTAAAACATCTTCTGTTGTTAACTGATATGTATCACATATTTCTGTCACTGTCTCCAATTAACGTAACTTTGAGGTAATACAATTACGTACATTCAGAAGTTTTGCCCATCAGCAGAGTAAATAAGAATCATGTTTTCACCTCCGCGGAAAGAATGTAGCTGGCTGAACATAAGCTGAACTATAATGTAACTAGCTGCGGGTTTCTTTCTGTAAAAAACGAATATCATCACTGTTGATAAACCTTCCCCATCCTCAAGGGCGCCCATAACCTTCGAAAAGGAGACACAGAAAAAATATACTTCAGATGTTTTTCTTTCAATAAAATGACGTACGAGTCTGTATTACGCAGGTTTGTAATAGGGTCGGAACTGGAACTTTCTTGTGGCTGCTTAAAAGTCGCTATTTGTGTTCCAGTATGTCAAAAATACTACATACCATCGAGTCTAGGCCCTCATCCCTAAAATCTATTGCATGGGTGCTTTTGACCATCCTCAACGATTTGTCTCTCGAACTGTTTTACTTAGCGCAGTTAAAATTGTCTTTTCAAATCTGTGGCTTTCGTATTACTGTGAGCTGGCTGTGTCTTGTAATTTAAAGCCAATGATGCACCAAAGACTTCGGCACCATGCACTGCCGCAATTCCACTGAATCCGGCCAAGAGCACCCATACTTGGGATAAAGGGGGGCCGCCAACCCTCTCCCACACTCTAGTTCTCAGGTAAAGGAAAAGAATTTAGTGCAGTCAGGTGTTTTTCCTTCAAGAAAATGATTTAGAAGTCGGTATTACGCATGTTTTCAACAGGGTGGGGAATGGAACATTTTTTTGTCTAATAAGTCGTTATTCATCTTCCAAAATACATTGAAATCGGATCACCAAGAAGGAGTTGTGCGACAGAAACGAAAGTCAGAAGGCTTATTTCTATATCCTAACGTGTCTGTTAGAATTTCGCCCAGGTCGAATAAGAGTGGCGCTAGTAGCACAACTATCAGGATGCAAATCAGGTTTGCCTTAAATGCATCGCTGTAATGGTCGTGAACGTTAGTTACCTCTGAGTCTGTCCGTAATGAGTTGATGTTAGTCAAGAATAATGCCATAAGGGGACAAAGACACCATTATCAGCACGTCGCTGAGTTTCAACGAGGTCGTGTAATAGGGCTACGTTATATGTTCCTTCTACAGTATTGCAGAAATGCTTGGCAGAAATGTAGCCACTGTACATGATTGCTGGCCGCGGTGGTCACATTAACGTACGGTCGCAAGAAGACAGAGTTCCGGACGACTACGTGACGCTACCGAGAGGCAAGACCATCGTGTTCGGCGTGTGGCTCTAGAGCATCGTACTGCATCTGCAGCAGCAGTTTAAGCAATAATTGGCACGTCAGTGGCAGAACGAACAGTAACAAATTAATTCCTGTGAAGAGAACCCCGAGCCCTACGCCCTGTAGCGTACATACTCCTGATCCCAAAAACCATCGTCATTTGCGAATTCAATGGTGTGAAGCGAGAGCTCATTAGGGGGCAGCGTGGAGGTCTGTTGTGTTTTCTGACGAAAGCTGCTTCTGCTTCGACGCTAGTGATGGCCGTACGTCGGTTAAAATGAGGTCATTTGGGGGCCTGCAGCTAACCCATCTGCATATTCGACACACTGGACCTATACCTGAAGTAATGGTCTGGTGTGTGATTTCGTATGAGAGCAGGAGCACTCTCCCGGCTATCCCACGCACACTGACTGCAGCCTTTTAGGCCAATCCGGTGATTCGATCTGCTGTGTTGCCATTCATCAAGAGCATTCCAGGGGGTCTTTTCCAACAAGGTAACTCTCGCCCACATACCAGTGTTGTAAGCCAACATGCTCTACAGAGGGACGACAAGTTGCCTTGACCTGCTCGATCACCAGATCTCTCTTCAATAGAGCACATATTAGACATCATCGGACAACTCCAGCGACATCCACAAATAGCATTAAACGCCCCTGTTTTGACTGGCCAAGTTCAGCATGCATGGAACTTCATTGAACAAAGTGATATCCAGCACCGGTATAATACGGTGCAAGCATGTTTGCATTCTCAACATTCTGGCTGTTATACCGGTTTTTAATGAAACAGCGTTGCACATTTTCAACTGCTTGCACTTACGTCAACCTGTGTTCTTGCAATGTTAATCACTTAAGTATTTCTCCTAGACGGATGTATTCCAGAAATTTCATTACTCTACATTAGTGATTTATTGGTGTTGCGATTTTGTTTCCGTCAGTGTTTTAAAAGTACTCCATATGCCCAGGACGTAGCCTCCCTCCTCTTCGAACTACTATATGGGAGTGCTTCTACGTGGCAGCACGAATGCTGTTCCTCGCTAGGTGCTAATACGTGCCGGCCGCGGTGGTCTAGCGGTTCTAGGCGCTCAGTCCGGAACCGCGCGACTGCTGCGGTCGCAGGTTCGAATCCTGCCTCGGGCATGGATGTGTGATGTCCTTAGGTTAGTTAGGTTTAAGTAGTTCTAAGTTCTAGGGGCCTGATGACCACAGATGTTAAGTCCCATAGTGCTCAGAGACATTTGAACCATTTTTTTTTTTTTTTTTTGCTAATACGATGACGTGTTGCCTCGAAAATTAAATTAATCAACTGAAAATTTCTTGAACTCAGATTGCAACGTTGTAACACAATTAGGTGACTATAAATGCTTTAAATCATGTCATGTAGGAGGTATGAATGGGATGCAGCGAGTAATTTCGTAGAACACACACACACACAAACACACACACACACACACACACACACACACACACAAACACACACACACACACACACACTACTGTTACAGTCAGCAATATACACCCACGTTATTATTTATTTTAGCTGGCCAGGTGTCAATTTATTGAAATGTTTCACTCTCAAATATGTGCTATCCCCATACAACCATTAATGTTAATTGCAATGTTCTCCCCACCATGGAATGATTTAGAAACTTAATAAAACTCTGCCCGAACAGGCCATGAAGGCCCAACGGTACCGACCGGCCTCCGTGTCATCCTCTGCCCACAGGCACCACTGGATTCGGATATGGAGGGGCATGTGGTCAGCACACCGCTCTCTCGGCCGTAAGTCAGTTTACGAGACCGGAGCCGCTTCTTCTCAATGAAGTAGCTCCTCAGTTTATCTCACAAGGGGTGAGTACATCCCGCTTGCCACCAGCGCTCAGCAGATTGGACGCTGAGCCATCCAAGTGCTAGCACAGCGACAGTCCTTAACTTCGGTAATCCGACAGAAACCGGTGTTACCACTGCGGCAACGCTGTTGGCTTAGAAACTGAATGTTTTGCTAAAAAACTAAATGAGTTATTATGACATGATTCCGCTACAACCTACTCATTCCTCCAGTCAATCTTCCAAAACTGCTTTCGTTGAACTACTTCTCGAAAAAGTGCTTCTTCCTGCTGTCTGTCCACGTGTCAGGGACCGAAATTAAACCCGAAATAAACTTCTGCACCCCGCAGTTATCGAAATCGTGCTTTCACGAAAGTGTCTCCATAGCGACTTCTCCACTCTCGATTCCTTTAATTGTCGTCCTTTCTGTTTTTAATTACAAAAAATGTTAATTTTCATACTACTGGGCCACAGCAGTAATTCTACATACAGCACAAAATTTATTAGCATTACATGAAATACACTACAAAGTATACATTTACAGTGAATGGCTGCATGTATTTTAATACAGAAGAAAATGTTCTGATTAACTGACTGACTGACTCATCATCGCCCAGCCCATACCGCCGAAGACAGAAACCTGAAATTTGGATCGGGTGTTGGTCTTATAATGTAGGCGTCGTTTAAGAAGTGGTTTTTCAAAATTCCACCCGTAAGTGAGTGAAATAGGAGATGAAAAGGTTTTTTTTTTGAAAATGTGTTCCTAAGTAGGCAATTTTGTAGCTATAAATAAAAATACTAGCTTTTTGTTTCCCGGTCAGAAATTAAGGACTATATGTTGCAGCATTTTCGTAAATTTAACCTCTATGCGGGTGAAATAGTGGGTGAAAGTTTTATTTTCAAGACAAATAATTATTAAAGAACTGCTGAAGCATGTTTAAAGATTCACCTCTCGGTTACAAATAAAAAAATACATGTTTCAGTGTTCTTGGAAATTCAACCCTATGGGGGTGAAATAGAGCGTGACTGATTCATTGATCCATCCTCACCCAGCTCAAACCACTAAGGATAAAAACTTGAAATTTGGAGAGGGTGTTGATCTTACGTGGTAGACATCTTTTAGAAAGGGATTGTTCAATTCCATCCGTATGGAGGGAGGGGGGGGGGTGACTCAGGGGACGATATTTTTTATGTATGTATTTCGTTATATTATAACATATTTAAAGAAAAAACATTGAAAACTGTTATCTGAATTCTAAAGAAATATGTGTTAGATGATGAAAGTTTTTTTATAGAAATATAACCACAAGAACTCAAGAGGCACGATTAACAAAGACCTCCAACTCCAGCTACCAGAATCAGTTTTTGGTCAGAAGTACATTCGGAAAAGCAATTATTCTGTGGCTTCAGTTAGCATGGAAAGTTTAGAAGATGTTGCAGTTTGTGTACTGTGCGGAATTAGTATTTAATTTGGGGCGACTAGACACTTCAACAAGAACAAATAACAACAGGATTAGCGTTACGACAACTAAACAAATAGCCTCTAGTCCCCTAATGTTACATCAATGGCCGTTCCCAACTTTCCATGGTTGATTGGCTAATGGAGATGGGTGCCTTCACTAACTGCTTACTCAACATTACTAATTTGCATAATTTATTAATAATAGTTCACTGAAAAACAAGTCTTAAAACACTTCATAGAAAGGCTGAGTAGATAACTGTTCCTTTGATGAATCGGGTAATTAATTCTCAACCAATAACAGTTGCAAACAACATCACTCCCAAATAAAAACTTACAGAATCGTAATGGTAGAAAGGTACCTTACAATCTTCGAAATTCACTTTCATTTAACACGCAGATATAAAAACATATCCAAAACGCACAGTTAGCATATTTGTCAAATTCCTGTGTTTATGACCCGCTGAACTACAGCGTAGAATCTGTCAAATGAGTATCCTGGTAGCAGAAAATTATGTTCACAAATAAGAAATATAATAATTTTATGACAACGCCCATCCGGCACTGGCCACACTTTTACACAATCGTAAATTTCGTTGAAAAGTGACAGTTACTGCTCAATCTTCACACACTTAAGTAAACTACCGCCGAAGAAGTCACTGAAGATTAATACACGTACCGTATTCCACTGCTTTCTTCTCCAATACCATGACATCCTTATTGTGGGCGAACATGCTACAGCACAGCGTGTTCAGGTTGGGCCCACACTGTCTGGTTTATCTGCCGTGGCAAAACATCCATAAATAACATCGGCCACAGCTCTCCGTAAATTGCTTCCATACAATTGCAGAGCCCACTGCTTACCGTTCCACAGCAGCGTTCAATTCCCAAGCGTCTCTGGTTCACCATCAGTTCATCACCACTGAGCGCCAAAATAATTAATGCAGAATTCGGACCATCCGGACTCCAACACTCTGCCGTTCTGTCATTCTCGCTCGGTCCTCTCCAGCCCTCCTCTCCTCGTCGCCAGAGGGCCACACGTCGCCAACTCGGTGCCCCAGTATATCTGGCGAGGCCAATATCGACCTTAAAATTCGCAGCCGGAACACAATCGTGCCGAAAATCGGCACAATACAGCATAAAACGTCGTTGACCACACAGTCTACATGAGCTCTGCAGCAGGCGCTAAGTTAGTCCTTCATAATTTCATTTCTGAGCTGTTTCGGGTTTATGTTGAATCCTTACATAATCCGTATTCTTCTGACATGTGTCAATGCCTGGGTAAGGATTTCTGATGGACAATATGTGCAATTTAATTTCTTTATGTAAGGGAAATGCATAGGTTAAACTTAGATATAGTGGTAATTAGTGAAGTTCGGTGGCAGGTGGAACAAGACTTTTGGTCAGGTGAATACAGGGTTATAAATACAAAATCAAATAGGGGTGCTTCAGGAGTAGGTTTAATAATGAATAAAAAAATAGGAGTGCGGGTAAGCTACTACAAACAGCATAGTGAACGCATTATTGTGGCCAAGATAGACACGAAGCCCACGTCTACTACAGTAG
Organism: Schistocerca piceifrons; assembly: GCF_021461385.2. Classification (NCBI taxonomy): domain Eukaryota; kingdom Metazoa; phylum Arthropoda; class Insecta; order Orthoptera; family Acrididae; genus Schistocerca; species Schistocerca piceifrons. The sequence goes on along the minus strand of NC_060140.1, from coordinate 820,892,303 downwards.
TACAAGTTTATATGCCAACTAGCTCTGCAGATGATGAAGAAATTGACGAAATGTATGATGAGATAAAAGAAATTATTCAGGTAGTGAAGGGAGACGAAAATTTAATAACCATGGGTGACTGGAATTTGAGAGTAGGAAAAGGGAGAGAAGGAAACATTGTAGGTGAATATGGGTTGGGGGTAAGAAATGAAAGAGGAAGCCGTCTGGTAGAATTTTGCACAGAGCATAACTTAATCATAGCTAACACGTGGTTCAAGAATCATAAAAGAAGGTTGTATACATGCAAGAATCCTGGAGATACTAAAAGGTACAAGATAGATTATATAATGGTAAGACAGAGATTTAAGAACCAGGTTTTCAATTGTAAGACATTTCCAGGGGCAGATGTGGACTCTGACCACAATCTATTGGTTATGAACTGTAGACTAAAACTGAAGAAACTGCAAAAAGGTGGGAAATTGAGGAGATGGGACCCGGATAAACTGACTAAACCAGAGGTTGTACAGAGTTTCAGGGAGAGCATAAGGGAACAATTGACAGGAATGGGGGAAAAAATACAGTAGAAGAAGAATGGGTAGCTCTGAGGAATGAAGTAGTGAAGGCAGCAGAGGATCAAGTAGGTAAAAAGACGAGGGCTAGTAGAAATCCTTGGGTAACAGAAGAAATATTGAATTTAATTGATGAAAGGAGAAAATATAAAAACGCAGTAAATGAAGCAGGCAAAAAGGAATAGAAACGTCTCAAAAATGAGATCGACAGGACGTGCAAAACGGCTAAACAGGAATGGCTAGAGGACAAATGTGAGGATGTAGAGGCATATCTCACTAGGGGTAAGATAGATACTGCCTACAGGAACATTAAAGAGACCTTTGGAGAAAAGAGAGCCACTTGTATGAATATCAAGAGCTCAGATGGAAACCCAGTTCTAAGCAAAGAAGGGAAAGCAGAAAGGTGGAAAGAGGATATAGAGTGTCTATACAGGGGGACAATATTATGGAAATGGAAGAGGATGTAGATGAAGATGAAATGGGAGATACGATACTGTTTGAAGAGTTTGACAGAGCATTGAAAGACCTGAGTCGAAACAAGGCCCCGAGAGTAGAAAACTTTCCATTTGAACTACTGACGCCCTTGGGAGAGCCAATCCTGACAAAACTCTACCATCTGGTGAGCATGATACAGGCGAAATACTCTCAGACTTGAAGCAGAATACAGTAATTCCAATCCTAAAGAAAACAGGTGTTGAAATTCCCGAACTATCAGTTTAATAAGTCACAGCTGCAAAATACTAACACGAATTCTTTACAGACGAATTGAAAAACTGGTAGAAGCCGACCTCGAGGAAGATCAGTTTGGATTCCGTAGAAATGTTGGAACACGTGAGGCAATACTGACCATACGACTTATCTTAGGAAATAGATTAAGGAAAGGCAAACCCGCATTTCTAGCATTTGTAGACTTAGAGAAAGCTTTTGACAATGTTGACTGGAATACTCTCTTTCATATTCTGAAGGTGGCAGGGGTAAAATACAGGGAGCGAAAGGCTATTTACAATTTGCACAGAAACCAGATGGCAGTTATAATAGTCGAGGGGCATGAAAGGGAAGCAGCCGTTGGGAAGGGAGTGAGTCAGCGTTGTAGCCTATCCCCGATGTTATTCAATCTGTATATTGAGCAAGCAGTAACGTAAACAAAAGAAAAATTTGGAGTAGGTATTAAAACACATGGAGAAGAAATAAAAACTTTGAGGTTCGCCGATGACATTGTAATTCTGTCAGAGACAGCAAAAGACTTGGAAGAGCAGTTGAACGGAATGGACAGTGTCTGAGAAGGAGGATATAAGATGAACCTCAACAAAAGCAAAACGAGGATAATGGAATGTAGTCGAATTAAGTCGGGTGATGCTGAGGGAATTAGATTAGGAAATGAGACACTTGAAGTTAGTAAAGTAGTTTTGCTATTTGGGGAGCAAAATAACTGATGATGGTCGAAGTTGAGAGGATATAAATTGTAGACTGGCAATGGCAAGGAAAGCGTTTCTGAAGAAGAGAAATTTGTTAATATCGAGTATAGATTTAAGTGTCAGGAAGTCGTTTCTGAAAGTATTTTTATGGACTGTAGCGATGTATGGAAGTGAAACATGGACGATAAATAGTTTGGACAAGAAGAGAATAGAAGCTTTCGAAATGTGGTGCTATAGAAGAATGCTGAAGATTAGATGGGTAGATCACATAACTAATGAGGAGGTACTGAATAGAATTGGGGAGAAGAGGAGTTTGTGGCACAACTTGACAAGAAGAAGTAATCGGTTGGTAGGACATGTTCTGAGGCATCAAGGAATCACAAATTTAGCATTGGAGGGCAGCTTGGAGGTTAAAAATCGTAGAAGGAGGCCAAGAGATGAATACACTAAGGATGTATGTTGCATGGAGAGAAGAAGCTTGCACAGGATAGAGTAGCATGGAGAGCTGCATCAAACCAGTCTCAGGACTGAAGACGACATCAACAACTTATGGAACTACTAACATCCACGGTCCCATTCTCTACCATATCCCAATTCCGTATGTTTCAGGCGATTCCTTCCTTCTCTTCTTACTCACCGAGGGCAACGGAAATTCGTTGGACTTCTGAACGCTTGACGGGCGGGAGTGAGCCACAAAGGCAACAACGCACTTTCACGCCGTTTTCTAAGCTAGGCCTTTCTATAGGTGTGGAGGAGATCGCTTGAGAAAACTTCCAGAATGTACTAGAAGTTCTCCTGTCCTCAGTTTCCCAGTCCCTCTAGCTGGTTTAACCTGTAGTGAATGCTAGAGATGGTCCATAAACGCCGCCATGACAATAATTTCCTCTGGACTCTGCGTATGGCGGAAGGGTGTTAAGGTTCCGACGAGGAGAGTATTGTTCCGGGCATCGTTAAGTACCGACCGTTCTGCTGAAACGTGGTTCCAATAGTTAATCTGGGCAGAAGTTTATAAATGATGTCGCGTTTAAACCTAATAGCATCAGTGTCATCCGCAGTAGGTAGTGATTCACTACATTCGTTCTATCGCTTTGTTGATTCAGTCATTTCGTGAGAAGTTTTAGATCGATTAAGTGTGTTAGCCATGAATCGCTGGTGTGGTCACATCATGAAGTGCGTGGCGAGTCTTGTACTGACTCTTTCCTTCCGGTTATGAAATAGAGTTAACTCTGCGAACCACTCACTTCGCAGTATTCCTGGAAACTGTGTCCAATAAGCCTTTACTTATGCTAACATAGGATCGATCGCCTCGTGGTCCCGACGAACAGTACTTATTTTCTAAGAGGTCATTCGTGTGGATAGGACTGCAGAAGAAGACATCACCACAACGTGAATGGACATTTCTGTAAGAGGAGTAATATATTTAAAGCGCGCCGTTGCAAGCAGTACATGTTTGTCTGAAGAGTCAACATGCTGAAGTAGTAGTGGGCAGTCGGGAGGTCACCGCCAGACGCATTTAGCCCGCCAGCAAACTGCTGAAATTTAAAGCTTGCTAATATGGGATGCAATAAAGGGTTTTCCTTGAGATTATTTACGTTAATGTGTATCGAGAGATTTAGTATCTGTGTCTATTGATGGTTAATGTGAGGGGGTAATTCAGCGAGATTTAATTTAGTTATACTGAAGGTATTTAGTTATACTGAAGGCAGCTGCTGTTGGCCTTGTATGTCTTAGAAAAGATGGAGTTGGTCTCATCCGCTACATATGGTTCGGATCGGAGATCCGATTGTTCAGCAGCGTTTTACTGACTCGCTCACGGTTACTTGAGATCATGCTTCTGTGTATTGTTGTGGGTTTGTGGTCAATGTTTGAGATAGTAGCTCCATTGCATGGGTACGAGATTTGTGGCAGACACTATGACACTATATAGCTACAAGTGAGCGGAAAATCCTGTAGTGACAGCAGTTACAGCTTGATTTAATCGTGCAGCTCAGATTTCTAAGCTTAATTTCTGTGCTCACTGGAAGTGAACCATTTGCAGCGAAACCGTTTTACTGACAAAATACAACTGACTTCTCCCTTGTGAGTACAAAGTTACTACTGACTTTAATTGGTGTCTTTATTTCATGTGATTCGTCCAACAATTGCATCAACAGTGTTTCCTATCGTGCTAAATGTCAGAGTTTGAGTTGTGGTAGTACTTAGTGGTTTATTTCGGGTTTATTTTATTAATATTCATCCCGCTCATTAGTGCATAGCTTATCACGTTAAATGATAGAGTTTAAGTAGCGATAGCACTTGGTGGTGTATTTCTGATTTGTATCATTAATATTCATTCAGCTAATAGAGAGATGCCAGCTGGAATAATATAAGAACTTACGACTGTAATATGAAAGGGAAATAAAATTTTGTACGTCAAATAGACAACTAAAGTGTCCCGACTTGTTCATATCCCATATAAATCCATCCTACTGTCCGCTCGGCAAAGCTACAGAAATTGAATAATTAAAGAAGTTAATCAGTTTGAAGAACATAAATATTCAGTAAAGCAACCAAAGAGATTTAACCACCTAATTAGAAGGTTTAACACTTGCTTAATACAACAGAATTTAGAATTTTTTATTCACCAAGAGAAAGGGTAGACTTGCTAACAATTCTAAACGGAAAAAGGGAATATTTATGAAAAAAGATAAGAGATAATTTGAGATTTTATGGGAATTAGGTCATGTTCTTCAATAGTCAATATTTAGCAATGTTCTGTTCTGGTAACAAAAAAAAATTGCCGATCGTTGAAGAAAGATTGGCATTCTGTAACGTGAGCATTTTACAGCAAATTGTTGTATGATTGGCAACAAAAATATCTGTCTCGTTTGTCTGAATACCATTACTTTGTGGTCACTGAATTTCGTAAGTACTAATTTCGCGGTTTCGTAAGTTCCATGCAGAGAATGAGCAGTGATATGACCTTGCGTAGTTTAAAAGTACGCTGAGGAACGCCGTTTGAGTGTGACAGATATTACATTACAAAAGGAAATAAATCGTATCTGCTCAGGTATTTAGTGCTAAGAAGGACTATGTGCGTAAATCCAGTATTACTTTCGCGTCTTAATCTTATTATATTAATGAAGGAATGGCACTTCAACAAATTACGATATGATTAACTTGTTACGTCATTTGGTTAGATGATATAATAACTTGCGTAGTATTTTGTGTGGCGGTTTCATTGTAAGTAACAGAACTAGTTACGAGAAAAACTGAATTTTCAGTCGTAAGTAACTATTGTTGAAGACTGTTAAAGAACTATTAGATGCATTGTATGTGTGTTATAGCACTGAAAGTGCATAATAAGTCTCAAAAATTAAACCTAGCAAAAATTAATATCACACTAATCATAGCTACTGAAATAGTTGGGCTCAAGACGGGGTCATATATCTAAGTTCAGCTATCTTCTGAAAGAAAAACAGTCACTACTGAGTTAACGTTTCGATCTTACTGTGGTAGTACAATCTCACGCTACATCTGAAGTGGGCGGGACTTGTACTCATTTGCAGCATGTTACCTTCCCCTCACTTATCGACCTTAATGACAGTGCAAAATTAAAACGCGTGCACCTAATGGATATTTGGGAAAAGCAATCGTCACCAAAGTTAGTTTGTCGGTAAAGAGGGAGGAAAGGGTTACATCTAAATGAAAGGAAAAATGCAAATGAAATACGTGGAAATTAATTTTGAGAAAAGGATAAAATTAATAAAGAAAGTAAATGTGCGGTCTTTACATTAACAATTAATTGGCGTTTATTGGATATTTGAGATTTGGGGAAAATTACGGTCGCCAGTCCTATGGACAACTACTATAATAACTGAAAATAAAAGATAAATGCACATATAATTAGCAGTAAAAGCGTGGCAACTAAAGGTTGACATGTGTTGTGTGAAAACCGAATGTTTGTCAGAAGTAATAAATTTCGCAGCACTCTAACTTAATTTACCAAAAGAATTAATAAAACCGGAAAACTGAAAGTTAATTGAGTGACTGAAATTAATAGTGAACTTGTTTCTGAAGCATTACGAAATTCAATAAAATAAGGTTAGTCTTGGGCTACCTCAACAATCATTTCAAAAGCTACTTGAATCCACGCAATTTAAAAATAAGAGATTTAACTTTGAACTTGAATTGAATGATTCTGAACAATTAACAATAGTAAAATTTAGTACGTACCAAGCTGGGCTGCAGTCACAGGTAAGCTAAAATATGGTAACAAAACTCGCACTCTTAATTTCTGCTTGTGTAATCTAAATATTGTAGCCAGCTATGAATACTTTAACTGAACTTTGAAATTAAGACAGTGAAATGGAATGATATTACTTTAATTCTGGCGTATGAATTTCAACGACACTCGTGTTCATTCCAGGAAAAGAAGGGGCCCAGCTTGGTAATGCAATTTGGACAATGAGCAACAAAGGTTCATGCTAAGTTGCTGTATTTTTGTGATGCAACAGTTTGAAAAGCTGAGGTCTGCCATACAGTTCTAAAACTTTACGTGCTTTCAGTCTTCCTTGTTGGTTGATTGAAGGTTTGCAGTCGTCGATCGGGGAGGTGGCGACAGTCACTCATTGTCGGCCGTTGCTGCTGCAGAAGCTGGATGTTGGCGCGCCTTCTTCTCGACACGGTCACCAGGCGAAACGGGCTCTTAATGTGTGGCAGCTCATGCTTCCCGTCCGCGACACCGTGTCAGAAACTACCATAGCAAGTCGAGCGCGATTACATGCTGCCAAACCCCGAAAGCGCGGCAACTCACGGGAGCATCACACAAGACACCTGCTCTACCGCTCTACTCCAGCCAGACTCCCTCTGCCCGCGCTCCATGCGGCAGAGTTAACCCCACCAAAGATCCTAAACACTTTGGTTCTCCACACGACCTATCGATGTAATCGTTCGATAGCATAGTTTGCCCTAGCCCAGACCCAGCGCAAAAATACAAATAATATTTACAAAACAAACCAATTATACATCGACATAAAGGCATATATATAAATATATATATATATATATATATATATATATATATATATATATAGTAAAACAATTACAATATATAAAGACACAGAAATGTCATATCTTCAGGTAACAAAATAAGGAAAAAAATTTATAGTTCAATAGATGGAAATAGGAGGATATGCATTTCCGGCATTACAAGCATTGGAGTATTGCAGGTTCCTCAGTTAACACAACGTTTGTATCGATTGATATTATATCAAACGACGTCTTGTGGATGTTACCCCTGTGATTAAAATTGGTTTACTCGCGAGTGTACAACGGAGTGACGTAAGACAGGTACCAGTAGTGGTGTAAGTTGACGTGATTCATCAGTCGCAGAGGATTTGTTCGCGAGATTCTTTCGTACATCTGTGTGTGTGTGTGTGTGTGTGTGTGTGTGTGATTAATTAGTGAATATACTTACGTACTACGCTCGGTGGAAGTGTTGTTTTGATGAGAACTATTACCTATCCTGTTACGACACACGGAACATTCTAGTGCGTGCTTGCTAAACCAAAGATCCTACGTCAATTGAAGCAAAGAATAGCAGGTGCTCATTGTGACTTCCGAACAAGGCCAGTGTAGAAAAGTGTTTAGTTAAACTCAGACGAGTACAGGTTGGTTCACAGGTTTACCGAGTGATCTGCTAATCTAAAAGTTGCACAGTACGGCAGAATTTTTGATGTTGGATAGTGGTCAGGTGATTCGCGTGTGCTATGGCCGTCATCCAGGTGGATGGTGGCTCTGAAAATACACATTGCAACAGACGCAACCTGCTGGGTTCAGTATTAAGCTGTGGGGACATTCACCTGAGCTTCCCTAGGACTTGTCTTAGTTCTCGAAGGCACCAACTCAGGTGTGAGCTATGTGAACATTTCTGAGAAAACGCTAATGTATATGTCGCTGTAAAGTTGACTGGGTTTTCTGATGCTTGGTGCACACTCTAATTGACAGCCCTTCTTGTGTGCATTTGGCTGATCAGCCGACCAGCGGTCTCCAGAGGAATACTGGGCAATGGTGTTTCATTTATTTACCAGTAAACACTACATCTCTTCATCTGGTCCTTCTTTAACGTCCTTTATGGATGCTTATGTGTGAATCGCATGTATGAATATTTGCAGGTACAGCGGCAGATACGTGTCCAGGGCAGATTTATTACCAAACTATCTTCGTGGACAGGTTCAGCAGAGAACAGGGACTAGAGGGAGAGGCAACGATAAACTGTGATGTTCGCGTGTAGTAGTTGGTTACTGGTGGTGGGTCGAGTCCTTGCCTCAATTTTTTCTAACGGCGAGCGGTTTCCGGTCACTCTCTCACAGCACTAATTGCTGGTCCGCCGTGGCAATTGGCAGTCTGTTACAGCGTTTTGTTGGTTTTGGAACCAGGTATCAGAATGTGTACCTGAGTGACAGGATCCACCACCATTCCGTTTTCTTTCATGCTTGTATATGCTAGGGAAGAGCTGCAAGGCTCAGTAACTTCAATTATTTTTCTTTAATTCACTTGGAGAAACGAGGATAGGTGATCGCCTTTTGTGCTAGTCTCTAAACCAGTGGTATGTGCCTAAATGTTACAACCTGGGTTGGATACTCCGGTTATGTGTTGCTCTTTAACTAGTGCAGTCAGTTATTTTTTTCTTCTTTTTTTTCAAGTCAGATTCATTAAATTGAGTGACGATTTCTTTGTCGGAACTCGGACTACCTTTTTCTGATACCATCTTTCACGTGGTCACAAATCCACCATTAGCAAGTCTTATTGCTCAATATTCCATTTTTTTTAATTTCTTCCGCGTGCACTTTTGACCCGACTATAGGCGATTTATGTGTAATTTCATTAACTTCAGTGACGATTTCTGTGTTGGAACTCGGAGCAGCTTTGTCTAGTAGCACCTTATACATGTCCCAGTTAAATATTGACGAATTCCACTCCTCGAAATTGAGGTCAGTATTAAATTACGCAGGTAGTTCGGCTTTCTCTCCACGATCCTGGGTTACTTAACCGAGTTTTCTAATAATTTCCCCGTGAACTATGTCTGACTCCCGCGCGTGTGTTCTCCGGCAGTGACTGATTTATCACGGATGGAGAGTCCGCTTTGTATGAAGCAAACTACTAGTGTTGGTTAGACCGTCAGCGAGGCAGCACTTTGCTTTCCTCCTGCAGATAAGTCGAGTACACGGTTTGTTTGTAAATTACTTTTGGGAGCTCCAAACAGTTGTGACTTATTTTCAGTTGTCTGAATGGTTACTAGTTCAGTTTCTTTTTAATATTGTGCTTGTTTCTGTGCTTACGTGCTCACACTGGACAGTCTAGATTTCTAATAACTGTGTAGTGTAGATTTTTGCCATGTTTGTAATCTATGTGTATGACGAAGTACATGAAGTTAAGGATTTCTGCTACCTAGGTAACAAAATAATGCAAGACGACTGGGTGAACATAAAAGGCAGGCTAGCACTGGCAAAAAGGACATTCGCGGCCTGGCCAAGAGAAGCCTACTAGTACAAACATAGGCCTTCATTAGAGGAAGAAATTTCTGAGAATGTACATTTGATGCACAGAATTGAACGGTGGTGAAACGTTGACTGTGGGGAAACAGGAACAAAGGAGATTCGAAATGTTTGAGATATTGCGCTACAGAATAATGTTTAACATTGGGTGGACTGATATAGTAAGGAATGAGAAGATGCTCCACAGAATCGGAGAGGAAAGGAAGATATGGAAAACATTGACAAGAAGAAGGGACAGGATAATAGTAAATTGGTTAAGACATCAGGGAATAGCTTCCATTGTACTAGAGAGATCTGTAGAGGGTAAAAATCTCAAGGGGGCGGCTGAGATTTGAATACATCCAACAAATAATTGAGAATATAGGTGGCAAGCGCTACTCTGAGATGAAAAGGTTGGCGCAGCAGAGGAATTCATGATGGGCCTCATCAAACCAGTCAGAAGACTGATGACTGAAACAACAGGGGCAGCGATTGCTTTGTTCAGATGCGAGCTGAGTTGGTGACCCTTCACCCACAGGTCTACGTGGTATTGGCTTCCGTCACACAGGTGTAAGCTGTTGCCAATGGGCGTCACTGTGGGTGAGAGGCCGTGAGGATGTGAGGGACAACCAGCACATCCCACGTGTCCTGCGATCGGTCCACTACTGTGCCTGCCCCAGGTACTGCCCTTGCTGAAGATGAGATGACCAGCGGTCGAGTGTGTAATAGGATGACCGGAGCGGGTGACGTGGTAACAGCGAGCGAACGCGCAGTCGGTCGAACCAATGCCGACGCCCACCTCTGACGCCTTTAAATAGTGCAGACCGCTGCTGAATCCGCCGGTTACGCGATGCTGTGTTTATTAGAATGTTTTCGATGAATTGGCTAACGCAATTGCGCCATATGCGGCCCGCGCCTGCGTAATTCTGCTAATGCTGCGTTCTGGCTGTTGATGGCTGCCGCCCACGTACACACATACCGACGCTCGTTGTAAAACTGTGTCACCTGCATAACGCGCCGGCGAACCTTTGTCCGCCGTCTGCCGTGAGGCATCGCGCACTGAAACACACTAAATCGCAATTTCGCACCATATTTCCTAAAAATAACCTCTTGTCCTCTACAGGTTGGAAGTCGCTCCAATGTGTGGCAGGCAGCGAAAGATTTTCTTGGCAGGTAGGGGCGATAGGAGGGCCTCCCCGTTAGTCTGAAGAACAGGTTTCTGATACTATCTGTGGCTGACGAAGCCCCTGAACCAGATACAGTCGCACGCCCGGTTCCAGAGGAAGCCTATCGACCCACAAATACTGACCAATCACAAAGGATGGGATTACTGTCAGTTCGGGGATCCAACATTAGGCGCGTAATGTGACCCCATAGCGATATGATTATTAAGAAGGGGAAGGAGTCCAGTGAGTACTCTGTGTACAAACCTGGAGGAGTATTTCAAGATGTGGAAAGGCTGCTGCAAGATGCCGTGAAGAGCATATGGTGCAGGCAACTGCAGCGGTTCATTCATGCCGGTAATAATGCTGTTTGTTTCTTTGGATCGGAAGAGATACTCTCTTGTTGTGGTGGTTAGCTAAAGTGATAAAGACCTCCATTCTTGTTGCGAGATGGAAACAGAGCTCGCTATCTGTAACATCATCGACAGAAGCGACTATGGCCCTTTGGTACAGAACCTAGATGAGGCACTGAATCAGAGGCTCAGACGGTTCTGAACTGTGGGTGCAGCGAATTTCTCGACTTGCACCATAAGAGGGCATGTTTACAGTTCTACTTAGTAGGTCAGTAGTCCACTACACACGGGAAGTGGCTACACAACTAGCGGGGCAGGTGTGGACAGGGGGTGGACGATTTTTTACGTTACATGGTCTCGGAAAACTGTAGAAAGAGAATCAGCCCAAACGGGCGAGGGACCAATACAGAGAGGCAGCCCAAGCAACAATCAGAATTGTAGTAGTAAACTGTCGTAGCTTTGTTGGGGAAGAACCAGAGCTCCAAGCGCTAGTAGAAAGCACTGAAGCTCAAATCGTTATACGTACCGAAAGCTGGCTAAAACCGAAAATAAGTGCAGCCGAAATTTTTTTCAAAGGACCTAACTACTTTCAACAAGGGTAGATTAAATAGCGTTAGTGGTGCAGTGTTTACTGCTGTCAGAAGTAGTTTATCTTGTAGTGAAATTGACGGAGATAGTTCCTATGAGTTAGTATGAGTAGAGGATGTACTTGACAACCGGAGTAAATTAACAGTTGGTTCCTTTCACCGACAGTTGGTGAACAGTTCAATCAAAAATTGAGTCGCATTTGAAGTGCGGTTCCCACTCATATAGTAATAGTTGATAATGAATTCAGTGTTCAAGAGTCGGTGGTGGATATAAAACGCCGTCCAAATAGTACTGAATGCGTTCTCAATAATTCATTTTGAACAGTTGTTTCAGTAGCCTACCCAAAGTTTAAATGATTACTAAAACATATTTGACCTTTAGCAACAAATAATGCTGAGCAATTAGCGGGTATCATGACGGAACGAGTATTAGGGGCCACAAGGTTGTTGTGGCGAGACTGAATACCGAAACACCCAAACCCACTAAAAATAAACGCAAAATCCATCTATTAAAAACAGGAAATAAGAATTCGCTTCATGTCTTCCTAAAAGACAGTCTCCACTCCTCCCAATCTAGGTAAGTGAGAAAAAGTGCGAAAAACATTCCAAATTTAAAATGACCCAAAAACCCAAAATTGATTAAGTTTCACAGAAGCCCGAAATTTATCGCGAACTTCAGTGTGAGATGCTTTTAATAATTATCGCAACAAAACTTTCTCTCGAAATGTGGCAGAAATTTCAAGGATATTCTGGTCTTATATAAGTACACCGCGCTGACAAAAGTCATGGGATGCCTGCTAATACCATGTCGGACCTCCTTTCGCCCGGCGCAGTGCTGCAGCTCGACGTGGCATTGACTGGACAAGTTGCTGGAGGTCCTCTGCAGATATATTGAGCCATGCTGCATCTATAATCGTGCATGATTGCGGAAACGTTGCCGGTGAAGGATTTTGTGCACGAACTGATCTCTCTATTATGTCCCATAAATTTTCGGTGAAATTCAGGTCGGTTGTTCAGGGTGGCTAAATCATTCACTCGAAATGTCCAGAATGCTTTTGAAACCAATCACGAGTGATTGTGGCCCGGTCAAATTATACGTTGTCAACCACAAAAATTCCATCGTTGTTTGGGAATATGAAGTGCATGATTGGCTTCAAATGGTGTCCAAGCAGCCGAACATAACCATTTTCAGTCAGTGACCCAGTCCATTCCTTGTAAATACAGCCCACACAATTATGGAGCCACCACCAGCTTGTATTGTGCCTTGTTGACAAAAAGTTCGTGGCTTCGTGGGGTCTGTGCCACTCTCGAACCCCACCACCATCTCTTACGAACTGACATAAGAACTCATCAGACCAGCCCATTGTTTTCCAGTCGTCTAGGTCCAATCGATATGGTTACGATCCAAGGAGAGGCACTGCAGGCTATGTCGTGCTGCTCGCAAAGCCACTCGCTTCGGAAGTCTGCTGCTACAGCCCATTAACGCCAAATTACGCCGCACTGTCCTAACTGATATGTTCGCCGTACGCAGGGCAGCCCGTTTCGTATTATTGCGAAATAGGGGAGAGAGTGCCACGGATGGTACAAGCGAATTGGCGCGGCAGTAATTGAAACAAAGGCGTTTTTCGTTGCGGAATGATCTTCTCATGAAATTTCTGTCACCACTTGCTCTTCTGAGTGTTAAAATGTTTTGTTGGTGCGCATCTAAATTGGCAGAAATGATCGTCATCAATGCAATAAGAGAAATCAGTGTGTGTACGGAAAGGTGAAAGATGAAAGAAATGTTGGAACACGTGAGGCAATATTGACCTTACGATTTATCTTAGAAGAAAGATTAAGGAAAGGCAAACCTACGTTTCTAGCATTTGTAGACTTAGAGAAAGCTTTTGACAATGTTGATTCGCATACTCTCTTTCAAATTCTGAAGGTGGCAGGTGTAAAATACAGAGAGCGAAAGGCTATTTACAATTTGTACAGAAACCAGATGGCAGTTATAAGAGTCGAGGGACATGAAAGGGAAGCAGTGGTTTGGAAGGGAGTGAGACAGGGTTGTAGCCTCTCCCCGTTGTTATTCAATTTGTATATTGAGCAAGCAGTAAAGGAAACAAAAGAAAAATTCGGAGTAGGTATTGAAATCCATGGAGAAGAAATAAAAACTTTGAGGTTCGCCGATAACATTGTAATTCTGTCAGAGACAGCAAAGGACTTGGAAGAGCAGTTGAACGGAATGGATAGTGTCTTGAAAGGAGGATATAAGATGAACCTCAACAAGAGCAAAACGAGGATAATGGAATGTCTTTGAATTAAGTCGGGTGATGCTGAGGGAATTAGATTAGGAAATGAGACACTTAAAGAAGCAAAGGAGTTTTGCTTTGTGGGGAGCAAAATAACTGATGATGGTCGAAGTAGAGAGGATATAAAATGTAGACTGGCAATGGCAAGGAAAGCGTCTCTGAAGAAGAGAAATTTGTTAACATCGAGTATAGATTTAAGTGTCAGGAAGTCGTTTCTGAAAGTATTTGTATGGGGTGTAGCCATGTATGGAAGTGAAACATGGACGATAAATAGTTTGGGCAAGAAGAGAATAGAAGCTTTCGAAATGTGGTGCTACAGAATAATGCTGAAGATAAGATGGGTAGATAACATAACTAATGAGGAGGTATTGAATAGAATTGGGGAGGAGTTTGTGGCACAACTTGACAAGAAGAAGGGACCGGTTAGTAGGACACGTTCTAAGGCATCAAGGGATCACCAATTTAGTATTGGAGGGAATACTGGAGGGTAAAAATCGTAAAGGGAGACCAAGAGATGAATACACTAAGCAGATTCAGTAGGATGTAGGTTGCAGTAAGTACTGGGAGATGAAGAAGCTTGCACAGGATAGAGTAGCATGGAGAGCTGCATCAAACCAGTCTTAGGACTGAAGGCCACAACAACAACAACGGAAAGATTTACGTGCTCGTTTCTTACCGCCCCCCTTTGAGTATGGAACGGTAGAGAAATAACTTGAAGGTGGGCCGATGAACCCTCTGCCTGGCACTTAACTGTGACTTCCGGAGTAATCATGTAGATATAGATGTAGATGACAATTGTTGGTCAGTTGCGGTTTTGCTTAGTCTGTCCAGAAGGTCTAGTGGCCGTTGAAGTCCGCCTGTAATCCAGTAGTTGCATGCATATGGATGTGTTGTGTGTAGTCAGCTTTGCAACTTCCCCGACTGCTGCATATTTCGCGGAATTGAACCACTTCGACGAATGAAATCTTTTGTGAAATAGATGATGCTATGTTTTATTATCAGTGTTTTGAGTATAGCTAATAAATGAAATGTTATGTTCAAAAGAGTAGCCGCCAGGCAATCGCTGGTATCCTACAAAGCAACGCTGGCTCTCCCCGTATCATTCCTTCGCCAAATGACCGATACTGTTCCTTATTAGATCTTGGCGATCAGTCTTATGAAGTGTATGGCATGTCTGAGAGGTGTTTGCACTATTAAATCTTCTCTGGAAACTCGCATGTCCTTGCGTTGTGCATTGCGTCATTAATCTATTTTACTACAAAGTTAGCTTCGTTTTTGGACCATATTTATTACAAGTCGAGCTATCAGTAGGACGGAAAGACATACATGCAAGCACGCCTTAGTTGTTAAAAATGGTTCAAATGGCTCTGAGCACTACGGGACTTAATTTCTGAGGTCATCAGTCCCCTAGAACGTAGAACTACTTAAACCTAACTAACCTAAGGATATCACATATCCATGCCCGAGGCAGGATTCGTACTTGCGACCGTTGCAGTCGCGCGGTTCCAGACTGTAGCGCCTAGAACCCCTCGGCCACCCCGGTCGGCGCCTTAGTTGTAGAAGTGCAAATATGATATGAGAATTACTCGTCAGTAAGATTAATAATTATAGCCATACTGTTGCAGCTCCCTGTCAGGCACCATACTAAGAAGGTTTTAGTCATCCCTTTGACCTTGAACCACCAACCGGAATTAATTAAATAAATACAACTAAGTTAAACATCCCCCATCAACCTCTACCCCGTCCTGTTTGATGTCTCCCCCAACGGTGGTGGCAACTTCCACCTGGATAGTTGTAGGTGTCACAAGCCCAGAATCATTCTACGGTGCTTTGAACAGAACGCTGATGATTTGTCTGTCAGATTAGCCAAATATGAAACCACATGAAACCAATAAATCACATCTGATACGTTATCAGGCGCTGGCTCAGCGCCCACAAACAGCCAGCCTGTAGTTTACCGGATTTCCGTGACCCCTGTGTAAACACCTGGTACCGAACACCAGGAACCTGTTGAAAGCACGCCGTGCGGGATCCCTGCTGTTTTACGGACCAAAAGTGGACGAACACTCTATTCAGCAGGTGGGTATAATGATTTGGTTCACTAGTTTATGATGGTATAAGATAAAGTAGAAGAATGTTAGAAATACTCGTGCAACGTTAGTTATGCAGAAGTTACACACAGCTCTTATGATATGCATATCACAAATCGGTTACTTTTACATAATCTAACCACACAAATTAACTGAGACACTACAGTGGTTGTTTGTTGATTATGACAGGAAAAAGTGGCAGTTCACTAATTCATTCCTTGCTAATTACACTAGTTCGTTTCATTGTTATTACAAATATATTCTTAGGTTTATACATAGGGTGCCCGGGCCACGCAGATATATACCAGAAAGCAACTAACCAGATTATTTTTTTCGAGAAACACTATTGAGAAAATTTAGGGAACCGGCATTAAAAACTGTCTGGTCTATGATTCTACGGCCACCAACATACACTGCGCTTAAGGACCATGTAAGTTAACGAACATTTTACTCTCATTTAAGCATATGGCCGAAAGGATCAGCCTTCAGGTCCGTGTGCTACAAAGGGTGACACGTGCGGTTCAACCCCTAGACGAATTTGAGCCAAAACATTTCGACGAAGAGTAACCGCATGTGAACACGAACTAGCTCGCAATTCGGGGCTTGTCCGGGATAGGAATTTAGTAAGTGTTAGTTGAGGGATAAGAATCTTGCGAAGTGTTGGAATGGGACTGGATTTTGAAAAGTGTTAGTTGCGGAAGATGAACTCTGGAAAATTTTCGAATTGGATTTGAATTCTGCAGAGTGTTTCCAGAAAGTATTATATGAGCTTCGACAGGCAGGTCCTCTCGTAAAAGTTAAATGTGAGGGCGGCTCAGGACTGAGTATTTGATTTCTTTAAAAGTTGTAAAATTACAATTGCAATTCTCACAGTTGACGACATTCTGTGATCTATGTCCCAAGTCTGTGGCAATTAAAGCAGTTTGCAAGGGGGCTCTGAGCTACGGATTTTGCAACTGTTGTGAGCACCGAGTTTTAGCAGTGGTTCGGAGTGATAAAAAAAAAAACAAGGAAAAAGAGGCGACATCGAAAGCACATGGTTCCAGCCAGCAGCGGCATCTTCAACGGGGATTCATCGTGTAGCGGCGGTTTCAGTACCACAGCAGAGGCTACGAGATCTTCAGCGTCGGCTTCAACTGCAACATCGGCAGAATTACCATGGCAGAAGGATCCATCACGACAAAGCTAAGTACCTGCGCTGATAGCCAAATTATGTACGATTCTGTAGTTCAATCGCCAATAATAGATGTCGCTAACATTAAGCGGTCGGCCAGTTTGTGTGGTTCCGAAAGTACTAGCGTACGGCTTAGCCCGAAGTCGGAGCGGAAGAGCGTGATCAGTGGTAAATTTAGTAGCGCAAATAGTCCTAAATCAGGCAAGGGAGGTGAATTTGGAGGAGAAATGATATAGCTATTAATGCAAATGATAAGAGGATTGAGATCCAAAATTGGGTATGTTAAAACTGATATGGGAGCCAAAATTGATTCTGTTAAAACCGATATGGGATCCAAAACTGATCCTGTTAAAACCGATATTGGTGACGTAATTTTAAAAACTGATTCGGTTCAGTCCGAAATAGCTTCAGTTGTGAAAGACAAAGTAAGTAAAATGGCTAGAGGAATCGAGGAATTGATAGACGGAAAATTAAAAACCATTCGGAATGAAATGAGCAAAATTTCTGATGAAGTTGGGATACTTGACTTTAAGGTAGATCAAGCGGAGAAAAATTTCGGTGATAAAGTGGAGAAGTTGCACGCAGATCTGGGAGGCAACGTAAGAAATTGTATGAGTACACAAGATGCTCTAATGGCTGAGACGACAAAGATTATTATCAACTTATCCTTTCGAATAGATAAAAAAAGGAACAAGTAGAACCTTCATTGAAACTGAAAGTCGTAAAGTTAAAAAGCAAATCAATGAAATAAAAAGCGAAGTGAATTCTTTTGCTGCACATTAAACCTCTTCACTGATCAGTGTTCCGTGGATGAACTCGGGATCGGTAAAATGTATTGAAGATGACGGGAAATGTCACACAGTAAATTTTCTAGCATCATGCAGGGATGGTTTGGTAAGGAGAATGTCCGACGAGGCGAAGATAAAATTCGCGAAAAGACATTTGGAAGATGAGCCGCAATCGTGGGCAAATATACACAGTGATACGTTCACTACCTACGAAATATTTGAAAGCAGTTTCATGAACAACTTCTAGAGTGAAGCGAGGCAAACGCGACCGCGAATGTGAGTTTTTCAACGGGCCAACATTTAAACACGGGAACAGATCGATGCAAGAATTTTTTAAACGTGAACTTGTGAGATTAATACACGTGGAACGTCCATTTGGAGTGCTTACTGAAATTACAACATTTAAAAGGCGGCTACCGGAAAATTTACAGTGGGATCTAATGCACAGTCCTGGCAACTCAATAGACAAATTTTTGGACTTTGTAGAAAAATTCGAACGAGCCTTGAAATTTAAACCGGAAAGAAAGCAGACAAACAGTTTTCAGAGTGGAGATTATAGCTATAGTCCGAGTAATTACTATGAAAGACATCCGGAATGTTGTCAACGGAACGCAAACAACAGTTTTCATAAGGGAAAAGGTAACAGGAACACATCCAATGATAAATTTCAAAGGGGTAACGGGAACGGATACTTTCGTGACAGGCACCGACACCAGGAACGTAGATCTGAGGTTCCAGCACCTGACGAAATGAACCAGCGTAATGGGAGATCGTAAAACTAAGTTTCGCCGCACCTCAGGACTGGAGATGGCAAAATAAACCAGCGATGAGTAGGATGCGAGTAAACGGAAAGGAGAGGAAAAGGTATTATGCTCAGGTTTAAATCAAAAAACTGCGGAATTTAATGGTACTTTTGATTCTTAAATTGCACTACGCTGTAGCTACAATTTATGTGGTGTAATGGCAGAGGATGGTGAAACTACGAACAGTTCTTATACTGGTGATTTGTCGACGGAGGTAAATGAGGTTTTATGTAGTGAGTTGTGTGATGTAACAGCGGTTGCTGAATGTGCTTTTTGTGAAAGTGTTTGTAATGATGTTGAAGTAAAAAGTAATGCTTTTTTCATGATAATGATGTTGTAGCTACTAATGTCGATAATTTTAAGGGTGAATACAGTGAGTTTGATTTAATATAGAAAGTGATATTTGGACAGAATGGTACCTTAAGGAGGAATGTGATTTTACTGTAACTGATTGGCGATGGTACGGTAGAACATACCATCGTTATTGCCTCATTTGCAGACTCCAGAGAAGTTTAAGATAGATGTCTAGAAGGGAGAAAAACTGAAACTGGGGCGAAAGAAGCATTTAATGAATTATTTTGGGACGAGTACGAAATTTAGGGGTGTACTCGAGACATGGAAGAGAGGAAAAGGTATTATGCTCAGGCTTAAATCAAAATACAGCGGAATTTAATGGTACTGTTGATTCTTAAATTGCACGACGCTGTAGCTATAATTTATTTGGTGTAACGGCAGAGAATAGTGAAACTATGAACAGTTGTTATATTGGTGATTTGTGTCGGCGGAAGTATATGAGGTTTTATGTAGTGAGTTGTTTGACGTAACAGCGGTTGTTGAATATGGGACGGGACATAGAGAAAGATTTATCTAGGGAACAGTGTTTGGAGCGGAAAGAAATGATTAATGTTCAGCCTATCATTGAAATTAAAGTATGACGAGAAAGTAGACGCATTGCTCGAGTCCAGAAGTAATGTGTCGGCAGTGTCGGAAAGGTTTTGTACAGAGGATAAAGAATAAGAAACTAGTATTACTACCTGTAAATAGTGGAAAAATTAAAACGGCCGTCGGAGATTTAAGGAAGCCGATAAGACGGAAGTGCTTTTTGAATTCAAATGCGAAGAGAATCATTTTAGTATGGGATGCTTTGTAGTGAATGGACTTGTAAAAGATGTGGTGCAGATAACAGATTTCTTATGTAAATATAAAACTTCACTTCATGCGTCGAAAGGTGCTTGAATTTTGAAATTGATTGTGAAAAAAGAAAAGTAAAATTTAAAAATCTTTTAACAGAGGCAGCCGGATTCCACACACTATAATTACACATGGTTGGAATGAATAGACCAATATGTGTGACAAGATAAAGGAAACGGTAGAAACAGTCGAGGGTATATTGGAGGTAGAGAAAAAGGAGTTATGCGAATTGTAGTGCCGTTATGAGGACATATTTTCTGATCGTCCCGCACGAGCCGATTAAGTGCCTTGTATAATTACTATTGCTTCTCGGGAAGCCGTCAGGGCCAGGTTAAGGCAAATGCTAGAATGGGATATTATAGAGCAGTGTTGGAGTGATTATTGTAATCCCATTGTAATTGTAAAGGAAAAAAGAAAAATCGGTTAGAATCGTGTTAGACGCGAGTAAGATAAATAAGGTAATTGGGAGAGAACTCGACCAACCTGGTAATATGGAAAAACTGCGCCGACCTCGGTGGCCGAGCGGTTCTAGGCGCTTCAGTCCGGAACAACGCGACTGCTATGGTCGCAGGTTCTAATCCTGCCTCGGGCATGGATGTGTGTGATGCCCTTAGGTTAGTTGGGTTTAATTAGTTCTAAGTTCTAGGGGACTGATGACCTCAGATGTTAAGTCCCATAGTGCTCAGAGCCATTTGAACCATTTGGAAAAACTGCTGCAAAATTCAGGAACATAAAATTGATGTCTAGTGTTGACTTGATATCAGGATTTTAGCAAATCCATTGCCAGAAGAAAGCAGACGTTGCACAGCTTCCTTATTCGAAGGGCGAAGCTACCGGTTTAAGGTTGTACCGTTCGGCTTCACGATTTTAATGGCAGTATTTGTGAGAGCGCTAAGCCATGTCTTAGAAGACCGCTTAATTAACAAGTTGGTGATCTGTGTGGACGACATATTAATAGCGACAGAATCCTAGTACGAACACTGTAAATTGCTGGAGGAAATGCTTGTGGCCTTAAGACGAGTAGGGATGACGCTAAAGATTGCCAAATTAGAATTTTTCCGAATGGAAATTCAGTTTCTAGGACACACGCTTGCATCTGAGGGAATTTTACCGAGTACCGAGAAACTAAAATCAATCACGGCTTGTAAAAGGCCAGCCAACATTCTCATACCTCGGATTATTTGGGTTTTATCGAAAATTCTTGGGTGGATGGAGGAATGAATAACTCAAATTTATGTAAATTATTAAAGAAAAGCGCAGCATGGAAATGAAAAAGAATTTCAGAACGTAAAGGATAAACTGTGTAGGAGCAAGACGACTCTCTGATACCGACAGGACACGTCCGTTCTGTTTGTCGTCGGACAGTTCAGGTTATGTGATAGGCTGCGAAATCTTATAAGAAAAACAAATCGACGGGAAGATAGAACACCAGAGTGTGGCTTTCGCCAGCCGCATATTCAACAAACACGAACGCAGATACAGCATATCAGAGAAGGAGCTGCTTGCAATCGTGAATGGATTCAGAAACTTCCGTATGTATTTGGAAGGTAGAGAGGTAACAGTGTGTGACGGTACGTCACATAAATGGACATTTGGAGAAAGGGAAAGGAAGTTTTTGTTATGAGACGTGTGAATTATATATTATTTCAAGACTGTGTACGTGAGCGCGATGTAGAACAAATAGTAAAGAACATAAGTTAGTATTATCAAAGCACAAATATCGATGTAATTAACAAAACACTGTTTTTTTGGTATAATCTCTGTGTAACATAGGCCATGAAGATCAGAGACAATGCTTTGATTGAATCATTTCTCCTGTTTTGTTTCGTCTAGCGGTAGGCCGCCATTGTAGTGCTGTCTGATAATTAACGTAAGTTTAATCTGTATTTTTCAGAAATACAATAGAAATTGTTATTGGAAAGTGTGTATTATTGAACTTAGTTGTCACCTCGCATGATCGCCACCATTAATTATAATTACCAAAATTTTTACAGAACTTCGTAGTGCAGGGAGCTCATTTCCCCTAGCGGGATTTAGTCGGCCATTAAGCTGACTGTATTATTTAATTAAAATTTCATATAATATTAAATGTAAATGCGAGACACTTCTCAATTTTGATCTTTCATTAATTTCGAAGTTAAAATTAATTTCAGTTACCAAAATTCACAGCACTGAATGAGTTCAGTATGTTTCATTTTGGCCGCCTAACGGCAGACGAGATTCTCTCCAGTTATCCTTGCAAATAATGAATGATAAATATTGAAAATCATTACATTCCGCAATATTTCAGTTATTCTTTATGTAATTTGGTACATAAATAACCAGTACCCCTGAGACCCATATTGATAATTACAGTTTGCGTAAGGATAAGCGTATTTTCTTTTCTAAATAGCAGCGCTCACGCAGACTATTTATTAGAAGGCGGTGAGTCGCGCGTTGTGTTTAAAAAAAATATTATATCGTACGTACTTCGGGGCAGCCGATGTCCGTACGAGTGTTACCGCGGTATAAGTTAATTAAAAGTCTCGTGCTAGACCACAGTATTTAAAGCCATCCCCAAACCAAAATCATAAAATATATAATTATAAAAATAAAAATACATAATTATCCTGTGCTAGAGTGGCATCACATACAAACATAAAAATATACACTTATACAGTGATAAGTGCTATCCGAACATAAGGCCCTCAGCTTTCTGCAAGACTGTAGCATACCAAACGTCCGTTTGATGCGCTGGGCAATGTTCCTGCAGAAATTTAGTTACCAGATACGCTACATTAAATGGAGCGAGAATTATATTGCCGATACTTTGTCGCGGCTGCCAGTTGGACAGGAAGAAAATGAAGGGGAGGAGACAAAGATCGAACTTCAACTGCTGTACATGAAAGGAGCACTGGGAGAAAAGGAAATTCGTGCGGTCTGCAGGGACATGCGGAGAGCACAAAATGATGACTCTGGACTGAAGAACATAAAAATCAACTCTGACAGCAAGGGCTACGCAAAAATACCCCGCTATTTCAAGATCCACAAGGGTGTGCTGCTTCGCAGAAGAGACGAGAAGACGGGTCACTGAAGACTGTGCTTCCCAGACAAATATGTGGAACAGCTGATAGATTACGTCAATGTAAGTCACGGTCATTACGGGGCCCAGAAGTGCACGGAACTCGTAGAGCAATATATCCACATTAATAACCTCGCCAGACGAATACGTGCACAGCTAGCTGCCTGGGGTCGATGTCAGCGAGTAAAATACTGCACACAAGGTGAAATGACAGGTATAATACTAACCAAGGTAGGAGAGTTACTGGCGGTTGACAATTTTGGCCCACTGCCCACAGGACGTGGTGGTATGTAGTACAGATTTGTTGCTGGGACCTCTCTTCAAAATTTATTAAACTTTACCCTATAAGGAAAGCTAACAGCAAGACGCTGATACCCAAATTATAAAAAGATTTCTTTAAAAACATAATCAAATCAGAAAGGCTGTTATCTGACAACGGATCACAGTTTACATCAAATGCCTGAAACAAATTTATGAACAACCAGGATATAAATTCAATAAAATATCCGTGTACCACCCGGCGAGTAACCCTTGCGAGCAGTATACGCGAGAAGTTGGACGACTGTGGGTGGAATACGTATGTTCATTTGAGGTTGTTCTACACAGCGTGAAAAGTAACGCAACTGAATTTCGCCCTTGGAGGTGATGACGGGAGTCAAACCGAAATTTCAGTTAACGGAAAGTGTGGAGTTCCCGCGGCGCCTGGCGGAGTCGGCTGCTGAGAGAGTAAAGTCCCATATGCAGAAGTTGGCGGCGGAAAGTCCAACGGCATGATGGGCGATACAAACCAATTAAATACAAAATACGAGACAAAGTTCTAGTACGTTGAAAGAAAAGTCTAGCGAAGTGGATGGAGAAAGAAAAAAAGATGTTTGAGCTATCCAGTGGGCCATTTGTAGTGGCAGAATGTCCGAACCCTAATGCGTACCGAGTCAAATACCCTGTTTCAGGAAAACATCTAGCATTAAGAAATGTGACAGAATTGAGACTGTTCATTGAGAAGGGGAGAGTGGGTTAATAAATAAGGGTATATGTGTTTAGATTATAATATTATTTGGAGGGGTAATCTGCAATGCTTTATCTCAGGATGTATTGAAGCTTGTTTGTTGTCACGTCGCATATGGATTTTTTTTTTTTTTTTTTTGGCGCAAGATCTGTGCAATTTTAAAGAGATAGTTTAGACGCACATGTGGGTGCGAGGAGGAATCTGTGCACAGCATGCATATAAATTAGGGTTTTGGGGGTATATAAAGGATTTATTTATGTGTATGTATGTGTTAGGCTTAAGTTTTTGGATGGTTTTATGTTAGTTCAAATTCCAAATTATAGGATATTGTCACGCCAGTTTGGGTGCATGGAGATCGGAGAAATTTGGAAAATGAAAATTAATAATGCATACCTAGAAAGACTGATGTATGTTTATCTACTTATCTGAGAATATATTGGGGCAAAAATTTATTGTTGTATGGAGTATCGATTTGTGTACGCAGCTTCACTGCAAGGAATTAAACGAGGGGTGAGATTTGTTCATATTTCTTGTTACTTTTGGGTCTAAGAGAGTTATTTAAATTAAAAGAAAATATTAATTTGCTGATGAAGTTGACTGGGAATCTGTCACGAGATACATGTCTCTAGTGGAACTTGAATAACGTGTCAGAATCACTGAAGAATTTACGAGTATCTTGCAAACACTATAAATCAATTGTTTACTGTGTAGTTTAAATCTGTTTGTATCGATTCCACTGAGAGAAGTGTTCAGTGCAGATCCTGGATGGATTCAGAAAGTGTTTTCTGGTATCTACACCCGATTCGAATTTCAACAGATTTGTTCCCGAGAAACGTTGGCGATGGAATTTCGGCGGGGTACCCGGATCCGAATCTGTGGAACGCCGATGGAGACTTCGTTGTGACGAAACAATTCTATGAAAGTGAGCGCAGTGGCCCTGATATTTCAGAGGTATTTCAATAGACATGTCACAGAGTGATGTACTTCGGGCAAGTGAGAGACTGTTTATTTACTCTTAGGACAGTGTATCTTTGACATGTTGTATTGTATGTTCTGTGACTATGAAATAAAGTGTTGTTAGACTGCTAATCGCTGCTCTACTGTGATTCACGACATAAGAATTTCGTGCCGAAAACCGGGAGACAATTTCCATGATTGCCGTTGTGAAACACGGATTCTGGACGCACGTCACGTGGCAATACTACGAGCGATTTGTCACACCACGCAACAAGCTCTTCGACGACAACCACCTGCATACACAGTTAAGTACAATTGAATTATCACGCGACATGTTTTGTAGTGCCATTTGTAAAGGCAACTGATTACATTATTGCCGCTCTGTTTATGACCAGTGCTGTCATTTAGCGACCATCAATTGAACTACTCCGATTAGCGATCCAAAGATAACGCCTTACTAGGACCAGCTGATCGCTAGCCGACACTGCTTTAAACTTTGGAGTAATCGGACGGATTGGACATGCCAGACCACAAACCAGAAGCACAATTACACTCCCTAAAGAGAAAACGTATGAGAGAAAGAGCAAACATTACGCGATTCGTAGCGGAAGCTGCAAGGTTGTCAGACACATCGGAAATCGCGGATAATAAATATTACAATGACAGATTGGGAAGCGTTCTGAACCGCCTCCTTAAATTAGATGAGGATATTCACGAGTTGTTACACGATGACCAATACGAGGAAGATGTTCTTAAATGCGAAGATTACATAGGCACCGCGAAACTCATAATTTCTCGATTGTCTCATGAAATAGAGAACCAGCTTGCAAAAGCGGTAGCAGACATAAATATTCCCGACAATCTGCCGATACAATCTGTAACAATGAGTGTTCCCACAGCTTCAGTAAAACTTCTGCCGATCAAGCTTGAGCCTTTTGCAGGCGATATTGAGACATGGGCACGATTCTGGGAGCAGTTTGAGCAGTCGGTTGACAACGATCCGACGGTAACTACAATTAATAAACGCATCTTTCTTCGCAGCTATCTCTCGGGAGAACCAAATCATTTAGTAGACGGTATTGCGGTGACGGCCGAGACGTACGCAGAAACGAAGAGGATTCTCCGAGCGCGTTATGGCAACAAGGGTCGAACAATTCAAGTCCACTTAGATTATCTCGAAGCCATAAAACCAATTCAGCTGTCCACCCCAGAGGAACTTAATTCAACATTCATTGAATGCCAGCGACGTATTCAAGCTCTCCCGGCACTTGGGGAAGACGTGAACGGATACTGCCGAGTCCTCGCGCCGAAAATTTTACGCGCTCTTCCGGATGACATATGCCGCCGCTGGATAATTCACGCCAAACGTACGTGAATATCCGAAGGGGACAATTTGCAACTGATGGAGTTTCTGAACGAGGAAGTCGACGGGGCGCTTACCACGCAAAAGATAGGCGGTGAATTTTGCAGCCCTTCTAGTAAGCTTCCCACAGGGTCCACACTTCACGTACACGCGAAATCTAAACGATCGAAGGATACCACCGTAAAGGAACCATTCTGCGTCTTTTGCGAATCTTGCGGTCATTGGGCGCAAGACTGTAAGATGATCGTACGCGTTAATGATCGAATAGATAAACTGAAACTAGCAAACAGGTACTTTATTTGTCTTCAACGTGGGCGCAAAGTGCCAAATTGCAAAAAGAAAGAAAAGGGTCGCTGTGTTAACTGTAAAAGACTGCATCATAAGTCCATTTGTGAGGAACAAAAGGATATTAGGAGTCCTGCGGGTCAAACATACGTTACTTCTGTGGGAAAGGCCGGCCGAAGTGGCCGTGCGGTTAAAGGCGCTGCAGTCTGGAACCGCAAGACCGCTACGGTCGAAGGTTCGAATCCTGCCTCGGGCATGGATGTTTGTGATGTCCTTAGGTTAGTTATGTTTAACTAGTTCTAAGTTCTAGGGGACTAATGACCTCAGCAGTTGAGTCCCATAGTGCTCAGAGCCATTTGAATCTGTGGGAAAGGTATCTTTTGCTCCCCACGGATACACGTACCTTCAGACAGCTCAAGTATGCGTCTCAGGACCTACTGGATTGAGAAGGACAACGCGATGTCTACTAGACCCAGGTAGTCAGTCCAGCGTCATAGCAAAATCGCTGATTGATGATCTGAAACTGCAAACGGTATACCGACGAGAACTAACCGTTTGCTCCTTTGAATCAAACCCTACACGCCCATGCCACCGCAGGCTCGTTCAGTTTAATATGAAGGAGCTTTGGCAGAATTATTCAGTGCCACCTACTGCCTTCGAAAGTACTCACGTTATTTCTCACCAGCCTTCGGTTCCACCACATATAAAGAGTTTACCAGATGCCCGTAAGATTACGCTATAAGATCCGAAAACCGATTCAACAGAAGATCTTCCCGTAGAGATTCTTGTAGGAGGCGATTTTTATTTGAAGATAGTGAAGCACAATTCGCCCATACGCATCTCTGCATCCTTAGTGTTAGTTCCTTCTCTGTTTGGCTTGATACTTAGTGGTAACAAGTCACAAGCCTGTGTGCATGCAACCGTGGTAAATTTTTGGTCAGACTGACCGATTTCCTCTGCAATCGGACGATGATTTCAGACGCTTTTGGGACTTGGAAACTACAGGGATTACTGCCGATCAGGATCTACCTGTGAACAACAAGGATACGAGACTTCTTCAAGAGCTTAGAGCATCTTTCTCTATAAAGGATCATCGAGCAGTGGTTACACTTCCCAAAAGACAACATACAGTGCTTTCGAGTAACCGACCGATCCCAGAAAAACGATTCAAGCACCTTAAGGAAAGATTTCAACGTCAAGAGACCTTTAAGCAAAGGTATTTCGATCTTATGCTAGGCTACATTACGAAGGGGCAAGTAGAGGACGCCCCACCCTACTCTCAGGAAAGGAGCTATTTTATCTCTTTCATCATGCAGTGAGGAAGGATAAATACGGAACCACTAAGTGGAGAATAGTCTTTGACGCTTTATCTCACGAAAACATTGCTCCTTCTCTGAATGAGGTATTAGAAGTAGGACCGAACCTATTACCAGAGATTCTGGAAATTTTACTGCGTTTCAGACTATATTCTACGGCCATCGTCGCAGACATCAGACAATCTTTCCTTCAATTAACCTTGAACAAAAAGGACAAAGACTTGACCAGATTCTTGTGGTTCAAAATCAGCCAGGATCAAACAGGTCATCTTCAAACGACCGTTTTAACAGACTTCAATTCGGCCTGACCTCCAGTCCATTTTTACTTTCTGGAACACTAAGAGAACTTGCCGACAAGTGTATTACAGCATTTCCCACCGTAGCGCCACTTATAAACAAGACTGCATACATGGACGACTTTGTGATCTCAGTAGAAGGTGATGATTTGGTGATAACTATATACTATGAACTTGTAACCCTAATGAAATTGATTAGTCTCCCTTTATCAAAATGGGCTACCAACTGTGAGCTACTCCACACTATCTGGAGGGCAGAAGGGCGAGAACTCCACACCCAGACTCAAGTTTTAGGCGTAGACTGGAACACCGCAGGTGACCACTTCTGTATCGATCTTAGCGAAATCATCAGAAGGTCGTCAGAAGAGCCAGCCACCAAACGACTCCTTTTACAATGTACGGCTAAGTTCCATGACCCACTCGGACTGTTTTCCCCTGTTTCACTTGTAGGGAAATTGCTATTCCAGGACACATGGTGCCGAGGAATTGGCTGGGATGAACTTATGTCCTGGGACTTAGGGGTATGATGGCGCACTAGGATATCTAGCTTAGCTTTATTGTCACATATACGTGTCCCTAGATGGATAGCTATAGCTCATGGAAGAGACTCTCAGCTGCACGTATTCTGTGACGCCTCGGAAAAGGCATATGGCTCAAATGGCTCTGAGCACTAAGGGACTCAACTGCTGAGGTCATTAGTCCCCTAGAACTTAGAACTAGTTAAACCTAACTAACCTAAGGACATCACAAACATCCATGCCCGAGGCTGGATTCGAAACTGCGACCCTAGTGGTCTTGCGGTTCCAGACTGGAAAAGGCATATGGAGCAGCTTTGTATATTCGTACTGTCTTAGATGACGACGTCGTAACCCATTTAGCCTGTAGTAAGAACAGACTTGCTCCTATTAAGAAGGTGACATTGCCTCGACTCGAAATTTTAGCAACAGACTTTAAAATTGCCCATGCGATTTTGTGGACGGACCCTACAATAACACTAAGTTGGATGCGCTGTGATCCTAACAGATGGAGGACCTTCATTTGTAATCGTGTAACTGAGATACAAACACACACGAGTCCCACGCAATGGAAACACTGCTCAGGACCAGACAATCCTGCTGACCACCTCTCATGTGGACTCCTTGGCTACCAAATGAATTCTCTGATATTTGGTGGCATGGGCCGCTTTGGCTTACACGCCCTTCTGAATGCTGGCCAAACGATACTCCAACGATGGTACGACCTCCTCCCTAAGAAAAGAGGAAGGACACCCAGAGCGAAGTCTTGTCGATATCTACGCCAACCAGCCTTCTGGACTTATTTAAATTCAGCTCATACTGGAAGCTCATTCGTATCACAGCATGGACTCTCCACTTCCTACACAACATTCGTCAGAAGAATAAATCTTCAGGAGAACTTGCAGCCACCGAATTATCAGTTCCAAAAATATATTGGATTCGAGTGGGCCAGAGAGATTCCTTCCCCAGCGAATTAAATGCACTCCAGAATAACTTACCACTGCCAAAGGAGTCAAAAATCGCACGATAAAATCATTTCGTAGTAGATGGACTGATACGTCTAGGAGGTGCATTAGCCTAAATAGGGAACAAAAACATCCTGTACTCCTTGATGATTCCCACCACTTCACGCAATTGGTTATTCTAGAGACACACACCCGCCTCCATGACTTTGGCGTTCGTTCTATACTATCAGAACTGCGAACCGAATTTTGGATCCTTAGAGCTCGTCAGACCATCAAAAGAATCCTACACTCATGCCTCGCGTGCAAGATCTTGAAGAATCCACGAGGGCAACAGATCGAAGCACCTCTACCACCTGAACGAGTTTCGCCTGCCAAACCATTTGCTGTAACCGGAATAGACTTTGTTGGCCCACTATTCATCAAAGTGGGGAAGGAAACGCACAAGTCATATATCACTCTTTTTACATGTGCTACCACACGAGCTGTACACCTCGAACTCTGTACAGTCTTGTCAACGGACAAGTTCCTTAAGGCAGTTCAGCGATCCGCCGGAAGACGCGGACTACCCCACACGATATATATAGATAACACGAAAACATTCCACGCCACGAATATGGTTCAAATGGCTCTGAGCACTATGGGACGTAACATCTGTGGTCATCAGTCCCCTAGAACTAAGAACTACTTAAACCTAACTAACCTAAGGACATCACACACATCCATGCCCGATGCAGGATTCGAACCTGCGACCGTAGCGGTCATGCAGTTCCAGACTGAAGCGCCTAGAACCGCACAGCCACACCGGCCGACCACGAATATGGAACTAGCCCAACTTTGGAAGGCATTAACCACCACAAAAACTTATCAGTTCCTCGTCCACCACGGTATTACTTGGAAATTCATTGTGTCCCGGGCGGATTGGTGGGGAGTATGGTGGGAAAGAATGACGGGCACTATAAAGCGTTGCCTACAGAAGGTATTGGGACTCGCAAAGCTCGCTGAGGAACAACTGAACACCACCTTGATCAGTATTGAAGCAGCGGTGAACTCCAGGCCCATCACACCAGGAGATGATTCGGATGCGCTCACACCTTCCCATTTTCTGACGGGAGAAAAACTTACGACTATTCCGACGAGACCAGAGCCTTCAGCGAACACGAATTTAACAAAGGAATTCCGACTGAGACAGCAACTCTGTGAAAGTTTTTGGAACCGTTGGATTAAAGAATACCTATTGGAGTTCCGGAACTACCATGAAGTTAAACGCCCATCGTGACGCGTCATCCCCTTTCGCCCTGGCGACATCGTCCTGATCCAAGAGGACCTTCGTCAGCGACATATGTGTAAGAAGGCCAGGATAGAAAAGGTACTACCAGGAAGAGACGGCAGGGTAAGGACAATAATAATCCGCACACCAGAAGGTCACATCATTAGTCGTCCTGTGCAGCTGGCCGTACCTTTGGAGGTCGACCATGGTGGGGAGGATGTCACAGAGTGATGTACTTCGGGCAAGTGAGAGACTGTTTGTTTACTCTTAGGACAGTCTATCTTTGACATGTTGTATCGTATGCTCTGTGACTATGAAATAAAGTGTTGTTAGACTGCTAATCGCTGCTCTACTGTGATTCACGACAAGACAGTCAATTTTGATAAATGTACAGTTTTATTTGGCATTTAATTAATATGCCCCAATTCATGATTTAGATTAGATATAAATTTCTTTAAATTTAAAGCATGCTGCATCAACACCACTACAAATAATTACTTTATTGATCTGGCGCTTAGGATATTTATGTTATTCTATTATGAATTTGTGTCTTGTAAATTTCGGTGCTACTTCATAACATATATGGCACCCCAACATGTTATGAAGTGGAATTGTGAGAGTTAACGAGGATTTCGCTCTCATTTGAGTATATGGCCGAAAGAGTCAGAATTCAGGAACTGTGAAATGAACCCTGTCGTCCAGGACCGTGTGCCACAAAGAGCGCAGATTCGCCACAAGATGGGGAAACCATCTATTACGCTGAATGAGGCCTAAGAGCTCTACTATGTGAGTGAGACAGACGAGAACCTACAGCATAGCCAAACCCCGTAGAAGCTGTTTGTGGCCAAGGAGATGTAGCAGTGTTAAATATCGCAGACCTAAGATCGGCCATAAAGGGAAACATTTACCAAAACTGTTTAATTCTGTAGCAGTTCATGGAATGAAGCCACAGTAATTTTAATCTACCATCCTTCATAAATTTTCATGTAATCCCAATAAAACTACAATATTGTTGATATCTATAAAAGATTAGCATTTACTGTTAAAGTGAAATTAACAAGTTTTGTAACAAAGACCTGAATGCTAAAATCTGAACGGTTTGGTCGAACTTAACGATCGGCATTTCATACAGAATACCATCATTAAAATGACAAATGTTGTAAGTATCAACTCAGTAACTTTATTTGTTTAAAAGATACAGTGAATTTCAATTATCAGTATTTTCAGTTAAGCATCAGATCACCATTTCCTCCACACAAAACACACTGAACGATGACAGTATGACGCCTTATTGAATCATTACGTGATAGTATACTTTGTGTAAAGTTTAGTGCATAGTAGTTACTTTTGTTCTGTACTCATTTGTCAGAAAGCACATTGGTGCAAGGCTACTGGACAAGACATACGAAGTTAAGAAGGAAATTGTATTGGTTTTATGTAAAAGAATTTAACGTTCATTATGTAATGGATATTATTGTTACTTTATTTAAAATGTGAAAGTAGTCAAGCTTTGATTATTTAAACATGTAAAAATGTAAAATTAGTATGTAGAATATGCTGTAGGCAATCAGATGGACGGCCTCAGGAACGGGAACTGCCCAAGTCAGTTGAGCGAAAATGTTCGGCGCGCGGGAAAACGTGGCCGGGGACGCTCAGAAAGGAACAGTTCGACTGTAGACACCGAAGTGGACAGTTCGGATTCAGACGTGAAAGCGGACAGTCGGTCTTTAGGCAGCTAGGAAGTGAAACGACTTAGTAAATTTCGCGTTTTGTGGTATCGAGGGACTTAGTATCTGAGCGGTGAGCAGACGCACACCTGGTGTGAACTCTAACTTCTCGTGTAAATGACGAGGTGGAGTATCGGACTTGTGTATCGCGAAGAGACTGTGAATGATCGAACTGTGCCAAATGGATATGCGCTCAAGTGTAACAGTAACTCTAAATACAACCACTTGCGCTATTAATTTGCTTTCTGAATAAACATTATTCTAACCAAATCGCAACTGTGTGACATACATCATTCATGGGTCTTTACCTTAGTTCCCGGTATTATTATTACTGTCATTATATGTTATATTAATTTTGTAGTTCAAACTTGCCATCAACCAGACAATTTAACCGAAGGGTCACAAGTGTCTACTTGAGGGAATGTAATGGGACACGTGCGTTTCAGCCCCTAGACGAGTTTGGGCCAAGACATTTCGACAAAGAGGAACCGCAAGTGAGCCCGAACATCTGTGGGATGTTAGCTCGCAACCACAAAGATAAGATACGAGAAATTAGGGCTCACGCGGAGTCACAGGTACAGTCGTTTTCCCCTCGCTCTATTTGCGGTTGGAACAAGAAAGGAAATGAAAAGTAGTGTTATAGTGTATCCTCCACCATACAACTTCGGTGGCTTGCGGAGTAATTGTAGTTGTAGATGTAGAGCATGAGGTGTTTGTCTTGCAGTGTGTAGAGGTGATACTGTGATGTTTTGTAATCTTTTGTAACATGACTTGGACCAACTCATTGTGTGAACATCAACTTCGATGTATATTTTTACATTCCTAGTGACCAAGCTTTGCTTTCTCTCTTACTTCTTCATGATTAGTATGCTGTGAGGAGTCCCATCTTCCAAGACGACAACAGACTGTTGACAGGACTGCACGCAGGTGTCCGATGTTTAACGAAAACACTGGTACAATATAGAACTTTAGCTGCAGTGCTAAATGACCCGATATTAACCCCTTACTAAGTCTCTCAGGCTGTTGGAAGTAGTTGGAGCCGACCAGTGTGGCCGAGCGGTTGTAGGCGCTTCAGTCTGGAACCGCGCGACCGCTACGGTCGCAGGTTCGAATCCTGCCTCGGGCATGGATGTGTGTGATGTCCTTAGGTTACTTAGGTTTAAGTAGTTCTAAGTTCTAGGGGACTGATAACCACTGACGTTAAGTCCCATGGTGCTCAGAGCCATTTGAACCATTTTGAAGTAGTCGGTGACATTTAACAATCAAAAATCTGGCAGTCAGGTAACTCTACATACAGCATGAGTGGACAGCCGGTGGTCCACGACTTTCAATCCGATCCCAGAAAAAATTCTGGGCGAACATAAAGAGAATGTTTCTTTAGGCATTATTTGCTGGAGTGGCGTGTCGGTAAAGGGTGCCATTCAGACCGCTGCGTTACCAGACGAGGCGGTGCAGCGGAGCGGTGAAGACGACTGGCGTAGCGCGAGCGGCTGTTGCGAGGTCTTCGGTACGCGTTAAGGCAGCCGCGAAGGCGGGCTAGCGGAGGAAGAAGATCCCGCCGACGACCACGCCGAGACCAGCCGTCTACTTTAGCACTACCACCTGTGCTGAGTGGAAGAACGTGGACGACGTCCTGCACACAGCGCCAGTTCACTGTTTCGAAGAAAGCAAAATTTGTCTTTGTGCAGCTAACAAACTTTGGTAGCGGCAAAACTGTCGTGTGCCACCCAGTGTCGTGCGGCAGAATTCTTCTGCCTCCTCCCAAAGAATAGGGAACACTCCGTGCCAGGGCCGGTGTCGCCGCCCCGTAACCCGGGCACGTGTCGACTAGGGCTGTATTAGCACACGGAGACCTTCAGGCAGAGGCAGTAGCCAACGCAAGGTGCCAACGAAGTGTGTAATCGGCACCCCAAAGCACGACCACGCTCACAGTAAAGGTGCGATTCAGAACACGACTGCAGACCGCGGACTGCACCGACCGGCTGCAGGCGTCACCACTGGTTGCCATTGTTTGCAATCTGAGGAGTGCTGAAGGCGGCGGCAGCGTCGTCTGCCGCCGTATACCTGCTTCGGCGGCAGACCGCACATCCGGTCAGGGACCAGTAGTGCCGCTGCCGCCGAACCGCGTAGCGACCGGAGACTGCTTTCACTGGCCGAACATACCCACATTTGTGCCTGGCAAACATTTTGGTGGAGCTATATTAAACTCCTTTACAGCTATTTTCTCGCCCATAGCCGATTTCAGAAATATACCGTTATCAGACTCTTTTCCGTAAGCCCCGACATCAACGCTAATGAATTTACTATTTTCGTCCACAATAGGCAGCAGAACAATTGAAAATAATCTTTGTAATTAAAAAACTGAGATCCACTTTTCTCTGGTGCCCTTACGTGAACATGTTTTCCATCTATAGCGACTACACAATTAGGTATATTGCCTTTAAACCAAAATTCTTCTTCAATACGTTTGAAATCTGATTCAGTAGAAGGTGGCATCAACATGGGAATCAGCCTTATTCTTAATATCTTCAAAGCATTTTTAACAACTCTTGATATGTAAGCTGGTGATATACGACAGGCAAATGATATAGACCGGCAACTTTCGCCTGTGGCCAAGAATCTGAAACAAACGAAAACATACAGCTAATATAATTTCCATTTACAGGTGACTGTAAGAAGTACTGGAAATTATTAAAGGACGGTTACCAGAGGTTCAAGAATAAAATCAAATTAGGAACGGGCTCTGCAGCCTCAAAAAATTCAAAACAAAAAGACACAAACAACTGTGGTTTCTTGACAGTGTTGCACAACACAGATCTGGAGGAAGAAATATTACATTGACATCATCACAGACAACAGTACAAGAAAGCCAAGAAGACAGTGGAGATCGAACTCGTCAACTGGACCTATCGGCATCACAGGAAGAAGATACGGCAGAAACACATACAATAGGAAATAGTGGTGAAACATCTGTGGTAACAAACGATGAACGTTATGTGCCAGCACGGAAAAGAAAACGCAGTAAAGTTCGTAGTAATGATGATACAATATTACAAATGTGGAAAGAAAGGGACGAAATTAGGCAAAATTTACTAAAAACGTTTATGGAACACAAAAATGATGATATTGACTTATCTTTCCGTCACATCAGCACAGTTGTAAGGAGTTTACCTCCAGTTTATAAGGCAGAAGCCAAAAGAAAAATTAGTATGATCGTTTCTGATTATGAAATAATAGCTGCACAGTGCAACACACAACAGCCAAGTGATAACAGCAGCCCTTCAACCTCCACAAATCTCTCACAAAGTCTTGGAACTGCAGCACAATCTAATAATGTATAACATTTTGTGGACCTACCTCAGCGTCAAATATATTTTTTCTTCTGCAATTATTGCGTTTCTTAGGCACTGTGGCGTTATGTCATCTTTAATAAAACTGAGCACGAAATTAAACTGTCTTGTATTTAAACGACAGTAGCTCCCGAAGATATTTTCATCACCTAACAAATGTCTTTTTATCAGTGCTGTGTAACTACCTTCTGCAGTTCTACTTTTATATAAAGGCACTTTCATCTTTTCCTGGAATGCAACAATAAAATGTGATCGTCTTCCTCTTCCAACAACAGCGCAATAACAGCGGTGGTGTTAACAGACATCTCGCCTTTCGCAGTTGTTCCCGGCAACTGCATAGCTTGTCTGTTGCTGCGTTCCGCAACGCACCGACTGCAGGCGGCAGCGTTGCCATCTGTCTTCTGCAGCCGCGGTCGGTCGCTGTCACCGTGTTCGGAATCGCACCTTAAGGCCCTCATTCACCCAGCAACATGAGGAGCGACAGTGACCAAGGACGTCCCCCCACCCCCCCCCCACCACCACCACCGACTTACGCCAACATGGCAGCGAGCCCCCAAGCCAGCCCCAGTCCCCCGCCATCGCCAAACAGGAGCATGTTACAGAGTGAAACATCCTCCCAGGGAAACAGGCAAGAAATTAGCGATCCATGGCCTACAAAATAAGAACTTAAAAACCTCCCCAGAGGCACCAAGCAACCTACGTTAGCCTCAGATATGAGAAAATGCCTAAAACAAGACCTCCTGAGGAGCATCACGAACTTCAAAACAAACCGCGAAGGGACGGCGGCATACATCTGGAGTCAGATGGGTGGCGCAGAGGGGAAAATCGTGTCCAAACTTAGGAGATGTGGGTACCTTGAGGACAGCGTCAATTAGCGTTCTCGCTTCCCACGCCCGGGTTCCCGGGTTCGATTCCCGGCGGGGTCGGGGATTTTCTCTGCCTCGTGATGGCTGGGTGTTGTGTGATGTCCTTAGGTTAGTTAGGTTTGAGTATTTCTAAGTTCTAGGGGACTGATGACCATAGATGTTAAGTCCCATAGTGCTCAGAGCCATTTGAACCATTTGAATTTGACAGCGTCAACACCAGACAAACAAGGGAACCACGAGGACCCATAGGGAGACACAGGAAGAACCCCTCAATGAGTGTCATCCTAAAGCAAATCCCCCACGGAACAACGGACGAGACTGTGACCGAACAACTTCGCCAACAGGGTTTCGACGTAGTGAAAGCGTGGCATATAAAAGACAGAAAGCGCAATGCGTTCACTCAGAAATTCAGGGTAATAACGTACTGGCAGCAAACTGTTGACACGCTCCTGACTGAGGGAGCAAAAATAGACTTCACTATAAGACATGCAGAGCCCCCACGTGACCCCACCCCCACCC
The DNA here is from genome assembly GCF_021461385.2 of Schistocerca piceifrons. NCBI lineage: Eukaryota > Metazoa > Arthropoda > Insecta > Orthoptera > Acrididae > Schistocerca > Schistocerca piceifrons. Next base: position 820,854,887 of record NC_060140.1, on the reverse strand, counting down.
CAAACAGGCACAATGTGGCAGGTGCTTAACCTTCGAGCACGTCACAGCGAACTGCACAAGAGAAACAAAGTGCCCAAGATGCATTGGACCGCACGATCTCTCTCGCTGTAACCTAAAAGAGAAAGAGATGTGCGCAAACTGCAAGAGCGACCATTCCGCCCTCTCCTACAAATGTCCCAAGCGTCCCAAGGAGGCAACAAGTGTAGGAACACACGTGCCCATCAAAATAATCGACGAACCAGCGCCTTTCCCAAACAACAGTGACGACCTCAAACTGGAGCTCGTGCTGAAAGAGGACCTGGTGCGAGTCCTCGCTGCAACTCTGCTGGACTTGTTCCAAGACCGCAGGGAAGCCATCAAAAAGTCACTGAAACAAGCCATTAAGCAGATTCTCCAAAAAGACTTTGAGGTGATGCAAGCAGGAAATAAAATACGTATAACAATAAGTGACCACTGGCATCCAGAAACACGCTTCAGACACACACCACAACACACACACCAGCACACACCACAACAAACACAACAGAATACGAATTAAACAGGCACCCACCACCTAACTCCCACCCCCTCCCTCCCAGGCACCTCTGCGAAGGCTGACACACTACGTCTCCTATCGGCAAACGCCCAAGGCGTCAAACCGAAGCGCTCACTACCACGCATACCATACAACAGGAAGGTGTCCATGTTGCAGGCATCACCGAAACATGGCTAAGGAACAGACACGCCTTTATCATCCCCAGGTTCAACACATTCCGAAAGGACAGGCAGGATGGAAGAGGAGGAGTAGCTCTGCCCGTTGTTGTTGTTGTGGTCTTCAGTCCAGAGACTGGTTTGATGCAGCTCTCCATGCTACTCTATCCTGTGCAAGCTTCTTCATCTCCCAGTACCTAATGCAACCTACATCCTTCTGAATCTGCTTAGTGTATTCATCTCTGGGTCTCCCTCTACGATTTTTACCCTCCACGCTGCCATACAATGCTAAATTAGTGATCCCTTGATGCCTCAGAATATTTCCTACTAACCAGTCCCTTCTTTTTCTCAAGTTGTACCACAAACTCCTCTTCTCCCCAATTCTATTCAATACTTCATCATTAGTTACGTGATCTACCCATCTAATCTTCAGCATTCTTCTATAGCACCACATTTCGAAAGCTTCTATTCTCTTCTTGTCCAAACTATTTATCGTCCATGTTTCACTTCCATACATGGCTACACTCCATATAAATACTTTCAGAAACGACTTCCTGACACTTAAATCAATACTCGATGTTAACCAAATTCTCTTCTTCAGAAACGCTTTCCTTGCCATTGCCAGTCTACATTTTATATCCTCTCTACTTCGACCATCATCCGTTATTTTGCTCCCCAAATAGCAAAACGTCTTTAGTACTTTAAGTGTCTCATTTCCTAATCTAATTCCCTCAGAATCACCCGACTTAATTCGACTACATTCCATTATCCCAGTTTTGCTTTTGTTGATGTTCATCTTATATCCTCCTTTCAAGGCACTGTCCATTCCATTCAACTGCTATTCCAAGTCCTTTGCTGTCTCTGACAGAATAACAGTGTCATCGGCGAACCTCAAAGTTTCTATTTCTTCTCCATGGATTTTAATACCTACTCCAAATTTTTCTTTTGTTTCCTTTACTGATTGCTCAATATACAGATTGAATAACATCGGGGAGAGGCTACAACCCTGTCTCACTCCCTTCCCAACCACAGCTTCCCTTTCATGCCCCTCGACTCTTATAACTGCCATCTGGTTTCTGTACAAAATTTTTCATTCCTTGTATTTTACCCCTGCCACTTTCAGAATTTGCAAGAGAGTATTCCAGTCAATAATGTCAAAAGCTTTCTCTAAGTCTACAAATGCTAGAAACGTAGGTTTGTCTTTCCTTCATCTAGCTTCTAAGATAAGTTGTAAGGTCAGTATTGCCTCTACTCGTACAGAACACGATTGCAGCAAAGGAGATTCCTCTCCTGGCACCACTCGATAACGTAGAAGCAGTCATAGTACAGATAAGAGACAAGAACAGACGCACTCCCACGATAGCCTGTCTGCACAAACCATCCGGAACGCCCTTACCACTGAACTTCCTACGACATATGATGACTTACAATAAATACATAATACTAGGAGACTTTAACGCACGACACCATATGCTAGGGGACACAGCCGATAACGGAAACGGGCGAAGCCTATTTGACTTGCTGACGACAGAACCGATGGAGCGACTACCAGTCAACCAACCGACTTTCATAGGACACTGAGGCCACTCGACACCAGATCACGTACCGGATGGACACAACATTAGCGACACAATGTCAGATGCTGTCGTGGGCAACTCTATAACGAGCGACCACTTGCCAATCCTTTTTTCGACCGGCGCCACCCTGCCCCCAGACCATATGCCCACAAGACGAACAATACGCAAATGCGGACTGGGACAAATATAAAGACGTACTCACGGAACAACTATCAATACCACTGACGATAACAGACGATGATGACCTCCAACACGCCACTGAAAGAATAGAGACTGCCACACATGAAGCAATAGATGAAGCCATAACCACCATAATAGTCGAAAATTGGAAACAAGCCATACCCCAGGAAGCCCTCAACCTAATTCGACAAGAAAAAAACAAATCGGACGCGACGACAACCCAGACCTAAAAAGACAATGGAATAGACTGAATGCCAGAATTAAGAGAATCATATCTGGATACCGACAAAGACAATGGGACGACACATGCAGAAGACTTAACTACAGGGAAGGGGGGAAATTCTGGTGACGCTTTAAAACACTCACGGGACAACGACAGACAGCAAACACTACATTACTACTGGATAACGAACCAACAACAGACAAAGCAAAACAAGCCGAGGCATTTCGACAAGTACTGCAGCAAGTATACTCTTTCCCACAAGACGCAAAATTTCACGACAACTTCAGACAACATGTCGAGCAACAACTAGCTATAATCCTAAACACCCCAACGACAGCAACAGAATACGAAAACACGCTGACAGCAGAGATCACTAACGCAGAAATAATTAATGCCATTTACTCAGGACGTAACACAGCCACAGGACAAAATCACATAAGACGTATACACTTTCAGAAAGCCCCAGCCCACCTCCTGACACCCATCCTCACCCTCATCTACAACTATTGTCTCACAAACGAAACGCTACCCGCCACTTTGAAGACTAGCAAAACAATAATGATACCAAAACCTGACAAACCAAAGACTGACCCAAGATCTTACAAACCGATATTTCTACACGACGTCATAGGGAAGACATACGAAAGGATACTAACTGACAGCATAAAAATGTACGTAGAACGCAACGACGTCCTCCCTTTGACACAATCAGGCATCCGACAAAGTCACTCCACCAACGACCCCTTAATCAGACTGACCAACGGAATAACACAAGGCTTCAGCAGAGGACACTGTACGCTGTCTTCTTAGACATAGAGCGTGCCTTGGACAAGCTCTGGCATACAGGACTGCTCTACAAACTGACCAAATTGGGCCTCCCGACTAAGGTTATACGACTAATACGGACATAAATCACAAACAGGAAGTGCAAGGTACATGTCGGCGGCGCTTCCTCCCAAGAATTCACACCCCAAGCAAGAGTGCCACAAGGAGGTATCCTATCCCCGCTGCTGTACGCGCTTTACACGGCTGACGTACCAACCATAACAATCCCCAAAGAAACGGTAGGACTGTACGCTGACGACACCGCCTACTGGTGCACAGAATTGAAGATGACAACCGTACAACGAAGGACACAGACCTACCTACAAAGACTAGAAAACTGGATGACAAAATGGAGAATCCGAACAAACCCAACCAAAATCCAAATGGTTTTATTCAGACACAGATACCTGACCAAAAAACGACAACAAAACACAAATGACATACAACTGATGCTGTGGGACACACCACTAAGATTTAACGACACTGCTTGGTACCTAGGAGTATACCTAGACAAGTACTTAAACCGGAAAACACACCTTACTTACCTGCTAAACAAGACGAGGAAAAGACAATGCCTAATCAGACAAGTACAAGGACGATTCCATGGATGTGACGACCACACGGCGATCCATACCTACAAGACGTACATTAGACCAGTGATAGAATATGCAGCAGCCCTCTTAGGAGGCTTGCACAAACCGGTAGCAGGACGACTTTACTCGACCGAATGACGACTTTTACGCAGCATCTGTAGACTGCCAAGGCTCACACCCAGCGACGACGTATATGACATCACAGGCTTGGAGCCGCTACAGAACAGACTGACCAAACTCAGAGCAATCTACGGGAGACACATATTAACGTAACGCCCAGACATGGAAGACATTTTGACAACAAGACCAGGAGTGAACAGACGACCAAAATTTAAATATACCCAACCAGCGCGTACAGTAGCGCGAAACACCAGCCAAGAATACCCAGATTTCGCTCCCACCATGGAACCACAAACACAAGGCATCCTACATCCCCCACACCTGACCCAAAGACATAGAAACTAACCACAGAATACACACACACACACACACGCACACACACACACACACACACACACACACACACACACACACATACACACACTAAACAAACACACACATAAGAACCGTAGACCCAAGTTACACCTAAAAAGTAGCATAGAAATAACAAATTAAACATGAAAAGTAACATACACATCAAAATTACTGTACTACTATCGTATGCTACAGCATCTATATACACTAAAGTATTCAAAGAGAATTTACGGAATAATCATAACGGAAAATATTGTATAATATATAAAATATACACTATATTTCAATATGACTTAAAATCTTTAATAATTAAACCTCAATTTCCAACTTAACTTACTTTTAATATACCTTATTTTATATAATATTTTTGTACTTTTTTGTATTTTGTATTACTTTGTATTGTATTATTTTATATTTTTGCATCTTGGTATATTTTATATTTTTGTATAGTCAATGCTGTCAATATGACCAAATGCACTTTTGCAAGAAATATAGAATTAATAAATAAACGAATGTACTTGTACAGCAAAAGGCTGAAAAGGACAATGCAAGCCCTCAAGCACCCTGCGCACCCCCCTCAGAGGTGGGAATGAAAAAAAAAAAAAAGCGGTGCGTTACCTCATAGACATTAAAGTCACGGACGCTACAGTTTTGACTTTATGTGCTATGAGCGACGCAGGCGCCTCGCGAGGAGGCGGCCCTCGAGCTTGTGTGAGAATCAGGCCCCCAGGTCATCCAAGATTTCCCATACCTGCTCTAAAGGATCTAATCAGCAAATGAGCTTCAGCTGGATTTGGCTTGTAATAGGGCTATTGACAAAATATCGATATTTTTCCTGAAACACCGATAAAATAGGTGACATTTTATTCGATTGATACATCGATATATAACTTTCAAAATGGCAATATCGAGTGCCCGTATTTTTATTTTGTATCTTTTTTTTCGCAGTTTTTGGCAAATACTTGAAATTGTTATTTTGAGATTGTAGTAGAACATAAATTTACTTTCACTATGTGAAGGAGTCTTAACACTTTTTGAGTGTTCACTACGTCCAGTCTTTCTCTTTGACCGTGTGAAGCAAATATAGGCTGCACAAAAGAAGAAGTCCGATTGCAATGGGAGGTGGCTGTGTGAATGGAATAACAATATTTCTGATGTGGACATAAAGCACCCCAGTTGCATTAAAGAAAAAAGCAATTTTTAACGCAAGTAGTATGCTATTTCTGCATATCAGTATCCTTCAGAAAATGATGAATAAAAATCTAAATTACAACAAGCTTGGTTTGCCATGGACTGAGACGTGTGAGAGGAAATGCTGGCGTAGTCGGCACTCGGCGCTTCCAACAGAAACTGCAGCCACACAGTTGTGACACTTAAACAGTTATGTTGCTGGCGTTTGCAGGAATGAAAAAACAGGGAAGTCGACATGAAGTGTTCCGGATAGATCCGATGTGTGACGAAACCGAACTACGGACCCATCTAACACCTTTTATAGTGCCAGTTACATGCAGTTACCTTTCCTAGAAAAGTGTTTATCGCCAAGATTGAATGCACAACGTTTTCCTTTCAATTCTTGCACTAAGGGGCAAAAAATATCTACAGTCGTAGTGGGTATACCGGTAGAAACTTGTTGACTCTCTTCTTTGGCAAAGTAAGACCATTAAGAAATCTAGAGACGCTGTTACACGGAATTAGCGTTATGTCTCTGTGCCTTGATTGCGAAGTACATTGTAAAACCCAGTCCATTCGGCAGTTGGGGCCTTGTCTGGTCGTCCCTTCCTGCCACAGCAGAGAGCTCACGTAACTTCAAAGCAGCCGAATGGAAACTACCGCGAGTCAACAGTCGGGCAGTTGCTGTGGAACTATGGAGTCCTAGGTTTGACACCGGACAATGTAACATTACGGTGGTGGTATCTGTTGATTCACTAAAACTTTCTACTTCATCTATACAATCTGCTTCAACTGTTCGGACAGTATTTCCACATATAACATTTGTAGACACCTTCCAAGCTCTATAGACAAGAAATATAGGGTGGATCTTACAGTTTATCGAAAATTATCGTCAATGTCGACATACAACCAAATATGCAACCACACAATTATCAAGAAAACGTAAATTTCTGGAACAGACAAAATGCATACTACATGTAAACAAACCTCTAAGGACGGACATCCTACAAACAGTTATGTTAATTTCAATAACAAACCAAAGAACGAAAATTATGAATTGTGCAATATTGTTAAATTATTAATTAAATCGTCTTTCATCCGAAAACTTAGCAGACAAATACACTCAAATGCTTCCTGGTTTTTTGTCATTTCTGTCCCAAATAGATAATACCTAAATTTGAAATATGAAAACTGCGTCGACATTTTGAATTAAAAACCATTACTGACTCACAAAACTGTTCACACTAATATTACTGTTATTATTTGTAAATCCTGATTTGAAACACAAAACAGATGTAACCTATTCGTAGAAAAACACAAAACTGTAAAACATCTGTCTCACAGAGTGGAAAACACGACCAATTGTCAACAAAATATAAACATCATATTCTCATAAGTAATTACCAATAATTACTGTAATCATTATTCTCAACCTGTAAGTACCACATTTTCCTAGTTTCTGTAATAGTATTGCGAGGTACATTGTAAAACCCACCGCATTCGGCATTTTGGGCCCAGTCTGGTCGTCCTTCCTGCCACAAAAGAGAGTTCGCCAAACTTCAAAGCAGCCGAATGGAAAGCTATTGCGAGGCAACAGTCAGGCAGTTGCGGTGAAAATGTGCAGTCCTAGGTTTGACACCGAACAATGTAACGTTATGGTGGTGGTATCTGTAGATTCACTAAAGCTTTCTACTTCATCTTTACAATCTGTTGAAACTGTTCGGACAATATTTCGACAGATAACATTTTTAGACACCTTACATGCTCTATAGACAAGAAATATAGGGTAGATCATACAGTAATAGTATTAACCAGTGTCAAAAGCTTGCAAAGAAAATCCAGAATAATAGCTCCAGCCTGAACCTCGAAGTCTTACGAGGTCCTTGATGTCTCGAGGCAGGCGACGCACGTGGTTGTCAGGGATGGTAGAAAGTGGACGTGTTTTGAGGGTCGATCTAAAAAGTGTCGTCATCATTAATACATATGAATATTCTGACCAGAAGTGAAAGTGTAATCAGAGTCTGGAAGGAAATCATCCAGGGGACGTGTTTTGAGGGTCGATCTAAAAAGTGTCGTCATCATTAATACATGTGAATATTGTGACCAGAAGTGAAAGTGTAATCAGAGTTTGGAAGGAAATCATCCAGGGGAAAATTACATCATGGCCAAGACTTTTTATTTAAAGACAACCGTCAAACCTCTTATGAGGAGCTATTTTTATAAACTTGCACGAGAAACGGCAGCAGCAGTAGCCTGAGAGACATCGACCAAAGCTTCAACAACACTAAAAAGCTAAGCGCAAATTAATTCAGCTACGCCTTCTCCACTTTGTCCAAATTCAAACACTTTTGAGTAGAAGACAAGTACTTGAATCTGGTCATACCCAAGAGTATCAGGACAGGTGGACCAAGTGACGTCAGCACCAGCAGGCAGCCGGCGCCATGACCGTGGACAGCGTACCTTGTCCGGCGGCAGACGTGTGATGGCCAAATGCGTCCAATGTGTATCTGCTCCGGAGTGGTCCATTCCTTACAAGGGGATCGTAAGCACTCGTCAACTCTGATTTCGTTCATATTTATTATACATGCAGTTCTTGACCCGAAATGAAAGGGACAGAATTGGGGGCGGCCGTTGTGGCCGAACGATTCTAGGCGCTTCAGTCCGGAACCGTGCGACCGCTACGGTCGCAGGTTCGAATCCTGCCTCGGGCATGGGTGTGTGTGATGTCTTTAGGTTAGTTAGGTTTAAGTAGTTCTGAGTCTAGGGATCTGATGACATCGGATGTTAAGTTCCATAGTGCTTAGAGTCGTTTGGACCAGCATGTCATTCTCAATGGAGAGAAGTCTTCCGAAGTAAGAGTGATTTCAGATGTGCCGCAGGGGAGTGTCGTAGGACCGTTGCTATTCACAATATACATAAATGACCTTTTGGATGACATCCGCTTTTTCCGGATGATGCTGTGGTATATCGAGAGGTTGTAACAATGGATAATTGTTCTGAAATGCAGGAGGATCTGCAGCGAATTGACGCATAGTGCAGGGAATGGCAATTGAATCGCAATGTAGATAAGTGTAATGTTCTGCGAATACATAGAAAGAAATCTCCCTTATCATTTAGCTACAATATAACAGGTCAGCAACTGGAAGCAGTTAATTCCATAAATTATCTGGGAGTACGCATTAGGAGTGATTTAAAATGGAATGATCATATAAAGTTGATCGTCGGTAAAGCAGATGCCACACTGAGAGTCATTGGAAGAATCCTAATGCAATCCGAAAAAAAGGAAGTAGGTTACAGTACACTTGTTCGCCCGCTGCTTGAATACTGCTCAGCAATGTGGGATCCGTACCAGATAGGGTTGATAGAAGAGATAGAGAAGATCCAACGGAGAGCAGCGCGCTTCGTTACAGGATCATTTAGTAATCGCGAAAGCGTTACGGAGATGATAGATAAACTCCAGTGGAAGACTCTGCTGGAGAGATGCTCAGTAGCTCGGTACGGGCTCGCGAAAGCGTTACGGAGATGATAGATAAACTCCAGTGGAAGACTCTGCTGGAGAGATGCTCAGTAGCTCGGTACGGGCTTTTGTTGAAGTTTCGAGAACATACCTTCACCGAGGAGTCAAGCAGTATATTGTTGCCTCCTACGTATATCTCGCGAAGAGACCATGAGGATAAAATCAGAGAGATTAGAGCCCACACAGAGGCGTACCGACAATCCTTCTTTCCACGAACAATACGAGACTGGAATAAAAGGGAGAACCGATAGAGGTACTCAAGGTACCCTCCGCCATACACCGTCAGGTGGCTTGCGGAGTATGGATGTAGATGTAGATTTGAACAGAAATGGGAACTCCAATTGAGTTAACATTAATTTCTCTTTCGATTTATTTGCAGTGTAAGTAAAGTTAGAAAAAAAAAACTCTTCCATACATAGATTAGACCGAATGACAGTTGACGCATGTGCCACTTAAATTAACGTAGTTTTCAGGCAGCGTTTGGTGCAGAGGAAAGGGTACTGCACGGTAATCCCCATGCGGCAACTGATTTTCTTTACACTGACTTAAAACACTAAACACGAACAAATTATTAGTGTAGAATAACGAAATTTTCGAATACATTTGTCAACGTAACATATTTAAGAGAATAACGTTGCAAGTTCGCAGGGTAGCGCAAGTGTAACCGCCAGAACGTTGAATGCAAGCATCAAACATGCATGCACTGTGTCGTATAGATGCTGAATCTCAGTTTGTGGGGTGGAGTTCCACGTCTGTGGTCAGCACAGAGACGGTTGATGTCGGTTGCGGACGACCCTGGACTTGTCGTCCGATGATGTCTCAGATGTGCTCGACTGGGGTCAGACGTGGTGATCGAGCAGGCCAAGGCAACATGTCGACACTCTGTAGAGCATGTCGGGCTACAACAGCGGTATGTGGACGAGCGTTATCCTGTTAGAAAACTCCCCCTGTAATGTTGTTCATGAGTGGCAGCGCAACAGGTCGAATCACCAGACTGACGTACAAACTTATGGTCATGGTGCGTGGGATAGCCACGACAGTGCTCTTACTGTCATTCGATTGCGAACCCCAGACTATAGCTTCAAGTGTGTGTCTAGTTCGTCTAGGTCACAGAGAGGTTGGTTGCAGGCGCTCACCTGGCGTCCTTGGAACCAACACACGGCCATAACTGGCACCGAGACAGTAAAACACAACAGACGTCCAAGCCGACATCCAGTGAGCTGTCATTTGACGCCAGTGAAGCCCTAAATGGCGGTCTTTTCGGGTCAATTTAAAGCACCCTAAAGGGTGTCTTCCTCGTAGCTGTCAAAGTAACCTATCTGCAACAGTTAGTTGTGTCACTGCGGTGCCAACTGTTGCTCGAATTGCTGCTGGAGCCGCAGTATGTGCGCCACAGCCATACGCCAACACGTAGCCGTCCGGAGTGCTGTCTTCTTGCGTAGAACTTTCCCGCGACCACCGCTGCCAGCAATCCTGTACAGTGGTTTCATTCATGCCAAGTCTTTCTGCAATATCGCGGAAGGAACATCCAGCTTCTCGTACTACTATTACACGACCGCGTTCCAACACGGTGAGCATCGTCTTCAAGGCATTCTTGACTAACATCAAGTCACTACATCCAACATCAAAGGTAACTAACTCTCACGACCATTAGAACTCTTATTTAAAGCAAACCAGATTTACATGCTCATATTGGCATTGATAGCGCCACTCTTATGCGAATTTTGAATAGACGTACGTCATCTTCCAGATTTAGAGACTTGCATACCAACGTTCGTTTATCCTGTACGACACCTTCTTGGTGTTGGGATTTCTTTCTCCGTCAGTGTATTTTCAAGTTTTAGGTTACTTACAAGGCAAATAAACTGTGTAGTGCTGCATATATTGAATTATTAATATTTTAATAAAAGGCTTGAAAAGAGAAGGCAATGGAAAATTTAGGATTGTAAATGAATTACTAGAAAGGGTTTGTAGGGCATTCGCGAGAACTTCGTATGTAAAATTGTATAACTGTTATTATATTACAGTTGACGATATACGTGTGCTGGGGTGGTATTTACCGTACAAACAGGGGAAGGAATAACTGTCTCACCATCTTGCACACGTTATAAATGTCTCATTTTTACAATTACATGCTTCACTTAAAGTTTCTATAGAAAAACAAACTTAGTATTACATTTTTAAAACGTTCCCTCTCATCGCACAGTATACGGAAAATCATATGTAACATATTATTTCTCCAATTATTGCTGAGGATAGATGTTGATATGTAACGAAATGTGTTTTGATGTGGTCTTCTCGGGCTGTGCATTTTTTTTCTCTTCGATTGGCCGATTTTAGTTGCACCGGGAACTTGTCGTTCTTTTGCACCTCTCAAGGGCTCCTCGAATGAAACTAACTCAGTGCGAAGTCTTGTACACATTTATTACAATCATTTACTTGAAATTAAATTGCCATCCCAAATTTTCCTTTGCTATTCCTTTTCATGCCTTTTATGAAAAATTTACATATATAACCTGCTAAGCATTTTTTCGGTTTATGTGCGCAGTAACTAGCGTAGAAACGGAAGGTAAAAAGATGTTTCGTCAGGGGATTTCTTCGCCATAACCTTCAGATTATCGTTTTGTACACATTTTTGCTGCACCAACCGCTGCGTGGGAACTACGTGAAGGTAAATGGCTCATGTCTCACCAACCCGGGCCTAAAATGCCATTCCTTTCCACCTAGTCGTCTGGAGTTTCCACTTTTGTTACTTTCATTTCTGTCCAAGCCCTGTATAAACCAGAATAATCGGTGATTATGAGTAGACGTGGTCCCCTTGTGACCTGTTGTTTGGCAACAGAGTTGCAGTGTCTTGGACTGTCCATGTGGAGAGGAGTTGCCATTAGCGTCTGAGTGGGCTGCTGTTTGAGCTCCCCGTAAGATTCTTGAAGTCCGATCTCTGGAGACCTCAGTAGAAGCGGATGTGGCGAAACAAGCGCCGTGTCATTGTGAGAGATACACATGCGGGCAACTGTGCCGGGACTTTCCCTAGCTCACTGCTACCAACGCCACGTCATCTTAACCCGCCTGTGCGTAGCATACAAAGTTGTTGTTGTCTTCAGTCCTGAGACTGGTTTGATGCAGCTCTCCATGCTACTCTATCCTGTGCAAGCGTCTTCATCTCCCAGTACTTACTGCAACCTACATCCTTCTGAATCTGCTTAGTGTATTCATCTCTTGGTCTCCCTCAACGATTTTTATCCTCCACGCTGCCCTCCAACGCTAAATTTGTGATCCCTTGATGCCTCAGAACATGTCCTACCAACCGGTCCCTTCTTCTTGTCAAGTTGTGCCACAAACGTCTCTTCTCCCCAATTCTGTTCAATACCTCCACATTAGTTATGTGGTCTACCCACCTACTCTTCAGCATTCTTCTGTAACACCACATTTCGAAAGCTTCTATTCTTTTCTTGTCCAAACTATTTATCGTTCATGTTTCACTTCCATACATGGCTACACTCCATAAAATACTTTCAGAAACGACTTCCTTACATAGGAAGTATTGCGCCATAGTCTAAGGCTGAAATTAAAAATTAAAATAACCTCTCCAAACTTTGTCAGTGTATGCATCAATATATTTATGTTAACATTGTGAAATCTCAGCATGATCATATGAATAAGTATGACTAAATATATCACTTTAAGAAAAGTATAATGCAACTAGAAAGCCAAAAATTTTTTAGAATGTGCAAATGTATATAACAATCAAAAGTTACGAGTCTCAACTTGATCCGAGCATTATTTTGATCAAAATCGGCGTTTTGACGAAAATTTGAAGGAGCTCAATATTAGACTCACAAACATGAAAATCATATTTAGCCTCAGTTTCACATAAAACCATTAACTATGTGACTCCATTAAGCTTTCTCTATTAGTTTTAACTTATTTACTGAAAACTAAATTTGGAACAAAAACGTCCTTATTCGTAATAGATTATGTATAATTTGTTTTTATGATAGGAAGTTATTTCTATTACATGGATAAAATAATGCAGCTGTACCAAATTCCAAGACTTTGATGGAAGCAACAAACAGTACAAGGACTCTTAAATTGGTTGTTCAGAGGTCATGTTCTACTGTCAGTTCCTGTCTAAAAACTCTAGCTAGCAAAGTTTAAATGCAGTCGAGCTACAACCTTTTCAGTAATTAATGCAAAGTTAACTTTAATTATATAAAACTTATTAAGATTGTAAGTTAGTACATAACAGAGATATTAATACGCGTCGGTGAAAGGAGCCATACGGATGCTGCTACCTGTGCCTACAGCACTTGATGGCAGATGTTCCTTTCTGCGATTCGCTGCGTCCACATTTAAATACAACCAGAGGGACAGTAGAAGAGACACTTTGCACCAAACGATCAATCTGTCTGTGTCAGTGAAACGCCGGCATACGCTGCGCCTCAGATGTTTTCGGTAAAAGTAGGAAGCAAACTCGTGAGGACTGTACACCGTCCTGGATCGTTTAGATTTCAGAGAGACACTGAGCTATCATTCTGTCCGCGTCAATCAAACGCCGGCACACGCTGTGCCTCGGCGGCAGTCGGAGCTAGGCACCTACCAAACTCACGTTTTCGGTAAATGTAGGAAATGAACTCGCGAGCACTGTACACCATCCTGGATCTCAGTTTTCAGGACATTAGCTGTTTTTGTCGTGTAAGTAATGTGACAAAACTTCGTGGCAACTGGTAAGATTATTTTCCACTTTTGTGGCGAACAGTTAACTTTGATGATTAGAAGTCAGGACGATAGCCCATTTTCCGTGGCACTTACCGTAGATGTCGCCTCTGAACTGTTAAAAGTGCTGTTTCTATAGGGACATTATTATTATTATTATTATTATTATTAGGAATATTGTTATATTTGTGGGTGTGAAATTTTAAGTAATATATTAATCAGTTTCTGATCCGGCTGGGTCAATAACAAGTAGGAACAATTTGTTTCAGAGAGTAGAAGAATATTTTGGACTTACATACAGGAAATTATGATCAATATGTTCTCCATCGCTTTCTGGCTGACCGCAAAAATGGTTTTCAGACACTTGTAAAGGGGGATTTTTATAATATAGATCCACCCGCCGCCCCACATTGACCTCCACAAAGTACGCAAAATTTAACGAAATGATAATGTTGTACAAACGGAAACGTCTTATTGAATGGTAATTAAGAAGAGTGGTGCAATCAAGCATGAAAATGCCGCTACCATACATGACAAGTATACAGGGTGTTACAAAAAGGTACGGCCAAACTTTCAGGAATCATTCCTCACACACAAATAAAGAAAAGATGTTATGTGGACATGTGACCGGAAACGCTTAATTTCCATGTTAGAGCTCATTTTAGTTTCGTCAGTATGTACTGTAGTTCCTCGATTCACCGCCATGATTTCATACGGGATACTCTACCTGTGCTGCTAGAACATGTGCCTTTACAAGTACGACACAACATGTGGTTCATGCACGATGGAGCTCCTGCACATTTCTGTCGAGGTGTTCGTACGCTTCTCAACAACAGATTCGGTGACCGATGGATTGGTAGAGGCGGACCAATTCCATGGCCTCCACGCTCTCCTGACCTTGACCCTCTTGACTTTCATTTATGGGTGCATTTGAAAGCTCTTGTCTACGCAACCCCGGTACCAAATGTAGAGACTCTTCGTGCTCGTATTGTGGACGGCTGTGATACAAAACGCCATTCTCCAGGGCTGCATCAGCGCAGCAGGGATTCCATGCGACGGAGGGTGGATGCATGTATCCTCGCTAACGGATGACATTTTGAACATTTCCTGTAACAAAGTGTTTGAAGTCACGCTGGTACGTTCGGTTGCTGCGTGTTTCCATTCCATGATTAATGTGATTTGAAGAGAAGTAATAAAATGAGCTCTAACATGGAAAGTAAGCGTTTCCGGTTACATGTCCACATAACATATTTTCTTTCTTTGTGTGTGAGGAATGTTTCCTGAAAGTTTGGCCGTACCTTTTTGTAACACCCTGTATATTAGTGAGAATAGGGTTTATCTATAACAGATGGTTCAAATGGCTCTGAGCACTATGAGACTTAACATCTGAGGTCATCAGTCCCCTAGAACTTAGAACTACTTAAACCTAACTAACCTAAGGACATCACACACATCCATGCCAGATGCAGGATTCGAACCTATGACTGTAGCGGTCGCGCGGTTCCAGACTGAAGCGCATAGAACCGCTCGGCCACAGCGGCCGGTTATCTATAACAGAAACAAGTGGTCACTGTACCTAACAACTTTATTACCGTAAAGCATAAACACATGAATTACCTACTTAATAAATGTTTAAGCGATTATAATTGTGAAATCTAACCTCAGAACATGTGGTTGAGCATAGTAAAATCAGAATTATGACAATAGTTCACAGATACAGCCAACGACTGCAAGAGTGATTGGTGGATTAAAGATAGAACACCGAAAAAAGTATGAACATGGGTAAGATCGCCAAAGTGTATCATGGAAGCAACCAGCTGACTGCAAAAATCAAAAATGCGCAGTTAGCTCCTGATGAGAGTTAACTATGATCGCTTCACAACCAAATCAGTATTTGTAATGCTGACCCATTCTTGTCTCACTCATACAGCACGAAATATGAAAACGGCAGTAATAATGGCTCGAAATCCAGTTTGACCTGTGTACTTAGTAAAAAATGAAGCCGCGCGGGATTAGCCGAGCAGTCAGGGGCGCTGCAGTCATGGACTGTGCGGCTGGTTCCGGCGGAGGTTAGAGCCCTCCTTTGGGCTTTGGTGTGTGTGTTTGTCCTTAGGATAACTTAAGTTAAGTAATGTGTAAGCTTAGGGACTGCTGACCTTGGCAGTAAAGTCCCATTAGATTTCACGCACATTTGAACATTTTTTTTTTTTAAGTGTGAGCGTGAGGTGGTTGATCTGAGATTCTATTGTTCTGTGCAATGGATTAATCAGAGATGTACCCTTTACCCTGTGGCTCCTGCAAGATGCAATTTCCCCCCCCCCCCCCCCCTCACACTACTACAGAAGTCAGACAGACGCTCCTAACGTTCTAAAGAGAAATGCCTGAAAAACATTCAGCTATAAATATCTTCTGGAGTCGTCCGCTGTAAGGAAATGACACAAAAATTCACAAAATTTCTTACGTAGCTAGTGGGATTCTTGGGTACTGGAGTAGTGCTAGTTAGTGCAAGAGAAACATGAAACTAACGAAAGTTATTATTTATTTTGCAAAAATTCTGAGAAATCACAATGGCACTTTTAGTTATGAATTGAACAAGTTATATCCTGGTTCTTTTTGGAATGTGAAGTTACCTCTCAAGGATAGGATTCGCTAATGAAATTTCTATACAAAGTTTAAGATTGTTGTTGACTTTGCAGAATGGCTGAGAGGCGTGCCTACTCAACTTGAATAATTATCCTTTAGAATGTTGCTAAGTACGGTCGAGGCTGTCGTGTGTGAAATGCAGTGAAGTGTACTGTTATGGAGGAAATATGGGGCTCGCAATAGCTGTAGCACACAATACCGTAAGCTGCGATGACTGCTTTCTGCGCCGCTCGCTGCTGACAAATAAGATAACTCTCGTTCTATATGGATTTACCTTCGCCAGTCAAACTCTCTCTACGCCTTGATGAAGTCAAGGATTCCTATTCGCCCCTAGTCTAACTATTGGCGTGGTACACCGGTCATATAACCAGTCCACCGTGATGAAACTCAAAAATTCGCTCGCAGGCGTCTAACTATAACTCCGTCCGTTCACACCACACAATAAGTGCGTCGGCCAACACAGTGAACAACGCTTAATCGCAAGGACTCAATATAGAGAGTCGCACTTCGATTCGCTCTCGACAGAGGTGATCTCCCAGTGAAGTACTGAGGAGAGACTTGTTCCTCGCTCCAAGAGCAACAACGGAGCGGCGCCTCTCCACGCCAAACGTGAAGGGGTATATCTTTCGGTCTCTTCCATTACTCCTTGAGCTCAAGGTGTCAGAAATATCGTCTGCCAATCAGCATTGCTCTTCTAAAACAGGAGAATGACGTTTCGTTTAAGGCGACCAATCTGTAAATCTGTAGTATCGGCGTTTGGCGTTCGCTGTCACCCTGTGACAATCTCTGAAGCTGCCTTCTAAGTGTAAGAATGCGTAGGTTGGCTGCTCCCACAGAATGTAGCGGAATAGCGGAATTTGCTTTTAAGCCGACACGGGGTCGTTCCTCCTTTGCCTGAAGCGAACGTTGTCCACTCCACAGACGGCCACCGACCGACGTAGATGGGTTGAGACTGGCCTCCTGGCGTGCGGTTACCTCTCTCGCACTAAAAGCTCCTGTGACCGTCGTGTCTGGAATGTATGTGTGTACGCCACCCTCGAGTATTTCAACCACGGTGCGCACTTGCGATTTATTAGTTATTTGCATATCGTTTACATGAATTCATACAACATTGAGTTTATCTTATCGAGTTTGGGTTCGGCGCCTTGATGTGCGGAATATGATTGTGAGGGCGGAATATGTAAGCATTGAAGGTCAGGAGACCACGACGTCTTACAAAAGAAATGGAGTCGTCCTTCCTAAGAGCTGCAAGACCCACCCCATAGATCTCCCTGCAGCAAGTCTTTAATCTTTGGTCGCCCAGCGGCAAATGTTTACTCTTCGATCGCCTAGTAGCAAGTGTTCTCTACCGTAACACTTTGAAACATGACTGTTTCTTCCAGTGTAGGAATCTTGCTGGTCAGCACTAGCAGTCATTATGAGTTCCATCCAGTAATAATTTTGTAAAAATTTTACAGATACTCGTGTTCTTGCAGGTTTTGCTCTAATTAACAAATAGTGCTGTGTACGCAAAAAACAAGAAAACTTCTCCCACTCCATGGTACGATTCTGAAGCTGGAAAATAGAAATGCTTACACATAGATGCACACGAGGAAGAGCACGCTCTACAGAAATAAACAAAACATACCAGTGACGAAGACTGTTACAAGGGTTTAAAAAGAACACACTTCCGTGGTGTGCCTGCTGAGGCAAACGGCGGTTCTCAGACTGCAGCTTCTGTGAAATGCTGTCCTTGTCTGGTCTATATCTTTTTAAAAAGAATGCTTCCACGTATCTCGAACAATACTTCTTTTCTGGCAGCTAACTCGCTCTCTGTACCACGCAGAGTACGTCGGTGGACGAAGCAACTCTGCACCAGGATATCCAGACGCTCACGGTAACAAGGAAAGAGAAGCGAAGAAGGAATCAGCTGGTCTGTCACTGGTAGCACTGAATATTGTCTGCAGTTATGGCTGCAACGTAGGAGGTCGACAACATTCGCCCAGGGAGCTAGCATATAACATCATGAAATAGATTGCGTGACAGTATTGGGAAAAGCTGCCGTGTAACAGATTATAATGTTAGTGAGTCGCCGCTTTATGAGGCAGTAGCCGAGTCGTCCGTCCCAGCGTTTTCGATTCCCTGTTGATATAAAACACACTCCAGTTTATGCGGCCTTGTTTCCCTTTTAGTTCCTGTTTTGTTTTCATCAATATATGAGTGGCTACGAGGTTCTGCTATCACGGTTCCTCAGTAATTCCTTTTATAGCTTTTTCTTGCAGTTAAGATGTAAGATGCAAAATGCAACTTGTATCCGGCTGCACCAACAGTCCAGCCCTTGTCTTAGGTGCAAACACGTCATTGCCAAGGGGAAAAGCCGTGACATTAACTTAAGCTTTCAGTTGCAGAGTCTGTACAAGTAGACGCCAGTTAATTCTGTTTTTGAGTCTGGCCCGTGTTGGAAGAATGAAGGCGGCAGAGGTTTCATAACCTGATAGCGCCTCTTCACACCAGGGCGATCATATAAGCAACACAGAATAATAGGTTTCGTATTTGTCTAAATTATCGTGGGAGAGGCAGTTTGACTCTGACGTGTACTGGAGGGGTATCTTTTGGACGTTCCTATTCGACATACGAGTGTGAGCTTGAACTTTATTGCGAATTAATCTGATTGGTAGCTGCGTCTCGCATTTTCCAAGCGACTGGTCGAAGTTTTAGTGAGGATACACCGCTCAG
The DNA here is from genome assembly GCF_021461385.2 of Schistocerca piceifrons. NCBI lineage: Eukaryota > Metazoa > Arthropoda > Insecta > Orthoptera > Acrididae > Schistocerca > Schistocerca piceifrons. Next base: position 820,835,564 of record NC_060140.1, on the reverse strand, counting down.
TGCCTAGGTAAAAAGGGGCAGTCTTCAAGTGAGATCCATTTGTCCAGGGGTTCTGGTAGTCTCCGGACACAGTGTCCGAAATGCGTTGCAACTTGTAGTGACAATTTTTACTAGACAAGGGAGGCAGACGGCGGTCACTGATACTTGCATCCGCTACCGGCCCGTGAGGCTAAGGTGAGATTACCAGTTGCATCGCGACGTCAGATGCTGTAATTAGCGAGTCAGCCACGGTCAGAATTACGAAATGCGGTGCACCGACAATCAACCACTTGAGTGCGAGTTCGCAACTTCAGCCAGCAGTAAGGTCCATTTGACACTGTTGTGTTAACAATTATAACAGGAATAATATTAGCTCCCGGTGACTCACCATGTGCATCAGGAGGGCGACAGATAATGAGTGTCCGTGACATGCATGGATCAACCTTTTATGGGATGTATGTACTCGTAGTACACTTCATTAAATGGACACCGTTAACAGCCTAGAAATATTTTTAAAAAATTAGCTTGTACCATGAAAACTGAGTGAAACCCGAATTAAACATGCCGCTCCACAATGATCATAAAACTTCGCACTATCTACATCTACATCTACATTTATACTCCGCAAGCCACCCAACGGTGTGTGGCGGAGGGCACTTTACGTGCCACTGTCATCACCTCCCTTTCCTGTTCCAGTCGCGTATGGTTCGCGGGAAGAACGACTGTCTGAAAGCCTCCGTGCGCGCTCTAATCTCTCTAATTTTACATTCGTGATCTCCTCGGGAGGTATAAGTAGGGGGAAGCAATATATTCGATACCTCATCCAGAAACGCACCCTCTCGAAACCTGGCGAGCAAGCTACACCGCGATGCAGAGCGCCTCTCTTGCCTCTCTTGAGTTTGTTAAACATCTCCGTAACGCTATCACGATTACCAAATAACCCTGTGACGAAACGCGCCGCTCTTCTTTGGATCTTCTCTATCTCCTCCGTCAACCCGATCTGGTACGGATCCCACACTGATGAGCAATACTCAAGTATAGGTCGAATTAGTGTTTTGTAAGGCACCTCCTTTGTTGATGGACTACATTTTCTAAGGACTCTCCCAATGAATCTCAACCTGGTACCCGCCTTACCAACAATTAATTTTATATGATCATTCCACTTCAAATCGTTCCGCACGCATACTCCCAGATATTTTACAGAAGTAACTGCTACCAGTGTTTGTTCCACTATCATATAATCATACAATAAAGGATCCTTCTTTCTATGTATTCGCAATACATTACATTTGTCTATGTTAAGGGTCAGTTGCCACTCCCTGCACCAAGTGCCTATCCACTGCAGATCTTCCTACATTTTGCTACAATTTTCTAATGCTGCAATTTCTCTGTATACTACAGCATCCTCCGCGAAAAGCCGCATGGAACTTCCGACACTATCTACTAGGTCATTTATATATATTGTGAAAAGCAACGGTCCCAAAACACTCCCCTGTGGCACGCCAGAGGTTACTTTAACGTCTGTAGACGTCTCTCCATTGATAACAACATGCTGTGTTCTGTTTGCTAAAAACTCTTCAATCCAGCCACACAGCTGGTCTGATATTCCGTAGGCTCTTACTTTGTTTATCAGGCGACAGTGCGGAACTGTATCGAACGCCTTCCGGAAGTCAAGAAAAATAGCATCTATCTGAGGGCCTGTATCTAATATCTTCTGGGTCTCATGAACAAATAAAGCGAGCTGGGTCTCACACGATCGCTGTTTCCGGAATCCATGTTGATTCCTACATAGTAGATTCTGGGTTTCCAAAAACGTCATGATACTCGAGCAAAAAAATGTTCTAAAATTCTAAAACAGATCGACGTCAGAATTATAGGTCTATAGTTTTGCGCATCTGCTCGACGACCCTTCTTGAAGACTGGGACTACCTGTGCTCTTTTCCAATCATTTGGAACCTTCCGTTCCTCTAGAGACTTGCGGTACACGGCTGTTAGAAGAGGGGCAAATTATTTCGCGTACTCTGTGTAGAATCGAATTGGTATCCCGTCAGATCCAGGGGACTTTCCTCTGTTGAGTGATTCCAGTTGCTTTTCTATTCCTTGGACACTTATTTCGATGTCAGCCATTTTTTCGTTTGTGCGAGGATTTACAGAAGGAACTGCAGTGCGGTCTTCCTCTGTGAAACAGCTTTGGAAAAAGGTGTTTAGAATTTCAGCTTTACGCGTGTCATCCTCTGTTTCAATGCCATCATCATTCCGGAGTGTTTGAATATGCTGTTTCGAGCCACTTACTGATTTAACGTAAGACCAGAACTTCCTAGAATTTTCTGTCAAGTCGGTACATAGAATTTTACTTTAGAATTCACTGAACGCTTCACGCATAGCCCTCCTTACGCTAACTTTGACATCGGTTAGCTTCTGTTTGTCTGAGAGGTTTTGGCTGCGTTTAAACTTGGAGTGAAGCTCTCTTTGCTTTCGCAGTAGTTTCCTAACTTTGTTGTTGTACCACGGTGGGTTTTTCCCGTCCCTCACAGTTTTACTCGGCACGTACCTGTCTAAAACGCATTTTACGATTGCCTTGAACTTTTTACATAAACACTCAACATTGCCAGTGTCGGAACAGAAATTTTCCTTTTTGATCTGTTAGGTAGTCTGAAATGTGTCTTCTATTACTGTAGCTAAACAGATAAACCTTCCTCCCTTTTTTATATTCCTATTAACTTCCATGTTCAGGGATGCTGCAACTGCCTTATGATCACTGATTCCCTGTTCTGCACCTACAGAGTCGAAAAGTTCGGGTCTGTTTGTTATCAGTAGGTCCAAGATGTTATCTCCACGAGTCGGCTCTTTGTTTAATTGCTCGAGGTAATTTTCGGATAGTGCACTCAGTATAATGTCACTCGATGCTCTGTCCCTACCACCTGTCCTAAACATCTGAGTGCCCAGTCTATATCTGGTAAACTGAAATCTCCACCTAAGACTATAACATGCTGAGAAAATTTAAGTGAAATGTATTCCAAATTTTCTCTCAGTTGTTCTGCCACTAATGCTGCTGAGTCGGGAGGTCGGTAAAAGGAGCGAATTATTAACCTAGCTCGGTTGTTGAGTGTAGCCTCCACCCATAATAATTCACAGGAACTATCCACTTCTACTTCACTACAGGATAAACTACTACTAACAGCAACGAACACTCCACCACCCGTTGCATGCAATCTATCCTTTCTAACCACCGTCTGTAACCTTTGTAAAAATTTCGGCAGAATTTATCTCTGGCTTCAGCCAGCTTTCTGTACCTATAAAGATTTCAGCTTCGGTGCTTTCTATCAGCGCTTGAAGTTCCGGTACTTTACCAATGCAGCTTCGACAGTTTACAATTACAATACCGATTGCTGCTTGGTCCCCGCATGTCCTGACTTTGCCCCGCACCCGTTGAGGCTGTCGCCCTTTCTGTACTTGCCCTATGCCATCTAACCTAAAAAAAACCGCCCAGCCCACGCCACACAACCCCTGCTACCCGTGTAGACGCTTGTTGCGTGTAGTAGACTCCTGACCTATCCAGCGGAACCCGAAACCCCACCACCCTATGGCGCAAGTCGAGGAATATGCAGCCCACACGGTCGCAGAACCGTCTCAGCCTCTGATTCAGACCCTCCACTCGGCTCTGTACCAAAGGTCCGCAGTCAGTCCTATCGACGATGCTGCAGATGGTGAGCTCTGCTTTCATCCCGCTAGCGAGACTAGCAGTCTTCACCAAATCAGATAGCCGCCGGAAGCCAGAGAGGATTTCCTCCGATCCATAGCGACACACATCATTGGTGCCGACATGAGCGACCACCTGCAGATGGGTGCACCCTGTACCCTGCATGGCATCCGGAAGGACCCTTTCCACATCTGGAATGACTCCCCCCGGTATGCACACGGAGTGCACATTGGTTTTCTTCCCCTCTCTTGCTGCCATATCCCTAAGGGGCCCCATTAAGTGCCTGACGTTGGAGCTCCCAACTACCAGTAAGTTCACCCTCTGCGACCGCCCAGATCTTGCAGACTGAGGTGCAATCTCTGGAACAGGACAAGCAGCGATGTCAGGCCGAAGATCAGTATCAGCCTGAGACAGAGCCTGAAACCGTTTCGTCAGACAAACTGGAGAGGCCTTCTGTTCAGCCCTCCGGAATGTCTTTCGCCCCCTGCCACACCTTGAGACGACCTCCCACTCTACCACAGGTGAGGGATCAGCCTCAATGCTCAAGATCAATGCTCGCTCAAGATCAAAGCGAACTTCTTGTGAATTACAAACCACGAAGTACTTTCAGGTAGGTACCCGCTCTTAAAGAATGCATATAGAATCGTATTGGTGTAACGGGGCGATGAAAGCTGATGGAATGTGATGGCATGAAACTACTAGCATTGTATTATAACAATGATGGGAGTTTCTCGTCGACTAAGCAGTTCAACCACGCAGTGTAGCTTCATACTGTGCTCACCATTCTATGCCTTTAGCAACCAATATTGCGCTAGCATGGTAGACAATATGTGGGATGTCAAACGCCGTGGCGTCATTTCTCTTTCACGACCTCCCACTCAACGGGTTCCTTGTGAGAGTAGAGCTGGTACTCAATTGAAAATTCATGGAACTTCCGATGATTGCGCACTAGGTGCTGAATAAATAATGCCAATCACGTTCTTTGTGTGCAGTTAGCGCTCAGCTACCAAAAGTTTAAGTTATGAGGCGAAGTGATCTACTTTTATCAGAACTGAGGACCAGCTTTGCTGTATGAAAGGAGCGTCGGCTGGCAATTGTTTTCTTGCTGTCTGGCAGTATGTCGGGGAGCAGCGGAACCACCGAGTCTGGGAGTCTTCGCCTGGGAGACAAGTGGCGATTGGCTGCTGGCGACTTGTAGCGGCAACGTGAACTAGAAGGACGAGTAGTAAGCTGCGGCAAATCTAAGGGAGTGTGTTTGGGAGCAGCGGCGCATGCTCGCCTGAAAATATTGCTGTGGGGTAGCTGGGAGCTGCCGACACCGAGGAAGCGGAGCCAAACACAGGAAGAGTGGGCCGAATGGGGATTTTCTACTTCCCGGGAACATTGTATCTGGAGGTTATGGACGTGGCTATGATTAATTCTGTGTGTCGTGAACGCAGAATTGCTAAAGGAAGTTTTAAAAAATGGTTAGAATGGCTCTGAGCACTTTGGGACTTAACAACTGAGGTCATCAGTCCCCTAGAACTTAAAACTACTTAAACCTAACTAAACTAAGGGCATGACACACATCCATGCCCGAGGCAGTATTCGAACCTGCGACCGTAGAGGTTGCGTGGTTCCAGACTGAAGCGCCTAGAGCCGCACGGCCACACTGGCCGGCAAGGACGTTTCCAACCATTGCCGTGGGCTAATTGCAGCCTTCATATTTGTTATGGATTTCGCACCATACCACGTTAGATTGAATTAGGTGTGTGCTTATTGTACAAGGGGCAATGCAACAATTTTTTTTTCTCAATTTCTGACGAAACAATGTGGAATTCGTTGTGGGACATCATGAAACATTCCCGCTTCCACCTCTATAGTTTCATGAAATTTCGATGGGTGGTGGTGATACACGAGCCTACAAAATGGTGTCTGTAATGAAGTTGTGTTCCAAGCAGAGACGTGTCATTTAGTTTCTTTTGGGTTTCTTTTGTCGGAAAACCAGAGTGTCACAGATACTTGTTGGTGCTTACAGAATGTCTACAGAGACCTGGCAGAGTACAAAAGCATGGTAAGTCATTGGTCGAGCTGTCTATCATCATCGGCACAAGGTCGCTCAAGCCTGTCCGATCTCTCGAATGCAGGCCAGTCGCACACAGCTGTCACTCCTCCAATGTTGGAATGTGCGGACACTCTCAATCGAGGTGATCGCCGGATCACAATCAAACACCTCTCTCCTCATCTGGACGTTTCCGTTGGTACGGCTGAAACAATCGTCCACCAGTTGGACTACTCAAAGGTGTGCACCCGCTGGGTTGTCGCCGCCTAACCATAAAGAGGAAAGGAGAATCATCCCTGTAGAACTGCTTGCGCGTTACAATTTTTGTCTAAAATCGTCACAGGTGATTAAATGATTCATCTCTTCAAAACTAAGATAAAATGGCAATCCATGGAGAGGTGGCATACCACGTTTCTTCCGAAGAAAAAGTTCAAACCCGTAGCCTCAACCCGTAAAATCATGGCGACGGTCTTCTGGGACTCTCAACGGGTTATTCTGTTTGATGACGTCCCTTGTGGTGCAACGATCAAATCTGAAACGTATTGTGATACCCTCATAAAATTGAAGAAACGACTTCAACATGTCAGTCGCCACAAAAAAAGAAACGAAATCCTCCTTCTCCATGACAATGCAAGGCTTGACACAAGTCTGCGCACCTCAGAGATCACAAACATTCATTAGACTGTTCTTCCTCATCCAGCCTATTGGTGCAGCGAGACGCTCACTCTGACGTCGATCAGTAGAGTGGTACCAGGCAGGCTTACTGTCTTCCCAGTGAAGTGGCTTAAGTCTGCCGTACTGAACGGAGATTAAGCTGCAAAATAGGATTTTGTGCCCAAAATAGTGGGAAATAACACGGTGTATTGAAATCCTGAATAAAAACAGCCTGCTGTGAGATAAAAATGTGTTTCATTGATTTTAGAAAGCTCCTAGAGTCTCGAAATTGTGTGTCTATCGGCTGACTATCTACTAGAGGCGATTGCAATGCAACATTGTTAGCACAGTGACCTTTTCTACCTTGCTCACATTCACTGTTACTGTTTGTGGGAAGGACTGAGCGCAATATTCGTGTTTATACCCATAACACATTGTTCATAAGTTCTCCAGTTTTTGGTTTGGGGTCAAGATATCTTTCAGGATGGACGTTTAGCCATGTTAGGAGCTTGTCATACTCTTACAATCTGATGTTGTTCGTATTGTCGGATTACTTTTGTGTATGCAAGCAATGTTTTCAATTAGTGAAGTATTTTGTCTTCAGCCAACATTGTGGTGTACCTGGATAATTGCGTTCCATGCAGTGTCATTTAATTTCACTCTTAGGGAACTATTGGTAATTCTGTTTCTCTCCCTGAACATTCAGTAGGCATTACTGATTTTAAATCAATTAGAGATTAATTATAAACGGTACACCTGGAGAAATGGTCAATAGTTCGGGATATGGCGGAAACCATCATTCTAAAGTCTAGAAACGTGAGCTCTGAAATGCGTACATCAAGAGCTATGAGCACTTCTTCACCTCGGACTCTGAAATAAATATCTTCTACTGTGCCAGCTCTTTACTTTCCGTATCTCGGCCGGAGGTAGTACGGACCAAAAGAAGAAAAAAAAATCAAGTAAACATTAGCTCTAAAATGCATTCGTTAAGACATATGATCAATTTTTCAGTAAAAGAGTTGTATTTCACAGTAGCGTAGCGGAGATGAACAAGTGTTCTTATCACTTATGGTGCACATTTTAGAGTCCGTGTTTGTTAAACGATTTTGCTTCAAATGAACGTTGCTGTCATATCCCTAAATATTGACCATTGGTACTGGTACACTCTGTATTATTGTGCTGTTTTAAGATAATTGTTTCTGGAAAACTTTGTGTAATATTTAATAGTTTAGTGACTGGGATTTCAACACTAGTGCGTTAATCTTTTACGACTGTCGTTGTCCTTCGCCTCTCAGCTTCCACAGTTTCATATCTATTCAAACTTCTTTCTGAATGCCCCTTAAATTCATATTGTGGGGCGGCGGGTGGAGTAATTGAATAAATATTTTGTTTATTTCCCGGCCGGTGCACCATATGTGGGGCGGCGGGTGGAATAATTGTTATAGATGTTTTGTATTTATGCTGTTGTTTGCCGCTCTCAACACTGGCTCTCTAACTACGATTTTGGCAACCAGAAAGTGATTAGCAAAACGTGAAGCCTGTAATTCCAATTCCTAGTGCCCACTTCATCTGAGAAATACATTTATAGCTACAGCTTATAGCTCTGAGGAATTAGGAGATTGTCTGGGATTCATACTCAAAAACCATTTTCTCTAAAATGTTCACTATATTCTGAAAGTCGCAGACCAAAAAGAATCCACACAATCCAACTAACAGAGCAGTTCAGAGTCTAATGCGCTGATGTAACTATTACTGTCCAAATTAAGTGTTTAAGTGAATGCTCGCCATAATTTGATGATAATGTTCATCAAACGCCACGCTAAATAATGGTAGAATATCTGTCCTGCGACGGCACGTGAAAATACGACATACGCAAACTGAAGATAGATCATTAAAGTCATCCCAGAATTAACACTTCACTAGAAACGATTTCATGGTTACGCGTATCCCGAGTAACTTATTACGGCGTCCGAGGCTGTTTATAGCAATGATACTGACGCGACGCGACTCCCGGCACAGGTGGTGGGCTAATCAGCGTCTGGAGAGAACTGGGTCCTTTTTCTCTCACGCAGCGTTCTTATATATAAAGCCGCGGTGTGGACGGCTAAGGGAACGCCTGATTAAATCCGCTCCTCCGACTAGCCGCTGGGCTAGTAATGCACCACTTTAAGTTATTGAATAAATCATTGCTTCCTTTGCTGATGGCCGATGAAGCTCTCAATTTAAATGTGCAGTCAGCACACAGGTAAGTAATCATAATAAAAGTGTGACATGGCTAAGTCAAATATTTTGGGCGAGAGAATTAATTTAATTACACTACACGCAGTAGACAAGCTCTGAACTTGCCCTTTGGAGATACGCTATCGCTATAGTTTTATAGTTATTCAGTTGAAACTTCTCATATCTTTATGATTATAGCGGATCTCCCTTCTACTTAAATTTAAACATCCTAGCTTTATTTATTCGCCTACTTAATCTATCTTGCTTCCTTAATTTTTAAGACAAAAACCAGAAAATCGTGAATTTCAACTAAAATTTTAATTTGTGAGATCCAAAATACTGTTTCTACTAAATTATTATGAAAAAGGAATCTAAATATAAATTTTTAAGTTTCTAGCTCTTTTGTGTTGCGCCAATGATTTTTACAGAAAAACATACAAATTTCTAAAATGGTTAAAGTTATTGAACTGATATTCAACACATATTGATTTAGTATTACTCCTGACATGCTAGAATCGTTTCAGGTTATTTACTTGATTTTTAAAGTATTGCGCAATATTTATGACATCAGAGTTAGTTACAGCGGACTGGCTGGCACACAATGGAAAGACTGATGTGAATTTTATACGTCATGAGTAGGCTGCTTCCCTACAATATCATCTTTATGATCTTGCATCCAGCTTGTAGGTGGTCTTTCACCTTTTTTCGCACAGCTTTTGGGCCATGGGTTATCATCCAGTTGTTAGTAGTGACCACACCAAGCTAATATAATGCCATCTGTGTCATCCTGAATAGCGTATTTATTGTGGTGTCACCGCCAGACACCACACTTGCTAGGTGGTAGCTTAAATCGGCCGCGGTCCATTTAGTACATGTCGGACCCGCATGTCGCCACTGTGTGATCGCAGACCGAGCGCCACCACAAGGCAGGTCTCGAGATACGGACGAGCACTCGCCCCAGTTGTACGGACGACATTGCTAGCGACAATACGGACGAAGCCTTCCTCTCATTTGCCGAGAGACAGTTAGAATAGCCTTCTGCTAAATCCATGGCTACGACCTAGCAAGGCGCCATTAGCCTTACCTAGTTGAGAGTTATCGTATAAATGTCTCAAGAAGAACGTTGTAAACCAACAAAGAATAAAGTTAAGTATATTCCAAAGCTACGTATTTTCTTGATAGCAGTCATAACGTATCCTGTTCCAGACTTGACGCCAGTCGGCGTGTGTGTACGCATGCCTTTCGCCTCCCTTCTCAGTGTGGCGTAGCTAGCTTGTTATGCCACAACAGACTGGCGACGAAGGAAAAGTGTTCTTTATAATTGCTTACATTTACTTGTGTCATGGCATCGCCAGATGTACTGTCCGAATTTTATCGCTTGTAGAATCAGCAGATGCAGGCGTTATTGGATGCCCTTGGACAGCTCGTCCACAGTCAACGTGCCATTCAAACCGATGCGGCAGCCGCCGCTTCACCACTACTGCAGCCACAACTCGCAGTTGCACCGCCTTTTAGGCACTATGATCAAGCGCAAGAATCTTGGACTGAATGGTCCCGACAGTTTGGATTTCATCTAGCCGCCTACAGAATTCAAGGTCATGAGCGGCAGCTGTTTTTGCTTTCTTGTGTCGGTGTGTCCACCTACCGTGTGATAGCGAAATTGTTTCCCCGACGCGACATAGCAACTCTGTCCTACGAAGAAATTCTGTCTGCTTTAGATGCCTATTTCAAAGAAACAGTTAATGTGTTTGCAAAACGGTATACGTTTTTTCGTACAAAACGTACGGCCGGTCAAACTAATAGGGAGTGGGTAGCAACATTGCAAGGACTTACTAGGGACTGTGCCTTTGACTGTGACTGTGGCCTTTCTTATTCAGATACAATGGTGCGTGATGCAATAGCACAGAATGTTTCTGATGTTCGCATACGGGAGCAAATTTTGAAACTAGTTAATCCCTCCCTTCAACAAGTGCTAGACATATTGGATAGACAAGACACACTTGACTGTGCTCAGGAATCTTTTGAAACGTCGCCAGCCGTGTGTAACATTAACCGGCCCGCCGGACGCGCTGCACGGCCCGGTAACCTGCCCTCGCGCACCTCGATGCAGCTGCCGCCGCGCTCTAAACCAGGTGTGCCGCGCCAGCACACAAATGCAGTGAAATCATGCCCGTGGTGTGCAACTAGACATTCGCGTGAACATTGCCCTTCACGCCAAGCTATTTGCTTTTTCTGCAATAGGAAAGGACATGTTCAAAGTGTTTGCCAGAAAAAGCTCCGATCAGACAATCACAATTATTCCAGGCCCTTTGCTTCGCGCCAGAATCGAACCAAGGACACTCAGACTCGTGGACCTTCGCCCATGGACATTCATGTAGTTACTTCCACCCCGTCCAGTGCCACTTTCTCTAACAGTGACTGTGTTTGTCCCACAAAACGTGTGCGTCGACGTCGCCGGAAATCACGTCAATTCGCAAGTCATTCTGTACAAGTGTCTGTTCAAATTGCACAAAACAGTCGCTCTTGTCGTCAGCAGGACAATAAATTTTTTGTAGATTTGGACTTTAATGGCAAGGTCATACCATTCCAGCTCGATACCGGAGCTGCAGTTTCTTTGCTCAATCACGACACGTACAAACAACTGGGCAAACCTCCGTTGCGTGCCGCAAATGTTCAGTTAAAAAGTTATTCAGGACAGCAGATCCCTGTGTTAGGACAGTGCACTCTTCTTGCAACGTACAAGGGACAAACAAAACTTGTGTCATTTTACGTTCTTCGTTTTTCTACTGCAGTGAACTTGCTTGGTTTAGATTTATTTCAATTGTTTAACAGGTCTATAGTAAATCAGGTCCTATCAGTGAATCAGACTGTGCCTTCAGACAGTGTTTCTCGGCTATGTGACGCATTTGCAGACATTTTTGCACCGGGCTTAGGTTGCGCTAAAAACTATGAAGCACATTTGGAACTGAAAGTAAACGCGCAACCGAAAATTTTCAGAGCGCGCAATGTTCCCCACGCATTGCGTGATGAGGTCGCAAGACCATTAAACGATCTAGCATCACAAGCTGTGAGTGAATGTGCGCAATGCCTCTTTCATTTCAGCTCCGCTTCATCGCTTGCGCCGTACAGGTGTTCCGTTCGTCTGGACGACGGAATGCGAACGCGCCTTTCGCCAGTTGCAATCGGCGTTGCTTTCTCATGCTTGCCTTACGCCTTTCGATCCCCAGAAACCCCTTTTGTTGATGGTAGATGCATCGGATTTCGGGATCGGTGCTGTGCTTGCGCACAAAGTTGGCTCGCATGATCGCCCTATTGCCTTTGCGCCACAATTGCTCTCGTCTGTGCAAAGAAATTATTCACAGATAGAGGAAGAAGCTTTGGCTCTCGTGTTTGGTGTTACAAAGTTCCATGATTTCTTGTATGGTCTTCACTTTACCATCATCACAGACCACAAATCTTTGATGTCGCTTTTCCATCCGAACAAGCCTGTACCTTCGCGTACAGCGCAGAAATTCATTCGCTGGTCTATTTTCCTCTCGCAGTACCGCTACGATATCTTGTATCGGTCCACTGCTAATCACGGAAACGCCGATGCGTTGTCCCGTTTGCCTGTTGCTGAGGATGAAGCATTCGATTCTTCCGAACTTGCTTGCATGTTCATTGATTCGGAAACCGATGAAGTGGTCGAATCGTTTCCGATTGATTTTCGTCGTGTAGCTACAGCCACCGCTGCTGACCCTGTCCTTGCTACCGTTTTGCGTTTTGTTGCTACGCAATGGCCTTTGTCAAAGTCTCGGATCGAGGTTCACGGCGTTGGCTCACAGGGCGCATTCTTCGCTGCCTCGGCCGCGCGATGTATTTGGTTTTGGGGGCCTCTGGTGAGGTGCGTCGGCATCTCAATCAGCTGCGCCTCTGTCGTCGCACGCGTTCTGCCGCTCCCCGTCTGCTTTCAGCGACGGTGCCGTCCGGTCAGCGCCCTGGGGACCCATCTACTGGCTCGCCTCATCCCCAGGTGTTACCGACGATGCCTTCCATTTTGCCCCATGGCGACGCGCCGCCGCAGCCGCCGCCGCACCCAAGTACTTCAATATGCATACATTTTTAATTTTTCAAAATCCTACATCCAAATTTTATCGGTTATCTTCGCGCACTACCATGTACACCATAATTTTGTGTTCTTGCCATGGCCCATTCTGAGTACTCTTCGTGTAGTTTCCTGAAAGTGTAGCTAGATTCATGCTTGACTTTTGCCATCAGGACCTTTTCATCGGTGAAGAGTAAAGTATACAGTATTTCTTGTTGCATACGGATTTTCTTTTCTTAACATTTCCTCCTCAAATTTTGCAAAATTTCTTCTAAGCATACTTTAAACATAGTTGGCGCTAACGAACACACTTTTTCTAAGCCCTTATTTACGGAGAATCTTGTTAAATTTTGTTACCTACTTTAATCAACCCTCATATGGATTTCTTATTGCCTTGACATATTGTTTATTACGTTAAATAATTTTCTGATGACATTTTGTGTTTTAAAGTATTTTTGTGTATATACTGTTCATGTTGATGTAAATTTGACAATTGTGAGAAATGGTCACGCTTAGGAACAATGTAAGAAATAGGTGTTATGTAAAAGCCAGTATGCTTTTGTATGAAACTAAAGTAGCTCTGAGGAGTGGAAAAGGTGGCTAGGACGAACTGGCGCGCTACCTGCAGCAAGCGCGGGAAGTAGTCACACAGTCTGTAGGCAGCAGCGATTGAGGCAACACCTTTGGGAGCAGGAGAAGCTTTGCCTCCACATTTGCACAAAAATGCCTCGGATGAAGACTGCAAACGGCTTACGGCATAGCTACAAGTTGATGGGCTACTGTATGTAAAACTGAACGACGCCAAGAAGAGAAATTGAGCCCATGCAAGATACTTGCAGGCCGTACTGTGGGTATTGTAGCCATCATAATTGTTCGCAACACCCAAGCCTGCAGCCAACGGATAAGATTTTTTTGGCATTTTATTTTCATACAGCGTGAACCATTAATTTAAACTGTGTTCTATTAGTGAACAACCATCCCTGAACTTTAAAGAAACTGGTTAACCCTAATATTTCATCCTAATCATACACCGATTTAGTGTTCCTTCCTGGTGTTTGATTAATCCGAGTATCTAGTTTTACAGACTTATGAAGTTAATGTAAAGAGGCACCATTTAAATTGTTTTTGTATAAATAATGAGATATATGTATGAGGTTTGACTAAATCGTGTAGTAATGAAATTACGTCTCACTAGTGGAAGAGTATAAATTGATTAGGGTGAGTTTAAATTTGATTTGACCTCATAAAGTTAAAGAGTTCATAAATATTTTCATTTAGAGCAATAGTTAAAGAAAAGCTGTCTTAGTTGTTTCACTGAAAGGCGTAATTAAAATTTAAGTTAGAGTAATAACACGTTCATGCTTTAGTACATTACAGAGAAATAGCGTCAAACTATTCTTGTTTTAAAAGTATTCTTAGCTACTGCAAAGTGCTATAGTGAAAGTTTGCTTTAGGAAAGTTCAGTCAGAGTGAAGCAAAGTTACTTGAATCTGTTAAATGTCTGTACAGAATTAGTTCAAAGAGTAATAGCTTTTGAAAGTAAATTCCAGTAAGAAAGACGTTTTCTTGAAGTTAAATGTTCAGTAAAAAATGAGTGCTTTAGAATCTTCGTATTTTAGTATTTAAGTTGGCTGATTGTGGAAAGTGCTTCTCTAAAGGTCCCCCTGGTAAAATTTTTTTTATCTTCCTTGAAGTTATCTACTGGGCTATTTTCTCTTCTAGAAACGTAATGTATGAGGGTGTAGTAGTCAAATAATTCCAGTCTGCACCAACATTGTTTACGTGCAATAATATTTTTTTAAGAAGCAACTTAAACAGTAGCAAGAAAGTAGGCAAAACTCATGGTTCTGATTTTCCAATAATTTACTGTTTCATTGCCTCGATAGGCTGGCGACCTCTAGTATATACTTTAAACCACTAAACGAACTAGGAACTGAGTTGTTCTAGCTTCAATATAATACTATTCATACTGCGTTTCTTTCTAACTGCTGGGTAAGATCTTGGGAGAAGAAGTGAATAGTCTGATTACTTATCCATCAGACACAACACACGCTCAGATCCTGTAAAAAGGGTAACTTTATTGATTAGCATTTCCTATTAACAGGACTATCCTCCCATAGCGTAGTTTATTTGGAAACTAAACTAAATTTAGTAAGAGGGTTATATGTAGCAACATAGAGACAGGGTTTTCTGTTATATAGGTAAAAGCTTACTAAATTACGATATTGGTGGTGGGGTAAGACATTGTTCTGGGAATTTTTCTGTTGCCCAAATTTTTTTGTAAAATAATATGTAAAGATGTCTGAGTTGTTTTACCAGCATACACTCACATTGCCGCAAACACGCTTTGCAGTTTCTCGTTTCTTAAATAGTAATTTCTATTTCTTGCACTGCAGGTGGGTTTATATATACCGCAGAATTTTATTAGAGTACGTTTCGTGAAAAATTATCGTGGTCTGAGTGGAGAATCAAGAGATATTTGACTTTCAATTGAGCTTTGTGCGAACCAGTGGATGACGAAGAACGCCATTGTCTTGGAGTGGGACCTTCGTACCCATAAAACCCAAGTCAGCCAGGTGGGCCGCGCGGGCTCAGCCGAGCGGTCTGAGGCGCTGCAAGCATGGACTGTGCGGCTGGTCCCGGCGGAGGTTCGAGTCCTCCCTCGGTCATGGGTGTGTGTGTTTGTCCTTAGGATAATTTAGGTTGTGTGTCAGATTAGGGACTGATGACCTTAACAGTCCCATAAGATTTCACACATGTTACAATGTCTGTTCAGCCAGGCGGGGACTCACGGTGAACAATTGAAATGTTTAGAGTCTGGCGTAAGTGTACTGACTGTGGCCTGACTTAAAATACTGTGTATTTGGCAGAGACAGACACCACTTCGGTACGACCCGATGGAAGAGTCAAAGGGAGAGCAGAAGGTAAGCGGATAAACAGAGCACGATAAAGGAGTATTGTAGGAGGATTACAGGAAAAATTCTGTCGGGCCAACGGAGCAATCGATTTAAACTATTAAAAGAGTAAAAGCATAAACAATTCTTAAAGCGGGTAGTGTAACGTTACTGTCACCTAGTACGGGCAGAAGTGTGGTCGTTCTTCATTGTTGGTAGAACAAGAAGGGCTCGGACGTATGGCGAGCGTCGACTCCACAGTTGTGGCATAATAAACTTTGGTTTCGGTTTCATCTATTTAAGTCTTGTAGGAGGTCAATTTTTTCGATGCTTACTGTTTTTAATCATGTCAATACACGCAAACTTAGATGATGGCAGATAATGTATGAAGCTTATGCTAGGTGAGGTGCCATCATTCCAGTCCATGTGGGTAAGTAGGATTCTGTAACTATCCGATTGTTCACTGTCTCGGTGTTGTGATTTTACTATCGCTGATGACCATTTGGTTGCGACATCAGTGTAAGATATTTTCTAGTGTCTTGGAGAATATCGGGTTATTGATTCCCAGCAAGTCCTAAGGTATCATGGCGATGTTGTCTGAAGTCCCTCACAGCGGGTAGCATTGATTATAATCATATGCCGCATAGCATAGCAGAATTGTGGTAGCTTAATGTCTTCGTTCTCTTGGTCTACACATGTGGACCATCGTTATTATTCTTTTCTTTAAGTAGATGCTTTTTTCTGCTTATAGAGCGATGGTCTGCGAGTGTGTACCTCCTAGTTCTTAGTTTTAAAGGCAGGGATCAGCAGCTTGCAACGAACAATTCGTGTGTCAGTTTACAGCTGGTCGCACCAAGAAAATGATTACTTCTACAAATCGAAAAGGTATATAAATAATTATTGTGTCTAAACATTATACTGAGAGTCTGTGTTTTTTACCTAACGTTCGTTGAGAGGTAGTTCAGATATGTATAAATTTAGTTCGTTACTATGAAATAACACATTTTGTGATGTACGTCAGCCCATAATGCATATCTGCTAATCTCAATTTGATCTTCGACGATGGAATACTGAAATAACCGTTTTTTTACACTCTACAGCAGTGCACGAATTATTAAGTGGTGAGCAATGACAGCAGTGCGGAATTATCCGTTTGGGAGGTGATGAATTCTTGTTTTTGACTGAAGATTGTACTGTTGAGCTTGATGAAACTGGTTGGTAAATCATACGAACATTAAAATTTCCTGCGAGTAGCTAGTGGAAGAGGATGTCCTTGTACAATGAACTCCTATAACTGTGAAGATGTAGATGCAGTAGAAAATGTGATTAAGAAGCAAAGCAAAGCTGGGTTGAAACCATTTTCATAAGTTACGTTTTAGAATGGCGCCCAAGTACCAAACTTTATGGAGCCAATGAATGCCTCAAAATGCAGGAAAGCTTGTTGCAGTTCCAACATTAGAGACATGTACCTCAAATGAGGAATATATATATTGTGAAAAATAATTGCCTTCATCGTATCATAAAGATTTTCCAACTTCAGTAGCAAATTATTTTTTCTCAGAGATTATTGTATGATTATTATTTTCTTCCATTTAAGAAGCTGTTTTAGGGTATCAACGAAAGCCTCTATTGGATATCATATACTTCAGAAATGTTAACATTACGAACCTTGTTTTCTGCATATGTATTTTCTGTATAAATATTTTTACTGAAGAATGGGAAGGAAAATATAAAACTAAGTTTGTGCGATTTCTCGATAGGTGAGACTTGAGGTCCACATATGTGAATTCTTTTTATGCCTTAATGAATAGTCCAAAAATATTTAATTTACATTTGTGTCATGCTCGTTTATTAGTTTACTGGAAAATATGAAAAGAAAAGTTCCCTACGAATTTTTCTAGACATTCTTTGATAGTTAATATCTTTGGAACAAAATGACATATCGTTGCAATTTTTCGCGATAGCGTAGTCCAACTTTTTCTCAACAGACATGGACACGCGTTTTCCAGCAGCAGTGAATGAAATAACGTTGTCACTTGAGAAACGCAATGCCATGTTGAAGTGGTGCTGGAAGTACAGACACATGATGGAGGTGTAACGGCAATGGCGCAATGTGTGTGGGACTTAGCCACCAACACGTGCAACACTTCATTATTCGAGATAAATTTGGATCCGACGGCACTTTTCAGGATGTGCATAAGCAAAGGTCTGGTCGACCAGAATCAGCAACAATTCCAGCTTCCATCTCTGATGTGTTGCAACATTTTACTAGGTCACTTCAGAAATCTGTGAAGCAGGGCGCAGGTGATAGCGGGTAAGACGATCAAGCGTAAGGCGAATTCTAAAGGCTGCAGAGTGAAAAGTGTACAGATAGCTGCACTCTATGAATGAGGACGACTCAGATCGAACGATGGAGTGCTGCGAGTAGTTTGAAGGCATGCTTCCCGAGAATGAACGGTTTTGCAGGGATGGTTAACTGATCTGACGAGGCGCAATTCAAACTGAACGGTACTAGAAACCGCCACAACTGCGTCTACTGGGCTCCTGAAAATACGTTCACGTGGACGAACATGTTAACCTACAGGGTCTCAATGTGTGGTGTGGTCTGTCATCACACTGTTTGTTTGACCTATTCTTCTGTGAAGGCACCGAAACTTGTGAGCTGTATCTTAACATATGCTGCAAAAATCGATTTTACCTGCCATTCGGGAGTTGTTTGGAGGTGAAATATTTTACCTACAACAAGATGGCACTCCACCTCACTACGACAGAGATGTCAGAGCCTACTTGAATGAAAATCGACCTGGACGACGGATAATTCGAAGAGGAGCTGTTGAGTACCGACCACGATTTTCCGACCTTACACCTCTTGACATCTACTTATGGCGGACATTGAAAAATGAAGTTCATCAACAGAAGCAAGCTACACTGAAAAGGCTACTAGAAACCATCGAGGCGTCCCGTGCATCTGCCACACCGGCAACACCACAGCCGTAGTTCGGTTATCAATTCAGCGTCATCGACGTTGTATGGCTGAAGATGACACTTAGAACACATAAAATAACCTCCCCTCCCCCCTTGGAATAGCCGTAACGGTAAGCCATTTTGTTCCATTAGTATTGACTATCGGAGAGTGTCAACATTTTTCTGGACTCCTCTGTATTAACGCTTTACAAGATTTGTCTGTTAACTATTTACAGGTATTCGAACCTCCCCCACAATGATGTTATCTTGGAGCAAACATTTTATGAAAGTCCATGTAGTGGCGTGAATCCCACTGGCAGCTCCTCTACATGTAAGATCAGATAATCAATAGCAAAAGTAATGAAGATCGCAGAATATCTCAGTTACTAAATTGGCCAGTTTCTGGAAGTTTAATCGGCCATCTTCAGTTTATGAGCAATGTAAAGATATGGCAATGGTTGTTAATAAGGGAAGTCAACCTTTACATAACATATACAAAAGATCACAAATACGGGAGCTTTGCATAACGTATACAAAAGACAAGAAGTACTATAGTGCAGTGTTACCCACATCGCTGGGGCTGGCAGTGTGGTGAACAGCGACATGTGGTCACAACGGCAACTGCTGCTGGCGGCTATTCTGACACGGGGTAAATAGTGTACGAAGGTACGCGCATGTGCTATATTACGTCAGCTGCAGCTACTGAAATTCATCCCACGCAAAAAGCATTAAAACTTGAGAACAGGATGCAGAAATAATAGGACAACTGTATGTATAGCAATTCACAAACATAATTCTTCGAGCAAATACTTAAGGGCTTTAATAACCTCGTTACAAATTTATGAAAGATTTTAAGGAGAAACGCCAATAGAGCAAGTCGTACGAACCTTCAACGCCTGCTAGTAATGTTCCTTGGAACTTCTAGCGATGCCGTTTCCATGGAAATATCGATAGGACGGCTATTGGTAGTCAAAGATTATGCTGCAAGGCGCCATTTCGACGGAGATGCTATATAGCGGGCTCAGGCGGCCAATGATGACTGTAGAGGAAGCTGTTACCACGGAAACGTTGTTCATGTGGACGTTAATGGTTGAAGATGTATTTACCGGAAGCTGTTCCCAAGGTGATGACATTCGAATTGACGCGGCTTGAACAACGAGAAGATTTTATTCAGATAAGCGCCGCGAGAGACTCCGAGGACAAATATGACGATAACATGTTTGCAGTAGTTGCTGGACGCATAAACGTATGTAGAAAACGACGTGGCAACTACGATGAAGGTGCCATGTATCGATGCCAAATACCTCTGCAGCTGTAACTGAACGTTATACCACATGTTGCTTGAAGTTATAAGCATTATAATGTTTGAAAGACCGCTTTGAAGCAAGATTGCTAAAGACTTCCATTATTTGTTTGAACAGTTAAATTTGTATAACGCTTTACATACAATTGTCCTATTATCTTTACATTTTATTCACAAGTTATAATGTTTTTAATGTGAGTTAAGAATCGATGGCTGCAGCTGACGTAATGCAGAAAATAAGCGCACCTTCGTGCACTATTTAACATACGGTGGAATACCCTCTACCAGCGGCTACCGTTTGGGGTTTACACTCATAACATCGTATCTGTAAAATTCGCCATTTTGACATATCTGTTCCACTATTGTCTTTAATGTTAAAGGTGCGAAATTGTTGAGTGAATATAAGCACTGTCTAAAAAACATGACGTATCACAAGTATCAGCCACGTGAATTTGGTGGTAGCAGTGCTAATATTTCTACCGTTGCTAAATATTTCTTTTGCCTACGTCTCAAAAGACGGATTTTGTAGACATGTCGTTACGACGCGAAGCCCCCGCGTCGTAACCACACGCAGCTGTTCACCACAGCGATAGCTCCAGCCAAATGGATAAATAGCACGCTGTAGTATTACTGCCTTTTTGTATACGTTGTGTAAAACTCCAACTAAATGCCACGCTACGGTATTTCTGATCGTTTGCATATGTTATGTAAAGGCTGACTTCCTTCATTAACAAGTATTTTCATATCTTTACACTGCTCATAATCTGAAAATGGACGATTGAGCGTGCCGAAGTCGGTCATTTTAATAAATGAGATATTCTGCGATCTTCACTCTTTATTAATTTATCTTCAACAAAGCTCGTTGTTACCTCCTTACCATGTTGCTTAAAATTAAGAGCAGGTTTCCCAGGTCGAGTATGCAGGGTAGGACTTCAAAGAGGCAGAGCCAACAAATAGATCTGCTGTTTACCATAGCCATGCACCCCTGCTAGACTTCCGCTTGCTGATACAGACAGTTTGTTTGTGGTGCCTCCTGGGTTAGGATTCGAAGATCAGTTGTTTTCTCTCTTTGTTGGCCAACGTGTTTTGTTTGGATTGGCACTAAAGAGGTTTAAGTCAAAATAATGTAAAATACGAGAGGAAGTAGCGGTGAATGTTTCAACCTAAATCTGACTCAGGCTGTGCTTCGATATGAACTCGAAAGTGTCGTATAATCTGCCTGAGTACTTAAGCAACTGCTTACTTCACGTCCCGCCACGGGACGTGTGCGCTCTCCACCTCGATGACTTGATGCCGTTCACATGAGCTATCTATCAATCGTTTACCACCGGTAACTGCGGAATGGGTATGCAAGGACAAGTGTTGTCGGTCATGTGACATGTGGATGCTATGAGCATTTGCCGAAATGGAGTATGACTTTAAGCAGTAGTATCATTCTGTATTCTAACAACCTAGATGTCCGTGAAGCACGTGTTTGGTGCGATATGGCTTGGAACTTTGTCTCCTTTTTGTGGCTACAGAATTCATCGGAAGAATGGCATTAGCGAGCCTTTGTCAGCGGTTCTTGTTGGAGTTATTGGTGAGCACCTTAGCGTGTATGTAGACTGTTCGAAAAGTTTTTTGCTGCTATCTTCTGTGCGTAAAGTTCTTTAGCCTATGTATGATATGCGAATTAACGTTTGAGTTAACCCCGATTTTATTTGAACAGTTTACTGGTTCCGGTATTGCTAACTCACATTTCTAAAATTATGATGCAGCCATTCGGTACGAATGGGTAGTCGCTCTCTATCGGACTTCATCTCTGTAGATAATTTGTGAATATTATTCGTGCTGGTTCTGTGTAATTTATTTGGTACCCTGGATTTGCATAACTTCAATTTTACTAGCTGTTTTTCTTGTTTAAGCTATGTGGGCGCCGCGCGGGGTAGCCGCGCGGTTTGAGGCGTTTCCTCACGGTCCGCCCCCCTCCCCCCTACCCCCTTTCGGAGTGATGGTATTCCGCTGATTTACGTACAGTCCATATTTTACAAGTTTTCATTGTTGCTCATACTCTGTTGTGATCTGGTGTGTTCACAGACGATAACTGATGTGATAACGAAATGTAATACAATATCTCGGTCGAGCGCCTATGCATAGCGGCTATCTGCACAACAGGTCTGTCAGGCGCTTCCCGGACTTAGGCAGAAACAGGTCAAGCCGGCAGTCGCCAAGAGGCGTCAGATACGCCGCTACAGGTGGCGACGTACACGAGCTAGTTTACATCCAACTGAA
Organism: Schistocerca piceifrons; assembly: GCF_021461385.2. Taxonomy (NCBI): domain Eukaryota; kingdom Metazoa; phylum Arthropoda; class Insecta; order Orthoptera; family Acrididae; genus Schistocerca; species Schistocerca piceifrons. Next base: position 820,813,454 of record NC_060140.1, on the reverse strand, counting down.
AACAGTGCGCGGTGCATGCTTCTACGGGTAATTCACTTAAGGCTGTGCACAGACCACAGATGACTGGGTGTTGTGTGATGTCCTTAGGTTAGTTAGGTTTATGTAGTTCTAAGTTCTAGGGGACTGATGACCATAGATGTTAAGTCCCATATTGCTCAGAGCCATTTGAACCATTTTCGAACAGACCACAGAGGGCAGTCTTCACCGAGTAAGCCACTGGGCCAGGTGCCTAGGGCAACAGCTCTTCCACAATTAGCGGCTTACTGCGGTGCATGCAGGAAGACGCGTCGCAGTACGCCGCCATCTAAGTTTCCGAGTAATCCTTCTGGGGAAACTGCAAGGCCTCTGATCATCATCGGTCAACGTTTGGCTTACATACCATATTAACAGTTTGGCTGGGTACTCAATACTAGCTGCTAACTTTGACTACTCCGTACTCTAATTCCACTCAGAAACTGTGGATCTTGACTATCAGTAACTGGTGCTGAACTTCAGGAAAGTAACTAACTTACTTGTCACTCTCCGGGATTGCGTTGGCAGCCGTCAGTCTAATTTCAGTTGGTTTTTCACTAGAACTAATTAATTAACTTATCAATTGTTGTTCTTATTAGAAATTTACGTCTCCCAAGAATTATTTCACTTTTTCTGCATTTGTCCAGATATTATTTACTCTTGTTTTAATACAGGCTTCAGACGTATTTTTGTTTCTTAATTAGGACTTCAGCCGGCAGGTCACCACCACTCAAAAGGGACTTGTGTTTACTTGCAGGAAATGGTTCAAATGGCTCTGAGCACTATGCGACTTAACTTCTGAGGTCATCAGTCGCCTAGAACGTAGAACTAATTAAACCTAACCAACCTAAGGACATCACACAAATCCATGCCCAAGGCAGGATTCGAACCTGCGGCGGTAGCGGTCACGCTGTTCCAGACTGAAGCGCCTAGAACCGCACGGCCACACCGGCCGGCTTGCAGGAAATCAACATTATTTCTGGTACATCATGACCATCGTTCTTGTCCGCTGACTGCGTGTTTATCATGCTTATTCATGCCCGATGTATTATTTTGGAACATTCACTGAATTCATATTAACACAGAACCAGCTGAGTAACGTGAAGCTCTACGCAAGTTTTCGATTTCATTACTCAAATTAATATTCATCTAGTTTTAAATACTATATGTTTATTGCTGATTTTCGGTGTAAATAATTGTATTCATTTATGATTGCCAGATTTCTCGTATCAAAGAAAGATATGATAACAGTTTGCTCTAATTCTTCTTTTTTTTTCTTTTCTGGCAAAGCACCTGCTAGCTTGCAAATGTTTCTATTACTGTCATTAGACCTTGCCAACCCCGACCGACTACCACTCCCACAACCGCTGTTGTCGTTAATGCCAATTCCTCCGCACCATCTCCTACGAAGGACCATTTCTGTTGTCTGGTGTGCTTCATAATCCAGTTTTATACAGGTGTAGAGCCATACTTCTGTATCTTAGTGATGATGGAAATTACGCCTTTCTGTGAAAACAGAAAGTCAGTGGAAAACGGAACACAAGGTGGAGAGATTTCAGAGAGCTGTTTAGCCAAAAGCGTCGTGTATGTGTTAGGGGGGAACAAGATACAGAGTAGGCGAAGCAAACAGGCGGCGCGTGAAGAGAGGGAGGCGGCTCAGCTCCGCTCGACAGGGAGGAAGGCGTAAAACTTAAGGCGCCGGGCGTGCGCTCCAGACGCCGCTATGAATAGCTGCTATTACCGCTAGTGAATACGCGAGCCGGCGCGAGGTGGCGGCGAAGATGGGCGCAGTGTAAGGCGAGCGCAACGAGGGCGTGGGAGGGGCTGCAGAGGGGGGCGTGGCGTGCGAGGAAATTGAGTGCGCCAAGTGAGCCGTAAGTAACGCTAACGTCGTTAAATCTCTTTCACATCAAAAGCGCCGCTCTGGGACGCCGCGAGACGGACCGAGGTGGCTGCGAGAGGATCGAGTAGGAGAGAGGGGTTGGAGGGTGGAGAGTGGGGGTGTGGCAGCAGGGTAGACGCGAGAGGGCGGCAGCTGCGCCGGCGGCGCAACTTTGACGTCGCGGCACCGGCTAAGTCTGCGGCACGCGCCGATCACCGTAACCCCACTCCGGGACGCATTAAATATTAACCGCACTTAAAAGGGATCCGGCGAGATTACCGGGCCCGCGCGCTGGCGCACACACGCGCACGCGCGGGGGTCGCGGTATGGCGGCATGTCGCGCCACGCGGGGGACCTGGGGAGAGGCGCGGGATCAGACGGACGGACGGCTGTCCCCGGGGGCCAGTGGCCGAAAAGCCGCAAAGTGTTTCCGGACAAGGGCGCCGCTGTAAACACGGCCGACCACTTCGCGTCTGCCACAGTTGTAGCGGTCCCACTGGCTACAACTACTTGTGGCCGTACTGGCTACGTTTGAGAATCGTGACCGTGTGGAATGCTTGTTTGGATTATCTGATACCAGTCACCTTTGCTTGTTTATGTTAAACCTAACACGCTGCAACGCGTTTCTAGCACGTTTTGCTGATATTCAGGTGTTTATACATACAGAAAACTGTTACTTCAAAATAAAATATCTTAAACTTAATTATCGTAGGACTTTTTATTATTACAGTTTTCAACTCTACCATCAGCTGCACTTTCACTACCAATTTAGTGGAAACCGGTTTCGACGATTCACTTCATTATCAGGCCCTCTCCATACAGTGTGACAATTACTGAACTACATGAAAAAAAAAGAAACGTAAATCTGTTACAAACTACGGCGCGCTCACACGTTATACCACATGTAGACGTCACCAAAGGTATTCGGATTTAGGTTATGGCATGTTCGACATGCCTGCCATCATTGGCAATGTTGTAGCGCAGACGAATAGCGAATTACTGCAAGAGCCAACCAAAGACTGCGATTCATTGAAGAACACTTACAAGGTGCAAAGAGATTGCTTACACCACGCTTGTCCACCCTATTCTGGAGTACTGATGTGTGGTGTGGGATCCGCGTCAGATGCGACTGACGGATGACATCGAAAAAGTACAAAGAAGGGCAGCTCGATTTGTATTATCGAGAAGTAGGGGAGATAGTGCCACAGACATGATACGTGAATTGGAGTGGCAGTCATTAAAACAAAGGTGTTTTTCGTTACGACGGGAATTTCTCATGAACTTTCAATCATCAGTTTTCTCCCCCCATTGCGAAAACATTCTGTTGGCACCCACCTGCATAGGGAGAAATGATCATAAAGACTTTCAGCATTATTTAGAAATGATCATTACGATAAAATAAGAGAAATCAGGTCTCGCACAGAAAAAACTAAGAGCTCGTTTTTCCCGCGCGCCTTTCGAGAGTGGAACGGTAAAGAGACAGATTGAAGGTGGTTCATTGAACCCTCTGCCAGGCACTTTATTGTGAATAGCAGAGTAATCACGTAGATGTAGATGTAGACATGCTGAAGTGTCGGAATATCGATGCTGCCGATGATCTCCTGAATGGCTGTTTTCAGATCAGCAATGTTTTTAGAGTTGTTGCAATTCACCATGTCTTAAATATAGCCCCAAAAAACATGGATGTGTTCAGATCAAGAGAATACGGCAGCCAATAGAGGCCCATGCCTGTGGCCTCTGGGTACCCCAGAGCCAGAATCCGCTTCCCAAAGTGCAACTCCGGGGCGTCACTCTCTATTTCGGAGTGGTAGAGCTCCATCTTGCATGAACGGCATCTTGTCCAAATCAGGGTCACTTTGGATAATGGGAATGAAATCATCTTTCAAAACCTTCATGTCTCGTTCGGCAGTCACCGTGCTATCAACGAATATCGCGCAGATTATCCCCTGACTGGCGACTGCACACCACACAGTCACCCGCTGAGGGTCAAGAGACTTCTCGTTCGCCAAGTGCGGATTCTCAGACCCCCAAATGCGCCAGTTTTGCTTATTGACGAACCCACTGATATGAAAGTGGACTTCGTCGGCCGGCCGTAGTGGCCGAGCGGTTCTAGGCGCTTCAGTCTGGAACCGCGCGACCGCTACGGTCGCAGGTTCGAATCCTTCCTCGGGCATGGGTGTGTGTGATGTCCTTAGGTTAGTTAGGTTTAAGTAGTTCTAAGTTCTAGTGGCCTGATGACCTCAGATGTTAAGTCCCATAGCGCTCAGAGCCATTTCAACCATTTGGACTTCGTGGCTAAACCAAACCATACCACGAGCATACTAATTCCCATCAGGGCCCGTGGCCAACCGTACAAATTGAACGTCCTAACGCAAACTATTCAGACGTTATGACGATTTTGATTCGTGTAGTTTAATTGTCACCCTGTACAAAGTGGATTTATTTTCCCGAGAGACATCAGAAAGTCCCAAGTGAGAAGACTTGTGTTTGCGGTCTCAACGTGTGTAGCTGCTTACAAGAGCTGCTATGTGTGCTGGTTATTTTCACGTGGGATTTTGTGACTGATGTCTTTCGGGAAAATTCACACAGTTGCTAAAAAACTGATAATAAAAATACAGCTGACGATAGTGCTGAAAATTGCAATGTTCCTATCGGGTGTGTTCGTCTCTTCCTATTTGATAATAATTGATATGCCGAATTTTATCGTTTACTGTTCGCTGCTGGTGTGTTTGTTGGAGTATTTGGAGGGATGGGGGCAGTGGCTGGCCAGAAATTGAAGTCTAGTGATTTATTATGCTGGTCTGGAGCAGAAGACATAACTGAGCATCAATTTCTGGCCAGCCAGAAATTCATGCAGATGAGTAGCAGAAACAAACCCACAATACTCCAATACAGTACTAGTAGTGACACAGTCAAGTCGATTAAATATCTAGATGTAACGTTGCAAAGCGATATGTAATGAATTGAGCATCTAAGAACTGCAGTAGAAATGCCGAATGGTCGACTTCGGTTTATTGGAATAGTTTTAAGAATGTGTGGTTCGTGTGTAAAGGAGGCTGCATATAGGTCACTAGTGCGATCCATTGTTGAGTTCTGATCGAGTGTTTAGAATCCGTACCAGGTAGGATTAAAGGAAGATATCGAAGCAATTCAAAGGCAGGTCTATTACTGTTAGGTTCGAACAACACGTATGTATTAGCGAGATACTTTGGGAACTTAAATAGGAATGGCTGCAGAGAAGGCTGTGTTCTTTCCGGGGAGCACTATTGACAAAATTAGTGAACCCATATTCGGGGCTAACTGCAAGACAGTCTACTGCCTCCAACGTACATTTTGCGTAAATACCATAAAGATAATATTAGAGAGATAAGTCTCGTAAGAGGCATGAAGACATACGTTCTCCCCTCGCTGTATTTTCTAATGGAAAAGAAAAGAAATGACTAATACTGTTACAGGGTAGCCTCCGTCACGCACCGTACGGAGGTTTGGGGAGTGAGTACGTAGATGTAATGAAGATGAACAACCATTATCCCCCTCCCTCCAAATACCCCAACAGTCAGACCAACAGCGAACAGTAAAGAAGTTCTATGCTCATTTAGTCTAAAAACTTTTATTTTTATGTAACAATTTTCTGAATGTACAAAAGCCTGAAGATGACTAATGCTCGAAACGCATTGCAATATGTTAAGTTAAACATAAAGAAAATAAAAGTGACTAGTAGCAGAAAATAAATGTAGGTAATTCACATGCTGTAAACTGCAACCGCGGATGAATACAATCTTCGCACCTGTGTTACACGAGATGTGTTCAAAAGATAACCGGATTTTTTTTTTTTTTTTTGAATGAGTTTCATTTATTGGTCCACGTGAATATTATCCCCTGCAAGACGGCCACCATTAAATAATAGATACTTAAGCCGTTTATGTGGAACTGTACGAGTTTTATAACGTCATTTCCTGCTATTTGACGTTGATTAGCTATTTTGTAACGTGAAACACACAACAAGCACGACCATATTTCGGCAATGTGCCATATAAAGTATAATCAGTAAGAAGCAATACCGCTCCCTACGTCATACGTAGAACTTTCGAGACGCCTTTTGGTGTTGGCGTCTTCAGCTGAAGCCCGTATTTGGTGGGTTTCATGTTATACCTTACACCCTATGAGTGTATGCTGTTTCTAATCTCCAGCATACTGAGAATCTCTCTAAAGGACGCTTTCCTTGCCATTGCCAGTCTACATTTTATATCCTCTCTACTTCGGCCATCGTCAGTTATTTTGCTCCCCAAATAGCAAAACTCCTTTATTACTTTAAGTGTCTCATTTCCTAATCTAATTCCCTCAGCATCACCCGACTTAATTCGACTACATTCCATTATCCTCGATTTGCTTTTGTTGATGTTCATCTTATACCCTCCTTTCAAGACACTGTCCATTCCGTTCAGCTACTCTTCCAAGTCCTTTTCTGTCTCTGACAGAATTACAATGTCATCGGTGAACCTCAAAGTTTTTATTTCTTCTCCATAGATTTTAATATCTACTCCTAACTTTTCTTTGGTTTCCTTTATTGCTTGCTCAATATACAGATTGAATTACATCGGGGATAGGCTATAGCCGTGTCTCACTCACTTCCCAACCACTGCTTCCCTTTCATACCCCTCGACTCTTATAACTGCCATCTCTTTTCTGTACAAATTGTAAATAGCCTATAGCTCCCTGTATTTTACCCCTGCCACCTTTAGAATTTGAAAGAGAGTATTCCAATCAACATTGTCAAAAGCTTTCTCTAAGTCTACAAATGCAACAAACGTAGGTTTCCCTTTCCTTAATCTTTCTTCTAAGATAAGTCGTAGGGTCAGTATTGCCTCACGTGTTCCAACATTTCTACGGAATCCAAACTGATCTTCCCCGAGGTCGGCTTCTATCAGTTTTTCCATTCGTCTGTAAAGAATTCGCGTTAGCATTTGGAGCTGTGACTTATTAAACTGATAGTTCGGTAATTTTCACATATGTAACACCTGCTTTCTTTTTGATTGGAATTATAATATTCTTCTTGAAGTCTGAGGGTATTTCGCCTGTCTCATACATCTTGCTCACCAGATGGTAGAGTTTTGTCAGGACTGCATCTCCCAAGGCTGTCAGTAGTTCTAATGGAATGTTGTCTACTCCTGGGGCCTTGTTTCGACTCAGGTCTTTCTGTGCTCTGTCAAACTCTTTACCCAGTATTATATCTCCCATTTCATCTTCATCCACATCCTCTTCCATTTCCATAATATTGTCCTCAAGTACCTCGCCCTTGTATAGACTCTCTATATACTCCTTCCACCCTCCTGCTTTCCCTTCTTTGCTTAGAACTGGGTTTCCATCTGAGCTCTTGATATTCATGGAAGTGGTTATCCTTTCTCCAAAGGTCTGTTTAATTTTCCTGTAGGCAGTATCTATCTTACCCCTAGTGAGACAAGCCTCTACATCCTTACATTTGTCCTCTAGCCATCCCTGCTTAGCCATTTTGCACTTCCTGTCGATCTCATTTTTGAGACGTTTGTATTCCTTTTTGCTTACTTCATTTACTGCATTTTTATATTTTCTCCTTTCATCAATTAAATGCAATATGTCTTCTGTTATCCAAGCATTTCTACTAGCCCTCGTCTTTTTACCTACTTGATCCTCTGCTGCCTTCACTATTTCATCCCTCAAAGCTACCCATTCTTCTTCTACTGTGTTTCGTTCCCCCATTACTGTCATTTGTTCCCTTATGCTCTCTCTGAAACTCTGTACAACCTCTGGTTCTTTCAGTTTATCCAGATCCCATCTCCTTAAATTCCCACCTTTTTGCAGTTTCTTCAGTTTTAGTCTACAGTTCATAACCAATAGATTGTGGTCAGAGTCTACACCTGCCCCTGGAAATGTCTTACAATTTAAAACCTGGTTCCTAAATCGCTGTCTTACCATTATATAATCTATCTGATACCTTTTAGAATCTCCAGGGTTCTTCCATGTATACAACCATCTTTCACGATTCTTGAACCAAGTGTTAGCTATGATTAAGTTACGCTCTGCGCAGAATTCTACCAGGCGGCTTCCTCTTTCATTTCTTAGCGCCAATCCATATTCACCTACTATGTTTCCTTCTCTCCCTTTTCCTACTGACGAATTCCAGTCACCCATGACTATTAAATTTTCGTCCCCCTTCACTATCTGAATAATTACTTTTATGTCATCATACATTCCATCAATTTCGTCGTTATCTGCAGAGCTAGTTGGCATATAAACTTGTACTACCGTAGTAGGAGTGGGCTTCGTATCTATCTTGGCCACAATAATGCGTTCAGTATGTTGTTTGTAGTAGCTTACCCGTACTCCTATTTTTTTTTTATTCATTATTAAACCTACACCTGCATTACCCTTCTTTGATTTTGTATTTATAACCCTGTGTTCACCTGACCAAATGTCTTGTTCCTCCTTCCACCGAACTTCACTAATTCCCGCTATATCTAACTTTATTCTATCCATTTCCCTTTTTAAATTTTCTTACCTACCTGCCCGATTAATGAATCTGACATTCCACGCTCCGATCCGTAGAACGCCAGTTTTCTTTCTCATGATAATGACGTCCTCTTGAGTAGTCCCCGCCCGGAGATCCGAATGGGGGACTATTTTACCTCCGGAATATTTTACCCAAGAGGACGCCATCATCATTTAATCATACAGTAAAGCTGCATGTCCTCGGGAAAAATTACGGCTGTAGTTTCCCCTTGCTTTCAGCCGTTCGCAGTACCAGAACAGCAAGGCCATTTTGGTTAGTGTTACAAGGCCAGATCAGTCAATCATCCAGACTGCTGTCCCTGTAACAACTACTGAAAAGGCTGCTGCTCCCCTTCAGGAACCACACGTTTGTCTGGCCTCTCAACAGATACCAACAGATACCCCTCCGTTGTGGTTGCACCTACGGTATGGCTATCTGCATCGTTCAGGCACGCAAGGCTACCCACCAACGGCAAGGTCCATGGTTCATGGGTGATGGGGGGGGGGGGGGGGGCGTGGGGTCCCCTTACATTTCCATAATACTGCGCTCAAGTACATCGCGCTTGTATAGACCCTCTGTATGCTCCTTCCACCTTTCTTCTTTCCTTTCTTTGCTTGGAACTGATTTCCTATCTCAGCTGTTGATATTGATACTAGCGGTTCCCTTTTCTCCAAAGGCCTCTTTAATTTTCCTGTAGGCAGTATCTATCTTACCCCTAGTGAGATAAGCCTCTACATCCTTACATTTGTCCTCTAGCCTTCCCTGCGTAGTCATTTTGCACTTACTGTCGATCTCATTTTTGAGAAGTTTATATTCCTATTGCGCCTGCTTCATGTACTGCATTTTTGTATTTCCTCCTTTTATCAAATAAGTTCAATATTTCTTCTGTTACCCAAGGATTTCTACCACCCCTTGTCTTTTTACCTACTTGATCCTCTGCTGCCTTCACATTTCATCTCTCAAAGCTACCCATTCTTTTTCTAATGTATTTCTTCCCCAATTCTTGTCAATCATTGCCTAATGCTCTCTCTGAAACTCTCTAGAACCTCTGGTTCTTTTAGTTTATCCAGGTCCCATCTCCTTAAATTCCCCCCAGTTTACAGTACCTTGAGTTTTAATCTACAGTTCATAACCGATAGATCGTGGTCTGACTCCACATCTGCTCCTGGAAATGTCTTTCAATTTAAAACCGGGCTCCTAAATCTCTGTCTTATCACTACTTAGTCTATCGGAAACCTTCGAGTATCTCCAGGCCTTTTCCACGTATATAACGCTATTTAATGATTCAAACCAAGTGCTAGCTATGATTACGTTAATCTCTGTGCAAAATTCTACCAGGCGGCTTCCTCCTTCATTTCTTTCCTCCGTTCCATATTCACGTCCTAGTATCGAATTCCAGTCCACCATGACTATTAAATTTTTGTCTCCCCTCACTAGCTGAATAATTTCTTTTATCTCATCGTACATTTCTTCAAGCTCTTTGTCATCTGCGGAGCTGCTTGTCATATAAATTTGTACTAATGTGGTAGGCGTTGGCTTCGTGTCTATCTTAGCTACAATAATGCGTTCACTATGCTGTTCGTTGAAGCTTAACCGCGCTGATATTTTTTATTCATTATTAAACATACTCCTGCATTATCCCCATCTGATTTTGCATTTATAACACTGTATTCACCTGACCAGAAGCCTTGTTCCTCCTGCCACCGAACTTCACTAATTGCCACCATATCTAACTTTAACCTATCCAGTTCCCTTTTTAAATTTACTAATCTACCCACCCGACTAAGGGATCTGATATTCCACGCCCCGATCCGTAGAACGTCAGTTTCGTTTCTCCCGATAACGATGTCCTCCTGAGTATTCCCAGCCCAGAGATCCATATAGGTGACTATTTTACCTTCGGAATATTTTACCCAAGAGGAAACTGTCATCATGTAACCACACAGTAAAGCTGCATGCCTTCGGAAAAAATTACGGCTGTAGTTACCTCTTGCTTACAGCCGTTCGCAGTACCAGCACAGCAAGTCCGTTTTGGTTAGTGTTACAAGGCCATATCTGTCAATCATCCAGACTGTTGCCCCTGCAACTATTGAAAAGGTTTCTGCCCCCTCTTCAGGAACCACACGTTTGTCTGGCCTCTCAACGAATACCCTTACCTTGTGATTGCACCTACGGTACGGTTATCTGTATCGCTGAGGCATGCAAGCCTCCCTACCAGCGGCAAGTTCCACTGTTCAGGGTTGGGGTGGTGGTGGTGGGAGGGGGGGGGGGGGGAGACAAATTCATTAAACAATCTATTTATTCATTTCATATATTCGTACAACACAAATCGCATATAGATTTCATTTGAGTTATTACCTGAACAAGCTCTTTTTACTGGCAATTGTTTTTTTTATGGAGTCGCTATACCCATTATCTTGGAAAATTCGTGGATAATGGTCTCTAGCGAAGGAGTGGGAACGGTGAATATTGTGTCGTATCTCTGGGGAAGCAGACGTGCCTAGTCGTTCCATGTACAAGTCCCCAGGAAAATTGGACACTTTAATAGGTTGAAATTGCTGTGAAAATTTACATTTAGGATAAGCAACTATATGCTTTCAATAGACTGACAACGCCAAAATGTGAACCATGGCAGCACTCATAAGCGTTATTTCAGTAGACTTAGATATGGAATATGTGAACGTAATTTATTATTTATTTGATGTGAGATTGCCAGAATTAGTTTAACGATAGTGTCTTAATACTCTTCTGGCACGCGGAGTGGTCGCGCCGTGTCACTGACTGCGCGGCCCCTCCCGCCGGAGGTTCGAGTCCTCCCTCGGGCATGGATGTGTGTGTTTTTCTTAGCATAAGTTAGTTCCAGTAGTGTGTAAGTCTAGGGACCGATGACCTAAGCAGTTTGGTCCCTTAGGAATTCATACACACACAATACTCTTCTTAACTGCTTAACAACGACTCTAGGGATATTCAGTGACTGGAAAGGAATAGGTGACGATGCCTGAGGATACTGAAAAGATCAGGTACCTATAGCTTTTGAGTACAGAATTTACTATTGAAGTAAAATTGACTAAGAATGTCACTGAAGAATGGCTTACAAAGTTTATTATGTGAAAGAAACTAAAATAACCTTACAGATCTTTGCAGATGTTATGCCGCCGTCTTCGTTATTGCCTAAATTGCTCTCATTCCTCCATGTCGTGTTGAGGGCACACATTGATTCGCAGTGACCAATTATGGAGCAATATCGTGATGTTACTGGAGCCTCTTACGTCTGATCACACTCGTCATGCTCTTGGTGCCTCGTTAGTAACAATTGGGCTTCGCATAGGTCCAACAGTGTACGCCACTTACGTGTGTTCACTCTTACGTCTCGCCATCAAGTAAGTTCCCCACGCACTCTGCTCTGGCGTCACACTCGTGTCCAGTGGCAGTGCTCCTACATAAGTCCTTACCCTCCGCCAACGATACTGCTTTTCCTGACTTTCCCTAACGCCACTAACCCAGAATAAAAATATCATAATACGAAATAATGTTTACAGGTTACAGCATGTACCACATTTCTAATTAACACGTACTGTCTAAAGATTTACAGAATAAAACAACTGCATGATACGTGTTTACGAGAGTCGTAACGGGCAAAAATTTTACTTAGAACATATGTATTGTAGTCTCACAAAACAGTGAAATGGTGAAGAGGCCAAGAACATGGATCAAGGTACGGGAGATGGAAGGGTGTGGAATGAGTCGATGAAAGGCTGGTGCTGGCTGCCAAAAGCTGAATTGGAGAATTCGGGGCGTGACGAGAGATATAAGGGCACCAGAGGGTACGATGTACGAAGTAAAAGGCCGGGAGCTCTACGTGGAGTGGCGCGAAGTGCATAGAAGCCGTCACTCAGGTTACAGTGTTGAAGAAAACCTGTAGTAGTCAGGTTACGGGTGGGAGGAAGGAATTCTGCTCCGTAAAGGAATGAAGTATCTGTATGTAGTTTTACGCTACTGCCACTAGTTTCCGAGAGAATTTATGAGTAACCTAGGGTGTTACCAAGACATAGTAAAGTTTTAGCAAATTACCTGAGCTATGATACGATGGCAGTAATTGCTAGTCATTAATCTAACTAAGTAATTTTCAATTTAACTTTAATAAAAGAAGAGGGAATGAAAATTAGGGCTTAGCTTCCTGTCGATATCGAGGTCATTAGAGACGGAGGGAAGGGAAAGGCGAGACGAACGATTTGATACTAGACTCCTGTGAATCCGGGAAATAAACTGAAATTGGGCCACAAAAGCAAATTAAGCTACAGCGCATGCGTGGCGCAAGAGGTTTTTAATGCCCTCTCGCACTCTCAATCACCGGATTAGTTGTCCGTTTACAAATTCTAAAACTGACGTTTGTGTAAATTTTACATCACAAGTTTTTGAATTTTAACAGCGGAGAATTAACAATGAAATCCTTTCGTTTATCTGTGCTTCTTACTACGAGACTACTATACTGTAAGGGCTAAGTTGACATTCCATTGGGAGCATAAATATTTTTAGCATAACATACTCACAAGTGTTTTGTCTTCATTTCCGTCATAGGAAAGTGTAACTTATAAATCTTAACGAAAGCTGGTGGCACAAGAGGGCAAGAAGGTATTAAAGACCTCTCACGGCGCATATGCGCTGTAACTTAAGTGGCTTTTGTTGTCCAGTTTCAGCTCGTTTCCCGACTTCTTGGGCCACAAGTAACTCACATCATATTTTATTGTCCCGGCTTCCCCTAAACCACCCTTGTACCTTGTAAAAAGTTTTCGTTTTCATCCTGTATGCAGGTGGCCTTATTGGCGGTTAGTTTTTACTTTCCTTAAAGTATTAGCAAGTATTTATTTTATGGGATGAGCCAGCTGATGTCCCAATAACAGCATCAATTTCTCTGTGATTCAGCTAACAACAATTTATTTCAATTTTTCCACAATTTCATTGGTTAATGTGTTGGAAAGCCCAAGGAAATCGATGTCTTCAATGACTTCGCGACCATTTTCGAAATGCATGTACCACTCTTAGACCTTCGTTTTAGTCACAGCAGGTTTTCCGAAAGCAGTATTTATTAATTCTCAAACTACGTTGCACTTTATTCCGCTCTTATACTAAAATTCAGTACAAACTACATAATCCAGTTTTCTACAAAATGAATAATTTCCGATACTACCAAATACTTGCAACCTTTTTGACATCTGACAACAGATATCTTATGTTGATAGCTCCGACAAATACAATTCAAACGTGTTTACCAATACAATACCCAAAAAAATACCGCGATTTGGACTAATACAAAATGGGGGATTACAAATGTCCTGTTACTTTTTGAGGCATACCTAGTACTGGCCAAAAGAGAGGCATACATCACAAGTAATACACGAATACTTTCTAAAATATGCTTTCTTTGGGACTATGTATGTCTTCCAGAGTCGGATAACAGAGTGCTACATCACATCAACAAAAGTGTTAGGAAATAATTTAATTTCACAGACGAAAAGACCCAGTCTGTCAATTCAGGCATAAGGACACATGCAAAATATATTTTTCACGCACTAGGAGAGGCAATCTCCCACTGTACGAGAGAGACATCACTGTGAAACTTCATGTGAGAAACTTTATTGAGAGGCCTGATATATACCATACCTGGTGCTCAGAGACCACCAAAACTTTATTTCGGAGCGTAATAACTGTCTGTGACTCATAGTTAGTACATGCTTGCCAATATCCACCTCTGGCCATATGGCCACAGCCAACAGATAGGCACCTCGTGTCGCCATCATGTAGCTGCCCCGGAAAGCCTCCAGCATCATCTGGTGTGGCCTATAGACTCATCATGAACTGGCAATGATCAGTAGTAACGTACTCCAGTAAAAGGTCTACCTGTCAATGTTCCATTTGTGTCAGAGCAATAATCAAAACTAGAAAAACAACTTTGAGATTTTAATCGATGTGTGTACTATTGCCTTCCGAATTTAATTGCAGTAATGGAAATATATTACTAGTTTTTTAACTATTTACAAAATATTAAGTTAATAGTGTTATTTCAAGAATACTTAGAAACAGAACCAAATTTTTCATGTGTGTGTGTAGTTCTTAATATGAAATATTACCCTACCAACAGCTGATACTTTAATACTATATGTATCTGGGCACTTACATTTCCACTGGATCCTATTGCTGTTCACAAAGCACGTAATGTGATAGAATAAATATGTTTAATTGTCAGTTGTCACCACTCGGCGCTGCCTTCAACAGGTCACAGGAGCCTCCTCATCACCCCTCATTCAAATATCTCGGTCTATAGGGTGTGCACATCAAACTTCCCTGTTTTCCAAACGCAGTTTAAAAAGAAGAAAAACACTGTGAGACGTAAATACCGCATGCACGCGAATTTAAATCATACTTATTTTTACCAAATTCAGTATTCAAGGTTGGGGTGCGGATAATATTCGTGATTTTCTCAATACCGTGACATTATTATTGGCCTATAACTGTGCAGTGTGTTTGTATTAGGCAGTCACAAAATGGAAGGCAAGTAGAGAAGAACATCGTATGATGCTCAAGCGTCAAGTAGTTCATGCTGAAAAATACGGTAAGAGAGGGGTAGGACGAGAGATCAATGTAGCTGAGAGTAACGTTCCATTATGGAAGAAACAGAAATTGGCACTTTATGCAATTACAATTGCTAGAAAGGTATTCGCTGGCTTACGCAAAGGAAGACATCCTGATGCTGAAGTAAAAATTTTGAAATTCTTACATGAAAGGACGAAAAAGGGCAGTCTAGAGACGCCATAAGACACAAGGCAAAAGAGGTGATTGCATTTCTTAAAATACCTAGGCAAGAGTGTAAGGCAAAACACGGATGGATTGATCGCATTATGAAATGGGTAGGGTTATCTGTGTGACATCTTACAACCGTAGGCCAAAAGCTTCCACAGAATTTTGAGAAAAAACTTCAAGATCTTCAGCGATATATGTCATCACACTTCGGAAAGAAAAGAATTTTTCGATGAGCCATATAGGTAACGCTGATGAGACGCCAGTTTGGTTTTGCATGCCACGTAATTACTCTATTCATGAGAAGGGGACAAAAGAAGTTACCATCAAAACATCAGGGTGCGAAAAACAGCGCATAACCCCAATGCTGGCAGTAACAGCAGATGGGCATAAAACTTCCTCCTTCCTTTTAATCTTCAAGTGGAAAGGAAGCCCCAAGACCCCTAAAAACTAAAAGCTGCTCCCTGATCACGTTATTGTTCGAAATCAAAATAAAGAATGGATGGACGACATTTTAATTCTTGACTGGCTCAGAAAAGTATGAGGACTCCGTCCTGGGTGGCTTTTCAAGCTATCATCAACTCTTTGCCTTGATGCATTTCATGGTTATCTCACTGGCGACGTAAAAACGAAGATACATAGCCTATCTAGTGGCTTGTTATTCGTGGAGGAATGATTTCTGTGTTACAACCCTTGGACGTTAGTTTGTATAAACCTTTCATATGTTACATTCAGCAACAATACGAAAAATGATTTTTGCCCACCACATTGAGAGCGACTCCGACAGGAAAAATTAAGGGTACTACACCCCACAGTATTGCACACTCCTGGAAAATGTCGAAGTACCAAAGATCGTAAAATAATTCTGTTTCAAAAACTCTGGACGGTAGTGAAGATGACATGCTCTAGAGCGACACCAAGGACGATGGGGATACAGGCAATGAAGCTGTGTGTTATGTAGACTCCACTGAGGATACGAGCAATGAAGAAAGTAGTGAATAATAATGAGTAACACCTGTAATTTACTGTATGTTTATTTGCATCTCGTATAGGTAATCATCTTAGGCATTATTTTTTAACAACAGTGTCTCTTAACAGTGAGTCACTTAAAAATTGTTGTTGTTTTGATCATGATGAAAGGGTCCTGTAGCCACCCTTCATTGCCAACTCTCGTAGTGGTCAAGTCGGCAAAGAGGTTTCCGCTTCTTGTGAGAAATCCACCTGCGTTAGGTTGGTGGCGGAAATGGCATCCTGGGGTTTTCCGGTTCACGCGGAGCGTGGAAGAGGCTGGAGAAGCGGGAGGCAGTCTGCCGCCGGTACGGGAAGCGTACACAGCTGTGCTCCAGTCGAAGAAGGGTGAGTTGGACTGACCGCGTGGCGCGTTGTCACATAGAGAGGGGAGCTTTTAGCTTTTGGTCTCGAATTTCGTCTTATAAAGATTTATTTGCTGGGTTGCAGCAGGGAATGCAAGGCTTTTGTAGACTTTCAGTTTGATTCCCAATGCAGTCTTGGCTTTGATCCGTGAGAGGAACGCAGCACAAAGGAGTTGCATATGTTGAAGTGCCCTCGGTTCAGTGTGAATGTTTATGTGCCTACAACTGTGTGTGTATGCTTCTAATCTTTTCCGGATCTTGGTAATTTTTGTGTATTTGTGAATTTTCTTTGTCTCATGTGATTAAAATTTGGCCACGGTCCATAGGAATTGTCTCCGCGGACCGAGTGGGCACGCGAGTCTGTTATGAAACGTGTAGCATTTCACAAGCAATTGTACATAGTTAGCATGCAACAGCAGTCTATAGATGCACTACATCAATGTTTTAAGGAATAAATAATTTTGCCTTCAATCGTATCTTGTGTACCGATGTTACGTCGCCGTTACCTTCGCCATTTACCTTGTAGTTTTCCTTGATGGCCCACCTATAGCGTTTCCATGCGCACAGGTGTAGTGATTAGTGTCCCTTTTTTTATCTGAAACAAATGCTCTGGAATAGATCGTGTTTTCACGAATCTTGCTGCAGGCTGCACCTACGCATGGTGTTCACGCCCTCTTTACTTTACTCAATATTTGATTCAGGGGAAGAATGCCTAGATCATATTAATAACTACATCCCATTCTTTATCAATGACTTTACAATGAATGTTCTTTGTGAGTTTTTCTTATTAATAAATTAAGTAATCTTCCGACTCAGTGCTACATCTTCTTTCTCGTGTGGCTAGAGTTGGTGGCGACCCTATCTTTTATATTGATTTCAGTGTCAAATAGCATTTTCTTATTCAAAGTGCGCGTGGCTCTTTTAGCTATCAGGATACATTCAAAGGGCGCTTCATGCTTCTTGCACATAACGTCCTTTTATTCACGCTACTTACAATGTATACATCCATTGTAGTGTAAAACAAATTTAGTGATGTGCGAGTGATTTGCAAACAAATTCTTTCTTTACGATTTGAGTATTTAAAATTCGAGTGCGCATTACACACCACTGCGCAATAGATTCGCGTAAACACGGTATTTGCTGTTTGTCACATCCTTTAAAGTAAATGAGAAGGGTTTGTACAAAGACTTAATAATTTTGCACATGGTCCCTTCTGTAACCCGAAAAATGTCAGCTTAATACTCTATCTGAAATCATGTATGCATAAGCATGTCTGCGGCTATGAAGGCTATTACATCACAACATTCGCTTGTGGAGAAGGCCAAGGTTACGTACAGGCGAGGCGCACACAAAGTGTTTCGCATAGCCCCACAGGAACAAATCCATACAGATTATGTCCTCATGTCACAGTGGCCTCCGATTTCGTACATCCGTCCTGTGCATAGCTGAGGAACCGTCTGGTCGAGGAACTGATGAACATTCAAATTTCAGTGTGGTGCTGCAGTGTCCAGCTGGAAAATCACATTTGGCTGTAACTGTTTGCTCGATGAACAAAAATGTTACAACTATACTGTCATTCATAACACACACCACACATTCACTTTTTCGCTGTCTGTGATATGTCTCCAGAAACTGGGGGACTTCCGAACCTAAGATGCGAATGTTGCGGTGATTGAATTTCCTACATGTGTGTTAGGTTGCTTCGTCAGAGAATACGACATACTGTAAATAGTTGGGGTTTTTCCGTGTACCGTCTAACATCTCAATAGCAAATTCTTGGCCAATTTTCAAGTCGTTTCGGCTCACTGCTTGCACAATTAGAACTTTTTAAGCTTCTGAGAGAAGTCATTTAAGCAGCACTTTGTGAACAGCTGAGCGAGTGACATTTAGGTCTCGCATTCCGCTGCTAAGTTACTTTGAAGGGCTTTTCTGGCGGGTCTCTCTGGTCTCCTTTCATGAGATGTGGGCGCGCAACGAACTTGTCACAAAGTCTTAATCGTCTTAACGTTTGGTGGCTCCGTTTGAAATTCAAGCAGGGAATTTCTTTAGACATAACTGAGCCATTTTGTTTCAGCATATCACACCAATCAGTGGGCTCTGTTTTGAGGTGTAGCCATTTCTGGTAATTATTTGGCACTTGAAACAGAACAGAAGGAATAGTTTAAGAAAATTTAGACAAAAATTTTAATTTCTTTGCATGATGCCATAAACCCCAAGTATTTTGTGTCTTACAGTTGTTTTTAGTGGCATTTAAAATTCAGGGAGTTTTCATGTGAACACCCTACCCTCTCTAAGCGCCTTTCTAGTTGTCCATTTTTCTGATCCATCGAATGCCTTTCGGCAGATGTTTTCATTGTGGTGCACTGTAGTTCGAAAGTTGATAGTAGAGTCTGTATCATTTATCTGTCTGTATAAGACAATAGTATTTGGACTTGTGTCGGACTGTGTTTATTACTGTACAGAACACATAGGTGAGAGAGAAGTGCACAAATTTTCAACGCATGTTCACCAGGTGTTCGAAGGAAATCGTCCACGTGTTCCTAACACTCTGCATGCAACAACATGGGCTGCCATCTTCGATGAGACGCCTAGTTTTATAGCGGGATGCGCCGTCAGAGTCTATGTGTGTCCCATATTGATAGATTGCCCGCATTCCTCTCAGCCGGCCCCTAGATTGCGTCCCGTCCATAATGCCTACAGCCCTTAAGCACATTCAAAACGACGAGAAGGTCGTGTATTCTGCGGCTCAGGGACGCGGAAGAGGTTACGGGAATGCCTTACCGACGTCAGAACAGACACAAACAAGATCGCCGCCGGATAACACATAACCCCGATATTGGAACCGAAAACGGACGATCCGCGCAAGAAAAGAGAGACGAAAACATGAGCGATGGACGGGGGAAGGGGCAGGAGGAAGGCATCTTAAAAATCAGTTCCTTCCTCTTTTTCCTTGCTCCGTGGAGATCCTTTTGTACCTGCTCCCTCGGCGCGCAAAGTTAAGGTATGCAAACACGCAGAAGACACAAAGGCTGAATTGATTGGGATCGAGGAAGTTATTGGTTAAACTGCCGGGTTGTGGGTGGTGGGCGGAAGACGGTGGAGAGGGAGCAGGGTAGAGGCAAGTAGAGGTGGAAGGTGTGTGTGTGTGTGTGTGTGTGTGTTTGTGTGTGTGCGTGTATGTGTGAGGGTGAGGAAGAGTGGTAAGGAGGGGTTGGGGAGAGGTGGTGGAAGGACGGAGGGAGGGAGTCAGGGCGCGGAGAAGGCTCATCGCGTCACGTCGGACGCCAAGAGCCCTGCAGAATGCGTAAGGGCGGCCGTGTGCCCGGGAGAGAACCCCACCGCCACCTTTGATGGCGCTACAGCTCCGTTCCTGGAATTCTGCACTCGAAGATAACAGACAGGGCCACCGCCTTATCCTTTATCGGCATCGCTGTTACGCCTGCAGGAAATTCTGGAACGTTGCACAGTATTTCCCTAATGTTGACTGCTCGCGTGTTACTACGGTCAGTATGGTAAAACTAAACACAGTTTTATCTCAGTACACAAAACTGAAGATTTAATTTATAAACTAATATTCACTGCTTCAGTCAGTTTTTACTAATTCTATTAGCACGACACATTTCGGCGGC
This sequence comes from Schistocerca piceifrons, assembly GCF_021461385.2. NCBI lineage: Eukaryota > Metazoa > Arthropoda > Insecta > Orthoptera > Acrididae > Schistocerca > Schistocerca piceifrons. Next base: position 820,793,237 of record NC_060140.1, on the reverse strand, counting down.
AAGTGTTTTGCAGGTGCGTGTACCTTAACCTGAAGTGTGAGGAGCATTATTTGCAAGGTGAGCCAGTGAGGTTATCTATCGAAATTTAACCCTATACGGAATTATTCATTTTCACTGTTGTACACCTTAGATGTGTTGTATCTTTAAATCATTTCATTAACGTCTTCGTCTACATTTTTTTGCTTGAAATTTATTTTCTGACTCTCAGGGCACTGCAATAAACAGTTCATTGCTTAACATTTTCACATTCAGATCTTTACAGTCCAAAGGCTGTTAAATGCTAAGATCAACTTATTTCAGTTGCAAACAGAGTACGAACAATGAAAATAAATATATTTTAGTAATCGTATTAATGTCATAGCAGATACTACATATTTCTTGGTTATTCAGTACTCTTACGACAGCGACTTTTTCTCAAGGCCTGTCGACATAGATTATTGGCGAGCTAATAACTCTCAGGCCTTAGAAACGATCCCCACACGCTCTACATTTTTATTGAGCCATTGAGTACTTTGAGCTTCCTTTCTTCATCGTGAGAGTTTTGGCATTTATAAGGAGTAGTACTTTTATTTTCCAAACAAACCATAATCTACGAAGTGGTGTCTAAAATTTTTCTAGCCGTTACCATTCAAAATTACTACGTCCTATTTTGCAGCGTCACCTTCAAAGTGATTCCAGCGGGAGCGAATTCAGCGACCCCAACTTTTCTGCCATTTCTGAAACGCGGCGTGAACGTAGATTGGACTCTGCTCGAATCTCCTCCACTGCGTCAAACTTTCACCTCTTCAATTTGATTTTCATCTCAGAGACGAGGAAAAAATCATATGGGGCACAGCCGTATGAATATCGTTAATCTACCACACCTGTCATCTTGTTTTTAGTGTAAGAATACACAATGATGTAGACCGTATGCGAGCGTGAATTATCATGATGAAGTTTTTAGTTGTCCATATGCCACTTCTGCTTACGTTCCTAACGTCCTACCACAAACATGTTATAACACAGCGACAGAACTATTCCTTGACCATCTGACCGGGAGTTATTTAAATCCTCTCAGAAAACATTTAAATGAAAACTGATCAACAAGTAATTACTGTTGACTTTCAGAGATTTTTTACCGAGGTCGAGAACTCGTCCACTGCAAAGATTGCTGCGTATTTTCATGGCCATAGCAATAAACATGACTTTCAGCACCAGTGCCAACTAATGATATCTAATTTAGATCGTCGTGAAGCAGTTGTTCTACTTCCCTGTTTGTTGAATTCCATGCGATGTTGCTTTTGAGCATTATGGAGTATTTTTGGTACAAACTTTTCTGGACACGTTGTCACGTTTAATTATTCTAAAGGAATGTCATTCACATGTACCATAACTTTTTCTCAAATTGATTCGGAACTATTGCATGGTCATTCCACGACCTGCGGAGTCAAATACAACACTACCTGCAAATTTTTGGATGTGATACACCAATTAACAGTCGATACGAACCGTCATCATCATCACTCCAACTTTGAAATTTTTTTTAAACGCTTATACCATTCGTAAGTCTGCCAGGCCAAAAACTTTATCTACAAAAGCTCTCTTCAACATTTGGTGGGTTCCTTTAGAGATTAGATTTTCCCTAGTTTAAAACAAAACATTACACTGAACTGCTGTTCTTTCAGATCATCTATCGCTAAATCGCTAATGCGCAGAAACACGAAAATGAAGAAACGCTCACCAACAACCAATTAAACCACTCAGTTCACAACCACTTGTCACTCTGTTTCAAGAAGGATTTTCACGGAGAGATGTGGTGATATTTCAATGTATTCGTAACTACAAGCTTGCACAATTAATATTTCGGTGGTAACTTTAAAATACCATCTCGTAAATCACTTAACAAATCGATTTGATCATCTTAAGCCGAACTTGGTCATCTTCAGGCCTCGTGTCGCTAAACCCGCATCAACATCTGGGTTTCCACATGCCGTGACCGTCAGTATATGATGAATTGAAATTATACTTTTTTCAAAGACATTTATCACACCAAAGACTTCACTATTTGTGATGGTCCCCTGGATATTACAAAAGGACATGGTTCTTAATAGCGAGTGTCATCACTATGAATGGCAGTGCATCCTACGACGGTACTGGGCACTACGCACTGTATACTGTATAGTTAGCTCAAGCCGCCACGTGCTATGGCGCGAAAATGTATATATTTGTTACACTCAACACTCAGCTTAATTGAGCTGCCTAGGGATATGGCTGGTCTCAGTGTTTGGCTACGTTTTTCGTCGTAGGGTGCCAGATCAAACGTATCGTAAACTCAATTTTCAAGCTGAAATAAAATACAAAAAAACCATGCAGGTAGGTATTGCGGTGAAATTTAAAACTGTTGAGTCACTCACGCTGATTTGTAATTGGAGCAAGTAATTTATTTCTATTTTTCCACGAATAGTCTTCAAGATATTGACTACACACTTAAAATGCAGTCTGAGGGGCTCTTACGTAAGGGCGGATGTTAATAACTTATGCTGCAACACTTCACTATAAAATTCATATGTCGAGATCACGGCACTCGACAGTCTGTGCACAGTTCACAAAATACACTGTTGTCTGCAGTCCTAAACCACTATATTGGCCTCAACTTGATCGTTTTCGAACGTCGCCTCTTACATACTTGTCCCCGATCGTGGCTACCAGCCCAATATTACCCCCAGATGGGCGGCACGTCCTGCTGTTAGCGTCGCTCCAACTCCACTCTGTGAAAGATACACCCTCGAAACGGCTGCCTAACTGAAAACAATGTTTGACAAAATTTACGAATATTCTAAAACTAAACACAAAAACATACATGATTTATTGAAAAATATGCAAATTTTCCAGGCAATAACAATGTTTGACAATAAAATACGGATATTCTAAAACTAAACACAAAAACACATATGATTTATAGAAGAATATGGAAATTTTCCGGGTAACAAAAATCTAAAATCCAATGTTTTGTATCTGACACCGTTTTGTCACAAATAATGTCCTTGTGGGGTAATTTTGCTTTTCCCAGATTTTTGATACTAAACATAAATAAACAAAAAATATATATACTTAATTACCCATCTACCTCTTTAAACTTTACAATAATGCAGCTAGTTTCGTCTCTTTAAATTTATTTATTACCAAAAAGTTTCTCTCAGTCGAATCCCATATTCGGTCCTCTCATTAAAAATGGTACAGATTCTTCTAAATCGGCTATGACTGCTCGATGCAGCTTAACTAGTTGCATCTGTAGGCACTTTGTTTATGTTATTCAGACAAAGAATTTCCTAAATATTAGCTTTTAAACTTTCATAAATTTACAATTTTGAAGGTAATAACTTTTAAACTATTTTACAGGGTGTAAATTTTAAGTTGACAAGAATAACTCAAAAAATAAGCTTCACACGGAAAAATGTGCAGAATCCAAAGCTGATTATTTTCGAGGGAAACATCTGCTGGTGCTGAAATTAGCCCACCACCCCAACCCCCTCGTGGTGGGGGAGGGAAGTTTAAAATTTAAAATGGGAAGCCCCATTTTTATTGCAGAATAAGATTCTTCATAAAAAAACTACGTACATTTTGTCTTAAATATTTGTTTTGATTGTTCGTAGTTGGCGCTGTAATTCAACATAATCCATGTTCTCATTTTTGCGTGGAAAATGGTTACAGATAAATAAATATTTATTTCGTAAATTTTGATTCGCTAAAACTAGAACTCTCCCTTTCTATTCATAGGGTGGGGATTGAGAGAGAGGAATTAGAGTTTTACAAATATTTACCTAAATGTTAATTTTTTACGCAGATTCGTATAAGTGTTGTTTGTTTCATGGTCATGAGGCCACACAACTTTTAATTATCAAACAAATCATCTGACTAGCTCACTAACTAACCAAACATCCTAAATACTAACGAGTGAATTAATTAACTAACGGAGTAAACAAATTAAAATACTAGGTGAGTAAAAGACTAACCCTTTCACTAACTAAAGATGAACGTATTCCTGTTCAAGATTTGGAGTTCCTGAAAAGGAAGAATCAAAACAAATGTTTAAGACAAAATATACATGGTTTTTTATGTAGAATCTGATTCTGCAAAAAAATGGGGGTTCCCATTTTAAATATTAAACGTGCCTCCCGCCCCACCCCCAGGGGGCTGGGATGGCGGGCTAATTTTATCACCAGCAGATGTCCCCCTCAAAAATAATCAACTTTGGATTCTACACATTTTTTCGTATGAAGCTTATTTTTCGGGTTTGTCAACTTAAAATTTACACTCTGTGTATTTTTGTGGCGCGTCTAGATAATTTAGCTTTACATATTTTTCTGTGCATGAGTGCCAACTCGCATCTCCGTGTCACTCTTAGTTTTGTTTTTATCCATTTTTATTTGGAATACAAATTCCTCCAAGCGCGCCCACACAGCCATACGCGCCCCTACCGAGCGTCCGCTCGGGTTTTGCCAAGGCCGCGTTAACGCTAGCCGCTCGCCACAGCCCTGTAGCAAACGACAGCCACGTGCTCTGCAGGGGTAAACTGCGGCTCCACGCTTAGTCCACAGCTTGTACTCTCACAATCCTCTGCAACGTGCTCCCATACTGACACAAGGATGGTAAGTTCTTGAGGGAGGGCATTCCATCTCTCCACCATTCGAGAGACTGGTGCGACCAGGCATCATTTTTCCAGTCATCAATGGTCCAATTTAGGGGTTGATGGACCGAGGCGAGGAGTAAAGCTCAGTGTCGTGCAGTCATCAAGGGTACGCGAGTGGGCCCTCGGGTCCGAAAGCCCATATCGATGATGTTTCGTTGAATCGTTCGCCCGCTGACAGTTGTTGATGGCCCGCATGAAAATAATCAGCAGTTCGCGGAAGGATTGCACTTCTGTCACCTTGAACGATTCTCTTCAATCGTCGCTGGTCCCATTCTTGCAGCGTCTTTTTCCGGCCGCAGCGAAGTTGGAGATTTGATGTTTTACTGGATTCCTGATATTCACGGTACAGTCGTGAAATGGTCGTACGGGGAAATCCCCACTCCATCGTTACCTCGGAGATGCTGTGTCTCATCGCTCGTGTGGTGACTATAACACCAAGTTCAAACCCACTTAAATCTTAATAACCTGCTATCTTAACAGATCTAACAACTGCGCCAGATACTTGTTGCCTTACATAGGCATTGCCGCCCGGAGCGACGTATTCTGCCTGTTTACATATCTCTGTATTTGAATACGCAGGCCTATACCAGTTTCTGTGTCGCTTCAATGTACAATATGGTATGAAACGTCCCCTTAGAAAAAATAATGAATTACTGTGCTGATAAACCTCTTACATTACTTGATTTTCAAACAGCTAAGCAGGACTGAACGTACTCAGACATTTCGCTCTTTGCCTATTCTGATCAACACTAAACTGACACACAATATGTTTAGCGCAACGCAATCTGACTTTCAAAAATCCCTACAAAAGAATGGCCCTGACTAACAATAATCTATACCTTTCATCAATCACTTACCTCACAAAAATCTTCGTTACTCGAACTACTGCAATACAGCGAGCGCCACTACTGCCAGCTAAATAAAAGATTCAAACTACTGAAGGCACTAACTACTGGTAGGCATAGTTAGCAAATGAAAGATTTTGATAGAGAACAAACAATGTATTTACCTTAATAGTGTTCAAAAGTCAAAGTATATATATCAGTTCAAGACATTCAGTCTTACAAATTTACTGTATCTGATGGACACACATCCAGATCATCCGCTCTCAAAACTCCGCCATCTCTCTCCCCACATCCACCACTGCTGGCAGCTCACCTCCAACTGCGCAACGCTACGCGCTGTTAACACTCAACTGCCCAACACTGCAATAGCCAACAACAATGCAAACTAGCCACAGACTGCACACATCACAGCCAGTGATTTTCCTACAGAGTGCTACGTGGAGTTACCAACATAAAAACCTAAACAACCTACTTACAATGGGTACTATTTCGTTCCCGGTCTTATAGCTGGCAACTAAACGAATATGCACACACACATACATGAAATGTATTCCCAGTTGCGCATGTGGAAAACAACCAGCTGTAGAATGGAATGACGAGAATGAAAATTTGTGTCGGACCGGAAATCGAACCCGGACTTCCTGCTTCTTGTGAGTGAGAGGTTGCCTTACCATTACGCTCCCCAAGAATTTTTTTTAACATTTTTGCGGGCGGGGCCCTCTCGCCATAAGCGGGGAATCCTGTTTCGACACCCCGTCTGGTACGAATTTTCATTGTCGTCATGCGATTATACAGCTGATGGTTGTCCATATCCGCAGTTGTAAATACATTTCATGTATTTCATAACGGCTGTAGAGGCTGCAGTGCCTGCGTGTCCGAAGGAACTTGCGTCGCGTTTCCGAACAGCACACGGAGTGCAACATCATAGTAAACAAGTACCAGATAGGGTTGATGGAAAAGATAGAGAAGATCCAATGGAGAGCAGGGCGCTTCGTTACAGGATCATTTAGTAATCGCGAAAGCGTTACGGAGATGATAGATAAAATCTAGTGGAAGACTCCGCAAGAGAGACTCTCAGTAGTTCGGTACGGACTTTTGTTGAAGTTCCGAGAACATTACCGAGGAGTCAAGCAGTATATTGCTCCCTCCTACGCATATCTTGCGAAGAGACCATGAGAATAAAATCAGAGAGATTAGAGTCCACACAGAGGCAAACCGACGATCTTTCTTTCCACGAACAATACGAGACTGGAATAGAAGGGAGAACCTCCGCCACACACCGTCAGGTGGCTTGCGGAGTGTGGATGTAGATGTAGATGTAGATATGTGTGTATGTAGAGGGCACTCTTGAGTATGGCTCACCAGGCCATCACTCATTGTAGATGATGTTACGTAATACTCTATGGATCGGCGTGTTCCAACCGCTTGATAATGACGAAATTAGTGAACAACATGTTTAGAGCTATAAGGTTAAAAACAGAATTCCTGAGTAACACTTCCCGAAATAAAGTGCAAATATTGTAGCAATTACTAAATTTTATATTCAAGACTGTCAGATGGGCAAATCCTAAACGTCAAAATATATCAAGCCTGTTTTTTGTAACATTACAGATTAGTACATTACGAATCTGATTTTGAAATCAAATAACAACTTGAATATGGAAAAGAATGAGGGAAAACCATTGACAGCGGTTCTTCTGTCACCTATTTCACTTTCACACGATGTCCAAACTAGGAGGGGCACTCATTTTTCTTTCGCTGTCAATGAAGAGGTTGTTTCGAAACCTTACGGCAGATGTTTCTGTACACACTTGCTACTAGTCAATATTAATTACACATTTCCGCTATCTTCATGCAGAAACTGAACTAATAAGTCTATAAGGCTATACGAGTTTGATTTGCGAAGAATTCTTATTCTGGGATGGAGGAGGGAGGATGCTTAACCCTGACTTCTGCTGGGTACGGCATTTCACGTAAATATCCGATACCCGAACAGGCAAACCAACACGTCCATAATCTTGCCTGGATGGTCGGTGTCCCGTTCACTATTTTCTGTTTGTCAGGTTTCAATTTGACCCTGTAAATCTCTGTTACACATTCGTATGGATTACATCTACCTCGTAGTGCTGTAGCAAATAGAGTCTGATTTCCTTCGACTACTTACGCTAGGATGACATGGGCTAAGTACGCCAAAGAACTGATACAGTATTGTAGAATTGTTTCCTTGACATATATGCCAGACCTTAACGGAATTCTGCTAACAAATTTAACTCCTCCGTTTCATACTATTGACTTAACGTTCAAGATGCATTTCATACCGCTTCGTAACGTTGGCTGTGTGTTTATATTACAGGTTCGTAAGTTTACAACACTTTCTGATATACGATGTGTTGGAATACGTGATATTCAGTACGCAACATTTCATTTCGTGTACTCTTTTTCTCAAAGAGTCTTCTCAACTTACGGTACCAGAGAAGTTGTTGAGTGTCCATTTGTACATTCACCAACAGCCGTCGCTAAAAATAAAATATAAACCTCAACTACACTCGTTGATCGCTACAGTGCCTCTTGCTCTCGCTGCCTCTGCGAAACTACTTCTCACGACCTATTAAAGCGGTTCCCAGAAGACAACTCTGGACTTAAACTTTCCTGAAGTAGTCACCAAACTTCACAAGTCTCTCAGAGCTCCTTCCCGCACCCACACTCCTACGAGGACCACGGGAGACTTGTTGAGCTCCGCCAAAGCCCCGCCCTCCGCCTACACTCTTACAAAACCTGGATTTTCACAATGAAAGTCATCTCTTCGCCGCCAATTGACAGCGCTCGCAAACATCATAACCAACTACTCAGCCGTACCGGAAAATTTGGCGTTGTATTTTACATCCGCATCTGCCAGCCACCATTGGGTGCATGGCGGAGGGCACCGTATACCACTACCATTCGTTCCATTTCCTGGCCCACTCGAAATGGAGCGAGGGGAAAAACGGCCTATATTCCTCTGCACGAACTCAAATTTCTCTTATACTACGAAACGACGCAATTTAAGAGACGTTACTGGTCTGATACAAATTTTATTTTTGTAGCTAGACGGAAAGACCGAGTGAAAATTCGTCCGAAAGCTGGAAATCGAATCCGGGTCTCCTGCTTACTATGCAGGTGCGTTAGCCACTGAGCCATCTTGGCACAGCGGTTCCCACACTTGCAGGAATTACCCTGGCGTGCATCCCTCCTCGATCTCATATCTCACTGCCCCTCAAGTCCGCTTTAATTTTCCCGTCACACACGAACAGAACCGACGAGGCTCTCCATGTTCTGGAATAGCAGCTCATCATTGAACCTAAATAGGGGGTCCAGCCTGAGAACCAGGACCAGGTACCTATACAAATGAAATGACACAGCGATGTGCGATTCCTGATACGAGAATGTTCCTATGCTCGTGATATTCACACAGTTCCACCACACAAGTTTCTCTCACTTGGAACTCGTGATAGCTGGAGTCAAGCCAGCCATGTTATCTTCCCGTAACCATCCTGACGCGGTTGATTACTGGCTACCCGACACAACACACGAGATCGAAAATCGTCACATTCTAGATAAACATTAATATTGAAATGAACACTGCTATGAAATGTACAACTTGCGTGATAAACATTTTTAATTGAGAAATGCATGGTGCAGCCACAGCGTCAAGACTGCACGATACCTGCGTCCCACGACAACTAAGCTACGACTCACGATGTCCTCTACCTCCCCGAGAGAGGGGACTATCGATAGATCAGCCATACGACAATACTATTACAGAGTGAAACTTGTAGGCTCAAAAGATGCCTGGTGGAAATGATGACATTCCTTACATTTCCTCTGTAAAGGCAGAAAAGAACTCGAAAGTTTGCCCCAACTTATCACAGTTGGTGTGAAGTGATGTGTAACGGCTTGACTTAAAGCACTGTCTAATCAAAACTATCCAGACAGCCCTACTTAATGTGTAATTAACCATTAGGTGTCAGATAGGCAGACTCAGCACTTTAAAATCGGTTGTGGAATATTGTATTGGCAGTAAGGAAGCAGTAACAGCAGAAAGTGGTGGTCAGAAACGTCCAGTGTCGTCAAATATTCACTAATTGTTCTACATCTACATCTACATGTATACTCCGCAATCCACCATACGGTGCGTAGCGTAGGGTACCTCATACCACAACTAGCATCTTCTCTCCCTGTTCCACTCCCAAACAGAAGGAGGGAAAAATGACTACCTATATGCCTCTGTACGAGCCCTAATCTCTCTTATCTTATCTTATTGTCTTTCCGCGAAATGTAAGTTGGGGGCAATAAAATTGTACTGCAGACAGCCTGAAATGCTGGTTCGCCTCCTTTCCTCTAGAGACTCTCACCCGAGTTCCTGAAGCATTTCCGTAACACTCGCGTGATGATCAAACCTACCAGTAACAAATCTAGCAGCCCGCCTCTGAATTGCTTCTATGTCCTCCCTCAATCCAACCTGATAGGGATCCCAAACGCTCGAGCAGTACTCAAGAATAGGTCGTATTAGTGTTTTATAACCGGTCTCGTTTACAGATGAACCACATCTACCCAAAATTCTACCAATGAACCGAAGACGATTATCCGCCTTCCCCACAACTGCCATTACATGCTTGTCCCACTTCATATCGCTCTGCAGTGTTACGCCCAAATATTTAATCGACGTGACTGTGTCAAGCGCTACACTACTAATGGAGTATTCAAACATTACAGGATTCTTTTTCCTATTCACCTGCATTAATTTACATTTACCTATATTTAGATTTAGCTGCCATTCTTTACACCAATCACAATTTTTGGATAGTATCTGAGTAACAAACTCACTAGGGATGTTTCAACCCTTCTGTATATGACCAAGTCGATTGTTGATGATACGACTGTCACATGGATATGCGAACAAACAACCGCAGTTAAACTATAACCAAACAGACCTTATGTTCTGACGGACAGGGACCGTCTAGCATTGATGTGACTGGTTTTAAATAAACAGCATGAAATCAGCGGAATGAACCACTTGTGAGGTGCAAAGACTTATACCAGTGCAGTTAGCACAGTGACTGTGTATAGGAAGTTGAAAGGAAAGAGGTATAATGGTGGACCAGCTCATCATGAGCCACACATTCGTGGAGGCAATGTTAAGCAACGGTTGAGGTGATGTAAACAGCGACGCCAGTGGACAGTGAATGATTGGAAACGACTGATTTGAAGTGATGAATCACACTGTACCCTGTGGCAACCCATTCGAAGGATTTGGGTTCGAAGAATGCCTGGAGGACGATACCTGACATCATGTGTGGTGTCAGCAGTAAAGTACAGAGGAGGTGGTGTTACGGTTGGGGGGCAGTGAGTTGGTAATAATAATAATAATAATAATAATAATAATAATAATAATAATAATAATAATAATAATAATCAGTCATAGGAAATTGGAAGGAGTAGAGTATTGGAATATCGTTGAACATACTGTTCGCCCGGCAACTATTTCTGTGGTCAGCCAGAAAGCTATGGAGAACATACTGGCCATAGTTCCCAGTCTGCAACTCCACATTCTTGTCCAGCCCACTGAAATAAATGTTTTTATTCTCTATTTGCTCAGCGGGATCAGGACGATATTAATGAAGCTTTTGAGTTCTAATTGATACATATTAGGTACAGGTTCATACGCACAACATTGGAATATTCATTATGTTCATACTGATAGTAAATCTCTCTATCCCTAACAGCTCTATGAGCATTTCAGAGGCGACCTCTACGATAAGTTCGTACTAAATTGTCTTTCGCCCTGACTACTGATAATCAAAATAAATTCTCACCACGAAAGTGAAACATAATTGTCACCACTTGCTACCAGGATTTGTTTACATCAGTGGCGGTACGCTAACAGTTACTTTAGCGAAATCTAAGCGATCCAGGACGGTCTACAGTCCTCGCAAGTTCACTTTCTGTTATTACTGAAAATAAGCGTTTTATAACAGCCTGTCTCTGACGTCATCCGAGGCAGCACGCAGTCCAGCGTTTGGCTGACGCTGATCTTACAGCGGCTGGGTGCGAAGTGAAGCCTAATCTTGCTCAAATGGCTCTGAGCACTATGGGACTTAACATCTGAGGTCATCAGTCCCCTAGGACTTAGAACTACTTAAGCCTAACTAACCTAAGGACATCACACACATCCATTCCCGAGGCAGGATTCGAACTCCGACTGTAACGGTCGCGCTATTCCAGACTGAAGCGCCTAGAACTGCTCAGCCTCTGTGGCCGGCACTAGTCTTGCCTCTCGGGCTGTATTTATACACTCCTGGAAATGGAAAAAAGAACACATTGACACCGGTGTGTCAGACCCACCATACTTGCTCCGGACACTGCGAGAGGGCTGTGCAAGCAATGATCACACGCACGGCACAGCGGACACACCAGGAACCGCGGTGTTGGCCGTCGAATGGCGCTAGCTGCGCAGCATTTGTGCACCGCCGTCAGTGTCAGCCAGTTTGCCGTGGCATACGGAGCTCCATCGCAGTCTTTAACACTGGTAGCATGCCGTGACAGCGTGGACGTGAACCGTATCTGCAGTTGACGGACTTTGAGCGAGGGCGTATAGTGGGCATGCGGGAGGCCGGGTGGACGTACCGCCGAATTGCTCAACACGTGGGGCGTGAGGTCTCCACAGTACATCGATGTTGTCGCCAATGGTCGGCGGAAGGTGCACGTGCCCGTCGACCTGGGACCGGACCGCAGCGACGCACGGATGCACGCCAAGACCGTAGGATCCTACGCAGTGCCGTAGGGGACCGCACCGCCACTTCCCAGCAAATTAGGGACACTGTTGTCCCTGGGGTATCGGCGAGGACCATTCGCAACCGTCTCCACGAAGCTGGGCTACGGTCCCGCACACCGTTAGGCCGTCTTCCGCTCACGCCCCAACATCGTGCAGCCCGCCTCCAGTGGTGTCGCGACAGGCGTGAATGGAGGTACGAATGGAGACGTGTCGTCTTCAGCGATGAGAGTCGCTTCTGCCTTGGTGCCAATGATGGTCGTATGCGTGTTTGGCGCCGTGCAGGTGAGCGCCACAATCAGGACTGCATACGACCGAGGCACACAGGGCCAACACCCGGCATCATGGTGTGGGGAGCGATTTCCTACACTGGCCGTACACCACTGGTGATCGTCGAGGGGACACTGAATAGTGCACGGTACATCCAAACCGTCATCGAACCCATCGTTCTACCATTCCTAGACCGGCAAGGGAACTTGCGGTTCCAACAGGACAATGCACGTCCGCATGTATCCCGTGCCACCCAACGTGCTCTAGAAGGTGTAAGTCAACTACCCTGGCCAGCAAGATCTCCGGATCTGTCCCCCATTGAGCATGTTTGGGACTGGATGAAGCGTCGTCTCACGCGGTCTGCACGTCCAGCACGAACGCTGGTCCAACTGAGGCGCCAGGTGGAAATGGCATGGCAAGCCGTTCCACAGGACTACATCCAGCATCTCTACGATCGTCTCCATTGGAGAATAGCAGCCTGCATTGCTGCGAAAGGTGGATATACACTGTACTAGTGCCGACATTGTGCATGCTCTGTTGCCTGTGTCTATGTGCCTGTGGTTCTGTCAGTGTGATCATGTGATGTATCTGACCCCAGGAATGTGTCAATAAAGTTTCCCCTTCCTGGGACAATGAATTCACGGTGTTCTTATTTCAATTTCCAGGAGTGTATATGTGGCGCAGCGAACGGCCAAGGGTACACCTGCTGTCACGTGCCCTATGCTCACGGTAGCAGTCTCTCAATGGTCGCTTTCTCTAACACACTATATTTAATAACAATGTTATGAATCAGTTTAGAATCTTTGTAATTTTTGTATGAATGTAGCTAAGTTGGTTAAAATCACAGAGAAGTCTTAGCTCCCCTGCACTAAAACTTTGCCTTATAGAATTTTTAGAACGGAACTGACAGTAGAATATGACCTCTGAACTACCACATTGAGAGTCCTTGTATTGGTTGTTATTAACATCAAGGTCCTAAAACTTGGGTTGAGTTGGGTTGTTTGGGGGAAGAGACCAAACAGCGAGGTCATCGGTCTCATCGGATTACGGAAGGACGGGGAAGGAAGTCGGCCGCGCCCTTTCGAAGGAACCGTCCGGCATTTGCCTGAAGCGATTTAGGGAAATCACGGAAAACCTAAATCAGGATGGCCGGACGCGGGATTGAACCGTAGTTCTCCTAAAACTTGTTGTAGCTGTATTATTTAATAGGTTTCACCATGTGCTGTAACCACAGCTTTCTAGAGTTAGTACAACGACAAACATTTAATCTACTACAAATAAGGACGTTTTTGTTCCGGATTTAGTTTTCAGTAAATTACTCGAAAACTATTGGAGGTGGATTAATGGCGTCATGTAGTTATTATTTTTATGTTGGGCTGAAGCGTCATACAAATTTTCACATTTCTAAATCTAATACTTAGCGCCTTCAGTTTTTCTTAAGAACTTGGATTCTGAGCAAAATATTGCTTTAACCAAGTTAAGACTTGTACCAGTTAATTTTGACATACGTGTGCCCAGTATGACCAGTTTCTAGCTTCCTAGCTTTGTTGTTTAGCGCCACTTATTTTATTAAAAACCATTTATTTAGGTAAAATATTGAACAAATCCATCTGCTACTTCACGCTTTAAACATTATAACACTAAAGCAGGGCCGCACAAACACGGAAAACCGCACGCCTGCAAAGCGAGGTGCAGCGAGTGCCTGCACAGTGCATCGGTTCAACTCGGCATACTTCGCCTCAACTCGGCTTGCTAGGTGAGGCCGACGCTGTGCGCTGCCGAATGCGCTGCCAGACGGCTTAGTCAACATTGGAATACGTAAGCGCAAGACAATTACCGGAATAATGGATCCATCTGCTCCAAAACAAGGGAAAATTGCTGAAAGTCAATTTAAACCGGAATGGGAACTCTCCTACTCTTTGAACCATCTGAACGATAAAGCCAAATGTCTAACCTGCGGTACACTAATTACGTGTGTCAGGAAATGGTCTATTGAAAGGCACCACAGCAAATTGCATTCAGAAAAGTATAGTGATATAACAGGGGATGCCAAAGAGGAAGAATTACGGAAGTTGCAAACTCTTGCAGAAGAGAATTCTGTATCTACAAACGAGGTTTGTTGCAAGTACTTTAGCATGTATATTTTGGTTAAAGGTCATGCGAAACGAAATAACACTTGTTTAGATTCCTTAGTTTTCGTTTTCGCATAAATTATTTCAAACATATCTTTTTTCTCTACTTTAGGGTGAGGAAGATGAGGGGTGTTGCGAAAGGACTCTCAGAGCTAGTTACAAAGTTGCTCTACGTTTAGCAGGAGCTGGGAGGCCATTTATGGACGGGCCATTAATAAAAAACTTTATGTTGGACGTAGTAGAGACAATTAATCCCACATTAGCTCCCGCGTACAGCAGAATACCACTTTCCAGAATGACAATACATCGGAGAATCAAGGACATTGCTGAGAAATTGCATGAACAACTGGCAGCCAAAATTGAAAACTTCCTAGCGTACTCCATCGAACTTGATGAGTCCACGGATATTAACGACACGGCTCAGTTAGCAATATTTTTGCGTGTCGCGGACGACGACCTACATGTAACGGAAGAGCTACTGGATATGATTTCGTTGAAGGACACTGTTACAGGGGCGGATATTTTAGCAGCTGTTGAAATGGCAGCTGAAGGAGTAGGACTCCCTTGGGAAAAGCTGTTTTCCGTAACCACAGACGGGGCACCAGCAATGTGCGGTAAAGCAAAAGGGTTTATTGGCCTACTTCGGAAAAAACTTAACATGCCGAATTTACCTTCCGTTCATTGTTTTGCACACCAAGAGGCTCTTTGTGCGAAAGTTATCGGTCTTCAAGATGTGATGAAGGTAGTGGTGCGTATCGTGAACTACATTCGTTCTCATGGACCCATTCATCGTCATTTCAAAGAATTTTTGATTTCCTTTGAAGAGGAGTATACAGATATTCCCTACCACGCTGAGGTGCGCTGGCTGAGCAAAAGGAAAGTGATTTCCCGAATTTTTCGACTACGCCACACTGTGGCTCACTTTTTGGAAAGCAAAGGACGTCCGGAGCCACTTTTTCATTATCCTAAACGGGTACCTGGTTTAGGATTTTTAGCAGACATTATGGCTCCCCTAAATGATTTAAGTCTGAAACTCAAAAAAGAAAACAAGCTCATGAACGACATGATCAGCAAAACAAACGCTTTCCAGTATAAACTGACGCTCCTCAAAAACAACCTTTCAGAGAAAAATACGCAACACTTTCCTGAACTAGGTAAGCGAGATATAAATTGTACCTTTATTAAAACAGCCTGATTTTTATAACCGCTCTAATCAAAACGGTACTATGTTTTTGTTTGACAGCATCTCGGCAGAAAGGAGCCCGCTTTGAAAAATACATCGAGGTGCTACAATCCCTTGAAAATGCATTTAACGACCGATTCCAGGTAATGTGCCGGTATATCACATACAGCTAAATAAAGGAGATTGCGTTACATATGCAAGCGTAGCATTACATTAAAACCAATAGCACACATTACATGTTTATTAAAATCTATCGCAGTTTAGTACTTCGAAACAACGGCTTACATTACTTTCATTTATTAACATTGGATTTGTTATTGTTTTAGGAAATTACCTACCTGCAGCCAATTCTCGATGTTTTTGTGAAACCTTTTTCGATGGATATTGAAAGCGCACCTTCAGATTTACATTTCGAACTAACTGATTTGCAAAGCGATGTTCACCGAAAGGATGCGTTTTACAATACAAAAGGTTTGCTCCAATTCTACTAGAATTTGCCGAAGGAAGAATTTCCCAAGTTACACAGAGAAGCAGCGAAGATTATTTCTATGTTTGGTTCCACTTTTGTATGTGAAAGGGTTTTTTTCTGTTTTGTCTCGTACAAAAACTAGATTGCGTGCGAGTATTTCTAATTGTAATTTAAAAAATTCTCTCAGAATTGCTGTCAGCCAATCTCTTGTTCCAGATCTTAGTAGCATAATTGCAAATAAAATAAAGAGCACATAGGATGATACATTTGTGTTGAAACTAAATTTAAAATTGTTACCATTACAGTTATTATATAAATCTCTTTCGTACCGGTACACCAAACTAAGCTCTCCACCTCGTGTACATTAGTATTCGGCAGTGACAAAGACAAGAGGGTAAAAGCTTTGAAACAGGTCGAGACAGGCGGCGCGAGCGACACAAGCTAAGGAAGTGAGAGGCAGCGCTGTTGCTCAAAGCCGAGGAGTGGGGGGTCTGCACCGTCGTCAACATAGCACAGCCGTCTTCTGCACTCTGCACTGTGCGATGCACCGGTGCATGCACCTTGTGCGGCCCTGCACTAAAGCATAGGTTGACGAAGTTTGAAAAAGCAAATTTAACTTTTGAGACTTGTACCAGTTAATTTTGACATACATTTGCACACTATGAACAATTTCTGGCTTCCTAGCTTTATTATTTTGCGTCACTTATTTTTTTCTTAAAACCATGTATTTAGGTAAAATATTTACCTAATCAATCTTATACTTGACAGTTTAAACATTATTACACTAAAGCATATGTTGACAGCGTTTCAGAAAGCAACTTTTGAGACTTGTACCAATTAATTTTGACATACATCTGCACGGTGTGACCAATTTCTGGCTTCCTAGCTTTATTATTTAGTGCCACTTATATTTTTCTTAAAACGATGTATTTAGGTAAAATATTGACCTGATCAATCTGAGACTTGAAGGTTTAAACATTATTACACTACAGCATAGGTTGACAGAGTTTGAAAAAGCAACTTTAACTTTTAATTTCATTCTCAATTACGGTGCAATACTCGTGTGCTACGCACAGATGCGTTATAGTGATGTAGCGCTACTAGCAGTGAACAAGGATAAGTCCTAGCACACTCGCTCGCCTCTGTATCCCTCAAACGATACAGCAGTTGTTTCGCCAAACGGTGTGTAGTTGTTTTTCCTGGTTGTGGCGTGGTACTGTTATTGTGCTTAAGAAAACTCTAAATGCGGAAGGATAAGAACACAGTTTGCAGCTTTGTGTACTGCGTACAGTTTGGAGAATATGATTGCTTGTATCAGCATGACAATGCACAAGGTCATGAACCAGCATATGTGAGTCTATTATCTGTGGAGAATGACATTCTTGGAAAGGACTGGTCTGCCTAAATTCCCGATCTGAACTCAATGAAACATCTTTGCGATGACACAGGAGGTCGACTTCAATCCAGACACCAGCATCCGACTGGTTCCGACTCCTGATAAATAATTGGCTGTCATTCCTTCACAGACATTCAGCCACTCCATTGGAAGTGTCTCCACCGGAGTTAAAGCCGTTATAACGGTGAAGGGTGGACACATCATATAGTGGTATCGATTAATTAGTGTCCGCCGGCCGCTGTGGTCGAGCGGTTCTAGGCTCTTCAGTCCGGAACCACGCGGCCGCTACGGTCGCAGGTTAGAATCCTGCCTCGGGCATGGATATGTGTGCTGTCCTTAGGATAGTTAGGTTTAGGTAGTTCTAAGTCTAGGGGACTGATGACCTCAGGTGTTAAGTCCCTTAGAGCTTACAGCCATTTGAACCATTAAATGTCCGAATATTTTTGATTAGATAGTGGAAATTTTTGGAAAACTGTGGTTAGATCCTGTGGGACCAAACTGCTAAGGTCATCGGTCCCTAAGCTTACACACTACTTAATCTAACTTAAACTAACGCACACTAAGGACAACAGACACACACACATGCGCGAGGAAGGACTCGAACCGACAGTGCAGGACGCATCAGACATTGCGGCTTCCCCGCCCGGCTCAGATAGTCGAGCTGTCGCTTCAGATTACTTTTCGGCTCAGTGACGCATCTTACTTTATACCTCGCATACTGCTCTATAAATTATCTGTGTTTCGATTCACTGTCATCATTCTCTTGCAGTGTTAAAATCTTCAGAAAGTTTAATGTAGCATCATCAGTCTTTTTCTAAATACATTACTGGCCATTAAAATTGCTACACCACGAAGTTGACGTGCTACAGACGCGAAATTTAACCGACAGGAAGAAGATCCTGTGATATGCCAATGATTAGTTTTTGAGAGCGTTCACACAAGGTTGACGCCGTTGGTGACACCTACAACGTGCTGGCATGAGGAAAGTTTCCAACCGGTTTCTCATACACAAACAGCAGTTGACCGGCGTTGCCTGGTGAAACGTTGTTGTGATGCCTCGTGTAAGGAGGAGAAATGCGTACCATTACGTTTCCGACTTTGATAAAGGTCGGATTGTAGCCTATCGCGATTGCGATTTATCGTATCGCGACATTCCTGCTCGCGTTGGTCGAGATCCAATGGCTGTCAGCAGAACATGGAATCGGTGGGTTCAGGAGGGTAATACGGAACGTCGTGCTGGATCCCAAGGGCCTCGTATCACTAGCAGTCGAGATGACAGGCATCTTATCCGCATGGCTACAACGGATCGTGCAGCCACGTCTCGACCCCTGATTCAACAGATGGTGATGTTTGCAAGACAACAACCATCTGGACGAACAGTTCGACGACGTTTGCAGCAGCATGGAGTGTCAGCTCGGAGACCATGGCTGCGGTTACCCTTGACGCTGCATCACAGACAGGAGCACCAGTGATAGTGTACTGAACGACGAACCTGGGTGCACGAATAGCATTATCTAGATATCTCACGAATTGAAAACGTCTGGTCAATGGTGGCCGAGCAACTGGCTCGTCACAATACGCCAGTCACTACTCTTGATGGACTGTGGTATCGTGTTGAAGCTGCATCAGCAGCTGTACCTGAACACGCCTTGCAAGCTCTGTTTGACTCAATGCCCATGCGTATCAAGGCCGTTATTACGGCCAGAGGTGGTTGATCTGGGTACTGATTTCACAGGATCTATGCACCCAAATTGCGTGAATATGTATTCACATGTCAGTTCTAGTATAATATATTTGTCCAGTGAATACCCGTTTATCATCTGCATTTCTCCTTGGTGTAGCAATTTTAATAGCCAGTAGTGTAGTTGCCTCTTCAGACACCACCCTCAACCAGCAAGTGGCCTCCAGCAGGACAGATGTGCTGCTGAGTGACAGGGCGGGTGGAGGCAGCAAGGTGTTTACCCCCGCCGCTGACCGCGTCCTGCCCGCCTGACCGCCCCTGTCCGGCCGCCACCCCCACCGCCGCCACCGCCGCCGCTCAATCAGCGACTAATCAAGCGTCCATTAGGCGGCTCATTTGTCACGGCGTCCGGTGCCGGAATTGCCACGGCGCGCCGCTCCGCTTCTGCCTTCGCTGCTGGGGCGGAGGGGCGGAAGGGCGGACTTCTTCGCCTGTCACACTTGCATGACTCCTACTGCCGGCGTGCAACGTACTCCGTGCACCTCCTGTAGTACACACTGTAACATCGTCCTTACTAACACCTATGTCATCCGACAGTGAGCTCCATACCCTGTCGCTTTCGGCCTACTGGTTTCAGCAAGATGGTGCTCTGTCTCACTGCACTCAAATTTCAATGACAGCAGTGAGTAGAATGTTTTGTAACCACATCATTTCAAGGGATGCGGACATTTTGTGGCGTCCCAGATCTCCCGACTTACCGGTCTGTGGGTAAGAGGCGCCAGGCGACTGCCAAGTGAGCCTGTTCCCCAACAGCAAGGCAGCGGCAAAAACTGGTCGCCAGGTGACGACAAGAGACTCCGAATCGTACTGTGTTCAAGTATCCACCTCGTTTACGCTAAAACTTTGGAACCTGGGTGTTTACGGGATTTCAGATGGACTACGTTTTGGATTTCCGTTCTGTGGATCCCTGACGGATTAGCTAGGAATCTGATGTCGCCCAGGAATTCATTAATTCCAGTCCTCTATTAGTTCATCTCCTCCTTCATGGTGTCTCGTTCCATATCCTCCATCACTCCCTCTCTGGCCATCTTCTTCACCCCCTCTCTATGTCTGCGCCCTCCACTTTCCCCACTCTCTGTCGATCTCCTCTTTCCCACTCTCTGTCAATCTGCTCCTCCTCTTCTGCCCGTCTGCTCCACTCGTTATAATTCATCCCCTCTTTCCTCTCCTCGACCGTTTCATCCTTCCCTCTTTCTGTGCATCACCTTCTCGCCCTTTCTCTCTGTCCAACTCCTCCACTTTCCTCTCCTCTTCCCCTCCTCTGCTCAGGCCTTCTCTGTCCATCCCCCCCCCTGTATTTGCCCATCTTCTCCTCCTCCCCAGTCTCTGACCATCTCGACCTTCCTCCCCGCTATCTGTCAATCTCTTCCTTCCCTTTATCTCTCCATGTTATCACACTCACACTAACAGGAGTCTGGTAGTTGTCAATGCTACAGTGTTACTTTCCAGCTAATAACTAATACGTGTGCCATATTTTCTTGAAATTGTTCCATCGTGTTTAGATGAGCTTTTCGCCAGTGACTCTGGCCACGTACACACATTTCAAATATATTTCACAAATATTTAACATTTTGGCATACATTTGTACACATATTTCAGCTTTACCTGTAGACAGTTTCGCTCTGCAGTCTCGTTTGCACGCACTTCAAAGCTTTTGATGTATTTCTGAACTATGCGCTGTACAGTGATATAATTCTGCAGGGACATCTATTGATATATGTGGCTACGACCTGCGAAATGTATTGTGAACGGAGTTAGTAGCAACGAAGTGATAAATTTAAACTTCTTACGTGATGCTACAGTTCCACACGCATCTCAGTGTTTATGATGTCATATCTCCTGAACTATGTGTTACAAAGGTAATTTTTTTAGGTACATTGTGCAAAATGTGTTGTGAATACAGTTAATAGTAAAAAAAGGAATAAATTAGAACGTCATGCTTCATGCTGCAGTCTTAAAGCATGGGCAGTGGAAACGTAGTAAGAGAGAAACTTTTTTTTTCCTTACATGACTTTGTGGGGTTGTCAGCGAGAAAAAGTTTCGTTGTGCTTTGAAATTACGTGTAAGGTTTGTTGCATGTCAATGCTCGCTCTCACTCTCAAATATTGGATGACTAATGTATAGGTATTCACGAGTACATCTACATCTACATACTTACTCCGCAAGCCAAATGACGGTGTGTGGCGGAGGCTACTTTGAGTAGCTCTATCGGTTCTCCCTTCTATTCTAGTCTCGTAGTGTTCGTGGAAAGAAAGATTGTCGGTATGCCTCTGTGTGGGCTCTAATCTCTCTGATTTTATTCTCATGGTCTCTTCGCGAGATATACGTAGGAGGAAGCAATGTACTGCTTCATCCTCGGTGAAGGTATGTTCTCGAAATTTCAACAAAAGACCGTACCGAGCTACTGAGCGTCTCTCCTGCAGAGTCTTCCATTGGAGTTTATCTATCATCTCCGTAACGCTTTCGCGATTACTAAATGATCCTGTAACGAAGCGCGCTGCTCTCCGTTGGTTCTCTATCTCTTCTATCAACCCTATCTGGTACGGATCCCACACTGGTGAGCAATACTCAATCAGTGGGCGAACAAGTGTACTGTAACCTACTTCCTTTGTTTTCAGATTGCATTTCCTTAGGATTCTTCCAATGAATCTCAGTCTGGCATCTGCTTTACCAACGATTAATTTTATATGGTCATTCCATTTTAAATCACTCCTAATGCCTACTCCCACATAATTTATGGAATTAACTCCTTCCAGCTGCTGACCTGCTATATTGTAGCTAAATGATAATGGATCTTTCTCTCTATGTATTCGCAGCACATTACACTTGTCTACATTGAGATTCAGTTGCAATTCCCTGCACCATGCGTCAATTCGTTGCAGATCCTCCTGCATTTCACTACAATTTTCCATTGTTACAACCTCTCGGTATACCACAGCACCATCCGCAAAAAGCCTCAGTGAACTTCCGATGTTATCCACAAGGTCAAGTAGTGGGCTACATTACTTTTTTACGCCATTCCTTCAACGGATAGGTTGTTCTTACTTTCAGATCGATTCTGCAAACAGTAAGTGATACGTCCACAAAGTATGGTAGAAATGGGTCCAGAGTTTAGGAGGAGATGTGGAACATTCATTCATTCATTCATTCATTCACTCATAGATATATACACACATACGTACATACGTGCATCCATTTTTATAATATATACGGATTTACTTGACTATAGGGATCATTTTCATGGTCTGTTGTACAAAATCTGTGACGACTTGAAACGGTCTTTAACAGTGAATCTACAGGGTGAGTCGCGTAAGACGTAACCCCCCCCCCCCCCCCAATTATTCCGGGGGCGATTGCAGGTATCCACAAGCGGTGTTCGGCGAATCATTGCCGACTATGGGGCACATACTTTGGTACATGCACAACAATCACAACGTTTATATTGACCGAGATAATGAGGCAAGTACATGGTTTTTTTTTTTTTTTTTTTTTTTTTTTTTTTTTTTTTTTTTTTTTTAATCGGACGCTATACTTTTTTCACCATCATTCGAAAGCTCTGGAAAAGACGCGTATAGTGATGTAACGCATGTTGCTATTGTGATTCAAATTTCGCTTAAAAGACGCTGGGAAATATTGTACGATTGAAGGTCGAGGCGGTCGGGCCGGCCGGTGAGGCCGTGCGGTTCTAGGCGCTTCAATCTGGAACCGCGTGACCGCTACGGTCGCACGTTCGAATCCTGCCTCGGGCATGGATGTGTGTGATGTCCTTAGGTTAGTTAAGTTTAATTAGTTCTAAGTTCTAGCGACTGATGACCTCAGAATTTAAGTCGCATAGTGCTCAGAGCCATTTTTTTCAGGCGGTCAGGAGCGGCTGCAGACTGTAAACACGCCTCGTGCGACCCACAGACCGAGTTGCCGTGCTCTATGCAGCATGCACGGCCTACGGTACGTAGGTAAATCCTCATCCGCCCTCTTTTAAGCAAAGTTTGAACCACAATAGCAACATGCGTTACATCACTACACACGTCTTTTCCAGAGCGTTCGAATGATAGTAAAAAAAAGTAT
Source organism: Schistocerca piceifrons (assembly GCF_021461385.2). Lineage (NCBI taxonomy): Eukaryota > Metazoa > Arthropoda > Insecta > Orthoptera > Acrididae > Schistocerca > Schistocerca piceifrons. Next base: position 820,769,659 of record NC_060140.1, on the reverse strand, counting down.
AGCGTCCCATTTAAAAAGACTTGTACTTGCCTCATTATCTCGGTCAGTATAAACGTTGTGATTATGTGCATGTACCAACGTATGTGCCCCATAGTCCGTTATGATTCGCCGAAAACCCCATGCCGATACGTGCAATCACCCTCGGAATAAAGGGGTGTTACGTATTACGCGACTCACCCTGCATATTTGTAAGCAACTATCCCCGACCGTGGGACAAGATACCCAGTTAGATTTGCAGATTGCCCATCTAATGGCTTCCAGTGGGAACCGAAATTTTATTTCCTATAATTCACCTCATTATTGACTGAATTTAAGTACTCAAAGTGTTGTCATAACCTACTCAACAAAAGGTATAATCTTACATTAAAGTTTGAGACAATACGTAAGTCAACTACTACGGCTATAATCGTTGTGTCTGTATCGAGGCAATGTAACTAACGGCGAGTAAATACCCGGTCCATTTGCGAATGAGAGCACTTAGTGACTTCCAACAAACTATATTCCTATTTTTAAAACTTCTTCTACGCTTTCTTTTTCGCTTTCAATGTCGAAGTCGAATAATAAACACATTAGCTCATTCGTAAAGCAGTCAGGCGGCGTCTGAAGCTATTTTATACCTACGAGAATTCAATTCTTTAAATTATTGGGGGTGTACTGGTTGTGACTAGCAGGTGATTATGGTGCATCTATATTTTCTGTGTAATGAAGAGTGCGTTGCGGCGTGGCAGTTATATTGGCGATCATTAAATATTATCGTTCAATCTATTTCTTTAACCACAAGCAACGACATTACGCATTTCATAAGCAATTTAAGTTTTGAAGAAATGTTGGGAAACGTGATGCATCAGTGACCCAACTATTTATCTTTGGAGACAGAGTAAAGAAAGGTAAACTGTTGTTTACAGAATTTACACATTAAGAGAAAATTTTGACAATGTTGTCTGGCATAGAATACGAGTATTTGAAATTCTGAAGGTAATAGGGATAAAATGCAGGGGAGAAACGGCATCTACCACTTGTGTAGAAAGGTTTCTCTAGTTGAGAGAGTGAAAGGATGTGAAAGAAAAGCAGTGGCAGGACTGAAACCCATCCCCGAAGTTATTCAGTCTGTACATTGAGCAAGCAGTAAAGAAAACGAAGCAGAAAGTTGGAAAGAGAAAATGAAAAATTAGTGGTTTGTTAGTGATGCTGTAATTCTCTAGAGAGGTCAAAAGCCTCGGAAGATGAACTGAGCTGAACGGGTTGTTTTCTAAAATATGTTGTAAAATAAATAGCAACTATAGCATAGCAATGGAAATACACCGCATTAAAAAAATTTTACCATCTACACATATTATAAATTAAAATAACCAACAGTATTTTCTCTCTGTGCGTGAAGGCTAATGTCAGGAACAACTGTAGAGATTTTGGTAGGGAATTTACTAATAGATAGACTGATACCAAATGAAGATTTCAGTATTAATTTATAGCTGTAGTAATGATGAGTGTGTAATATATGTATTGTAATCTGTTCTACCTTAATTAACCTTTGGAGTGGCATGTTGTGGCAATGTGGGTAGCTATGACCGGGTCAGCTACCGAGGACCCGGTATCTGGTGGAAAAAACAGAAAACATTCAATTAAATAGTCACTACAACTCCAGAGAGCAGTGAAGCTTGCCTAGAAACTATATATATCTTCTAAAAATAGTCACAGTCTGTTTAAGGAGACTATAAGGAGACTGCTAATACCAAACTTGTCTACCCTCTTCTGGAGTATTGTTGTGTGATGCAGAATCCTCATCAGAAAGGATTTATCGAGAACACCGAAGAAGTTTAAAGAAGGGTAGCTCGTCTTGTATTAGCACTATATAAGGGAGACACTGCCGTATATATGATACATTAAAACAAAGACGTTTCTCGCTGCAGAACGAGTTTCTGCTGAAATTCCAATCAACTTGCTCGTCAGAGTGTGCAAAAAAATTTTGGCGCCTACCTACATAGGGAGAAATGGTCATTACAATAAAATAAGAGAAATCAGAGCTCACACGCATATGTTAGTGTTGTGTACATAGTTCCGCGTAGTCAGCGCGTACACAACTTTCCCACTAGAGCGCGCCCCGATAAGCACAACAGCGCAGGCGCAGCGCTCGTCCGTCTCCGCACTACGAGTACCAGTCTGTACGAGTTCTGCATTAGTCTGTACCAGTCTATAGTCAAGTTTCAGTCTGCAGCTAATAAGATTACCATATTCCTGTACTTAGTCATGAAGATAAATGTATAGACGCTTTTGTCAAGTATTAGAGATATATGTGAGAATAAGAGTAACGTATCAATTCCAAAGGAACTTCAGATTGTCAATTGTAAATAGCATCCAGAACCAAGTTAAGTTATTGTCATGCTTGTTATTATTTTAATAAATGTGTGTGAAAGTTAATCAAGTTCTGTTTAAAGTTGGTCACCGTAAATTTGCTACTCTAAGCGTGCTAGTGGCATTTCTATCGTCTGACCAAACGGCAGAAGATAAACACGCCACGATAAGACCACGAGACGTATTGCTGACCCTCGCCTACTTCGTTAGAGCGACAAGTCAAATAACCTCATGGTGTGTGTACTGAAGGTCTTACAGTACGCACACCACAGTTAGTTTTTCCAGACCGCTGTTCGAGAGTAGAACGGAAGGGAAGTAGCTTAAATGTCGTTCGAAGAATCATCTGCCAGGTATTTAATTGTGAATTAAGAAGTAATCATATAGATGCAGATGTAGATGTAGATGTAAAATCCAATGCCTCGTTTTTCTGTGTATTTGTGAACGCTAATTCCAGGAGCTACTCTATGGGGTCTTGATAAGGTTTTCGCTAACAGAAACCCTGATTGAAGGCGGAAGTTGCTTTATACAGGGTGGACAGAAACAGCCTTAAAAACCTTGTAATGGTGTTGCTGGGTAGGTTGTGATCAGTAATAACTGTTAAGAAAAACATTTGATGTGTTGCACCGTCTCTGAGCTAATTAGCGTTGAAGTTAGCAATCAGGCAGTACCGAGCGCAAATTCGAGCCGCCCGCCAGAGGCGATGTAGCCAAAAGTGTTCTACGTTTGGTTTTCTAAAACCGAACAAGACAGCGAAACAAAAATTTTACTTGTGGCGTTAGTAACGATTGAACGCAGTCGGAGCAGTCCCGTGAGCAGTCATCTATGCTATTACAACAACTGACACTAATCGTATCTGGAGAGCCGTTCGAACTTTCGGGGCAACGGCCTGGCCGGCTAATTTCAACGCTAATGAACTCGGAAACGACGCAACGAATCGAATTTTTTTTAAATTACTTCTCAGCACAACATACCCCGCAGCACCCTCGCAATTTTTTCAGGCTGTTCCTGCTTTTTAATTTATTACCGCTACGCTAGAAAAGTCTTCCAGTCCTAGATACTGCTGGGCCTCTAAATAATTTACGGGTGCACGTCTATTTTTGTTTAAGTTCTGCCTCACGAAATCAGAGCTGATTATTCCAGCTCGAGACCGACGTGCCAGTTGTGTCCATATTGCAGAAGACAGGGCACCAGGCATGCATTGTCCCACATCGTCCGAGTGGGAGAAGCGAAAGGGCAAACACCGCAGTAAGACATAAGACAGTATGAAGTAACACTCCGTAACTTCAAGCACCATAGCGCCATTGTAATAGTCAGATGTTGCAGAAAGAGCCCAGCTCGACGATCCAGAATAATTATTAAACCACTACAGCTAGTCAAGGGGCGCTGATGAGAGCAATAAACGAGGGCATTCCCGATCATGAACCAAAAGTCACCGCGTAATAGGCGTGGACACTGTTGTATAACTAACGAAGCTTTCAAAGCTCTGAAGCACATCTAGTCATGCCGCAATTCTGTGTTAAATTTAGACAACATTGGCTATGGAGTGCAGCGATCTGGTAATAACTTTGATAAAACAACAGTCGAGATTGCAATAAGGTTTGTTTATTATTATAAAAAAAATTGTTCAAATGGCTCTGAGCAACATGCGACTTAACTTCTGAGGTCATCAGTCGCCTAGAACATAGAACTAATTAAACCCGACTAACCTAAGGATATCACATACATCCATGCCCGAGGAAGGATTCGAACCTTCCACCGTAGCGGTCGCTCGGTTCAAGACTGTAGCGCCTAGAACCGGACGGCCACTCCGGCCGGCTATTATTATCAGTTTTGGCCTAAGTTAAAGACATTCTCAGAAGTTTTAGGCCCCCTATGGCTAGCGTTGGCGGCTCCTCGGTTCTCCATGTGATACCACGACGGTACATTGTGCCACAGGAAGCCTAAAAATTCTCAGGATGGCTTTAACAAAAGCGGAAAACCGGTAATAATAAACAAAAGTTATTGCTGTCTCGACTGTTGTTTTATCAAATCCTGTCCGTGTCGCTAGAACCAGAGAGAATGACGATCTGTTCAGTCTGACTGAAACCACGGAAAGCTGATAGATGACAGTCCACTTGCTACCCGCTTGATGACTGCAACACCAATATGCTGCCAACCTGATCCAAACCGTAGCCGTGGTCTGCCGCTACTGGCCGCTACGACATCGCGGATAAGAAGGCTGAAATGCTGCCAGCCCTTCTATGTCTAAAACTACATGGATACTCTGAAAATCACACTTAACAGTTGCATACCAATGCTGTATGTTGCACTGGCCAACGCCAGCGACTGACCCCACGACCATCACACATTCTCTATCTAGGATAAATCATATTACTTATGTATTTCCATAATTTTGGCAGATTAGAAGATTAAAATGTTGATTATTATTACTGGGAAAGGATTTCTGGGACATTTTTAGTAAAAAAATAAATAGTTTTTTTACGTTTATTGGTATTAATTTCACAATTACAAGGATTACTCAGATTCACATTCAGAACACTTTACAATTCGAACTACTCCTTCTTTCATGGTGTGTTCAGGGCAGATATATTTCCTGCAAGAAGTGCAAGCCTTCATATACTTACGATCTTTGCTTCTGGCACACAAGTAACAGCGTCCTTTCTTTGGCAGATTATGCACAGCTGCACACGTTACTTCCCGTCGTGGCTCCGTAACGTTGTTTCCTCAGCTCACAGCACCTTGGTTTTGATTATACTCATATCCAAAAGTTGATAACGCTGTTGTGTATTTTGAGTGTAGGCCTACAGCATTTTGAGAGCGTCTTTTCATGTTGAGGTCACAAAGTTCACAAGCAATATCTTTCAGGTACTTCTTTCTTCCAGAACTTTTTGTCGGTAATTCTTTGCCCATTCCTTGTGTGTATCTTGAAATAAAACATATGAATTGTATGCTACAATGTCAATCAAGTTGAAAAACACCGCCATTGGCCATCGACGCGTTGCTCGACGGCAGGTGTACGTTCTTACACTCTTATCGAATGTATCCACTCCTGACTTTGTAAAATTGTAGAATAGGATGATGTCTGGCTTCTCTTCCGTCACATTCATATCATGATGATGGGTTGACAATACTGTAACAACCTTTCCTTTCATAGGCACATAACTGACTAAAGTGGCATCATCACTAAAGGCAAATCGGTTTGTTCCCGGTGTAGCTTTTTTTAGAGAAACAGGACGGAGTTCTGTAGGAACAATGCGTTTGTCACTTCGAATAGTACCAACTGTAGTTATTTTCTCTTTCAAACGATCAGATGCTAGTGGAACGGTAGTGAACTTTCTGTCCATGGTAACATTTCTTCCAGATTGTTTCAAGATAGACATTTCAATCAATCTTCTGACTATTTCAGGGCCACTGTTATGGTTCTTCTCATTAGCGTGCTTTCCAGCGTAGGGATCCGCATCAAAGCAGTATTTCGTATCTGAATCACATAACAGGTTCACCTCTATTCCATATTTTCCTGGTTTTGTTGGAATATATAGCCTGAATGGGCATCGCCCATGGAAGGTCCCAAATTCTTCATCCACTGGGACTGACTCACTAGGATAATAAAACTCAGGAAATTTGCTTACTATCATGTTCCATATATCCCTGATAGGAGCAAATTTGTCGGTCTGTTTTCTAGCTGCTCGAGTTAGAGCATCATCAAAACTCAAGCACTTCAGCAAGAGCCTCAGTCTATGCTCCGAAAATGAAGCACGGTACATCGGAAAGTTTTCTTTACTAAATATATCACATAAACTGTCCTTATTCTGTCTATGGACTCCACAGTTCAATAGAATTCCACCTGCTGACACAATTTCTTCCCTTTCAAATGCTTTCGAATTTTTTATGAAAATATCTTCAGATGATTCTCTAAGATTTCCAAGCTTTTGATTGGTATGCATCAAAATGTTATGCAGGATATTATCATCGAAGTAAATGAGAAAATCTTTACTGGTGTATCAGGTTTTATCCCTGGGTTTGTTCTTTTTGGGGTTCTCATTACGTTAGCAACAGACCTGCTCCTTTGATTTAAGTAAGGGCTTCTCTTCCATATGATACGTGACGGGGCCACCATGTGTCCTTTTCAAGTTGATCAATTTGTGCTTTCGGCCTCTGTCATCTTCTTGTTGGCTGAATATCTATAAAAATATGAAAACAGAACCAAACACTAGCAAACTAAGCACTCTACCGAGACACACATCCTAATATACTCCAAAATATCCGCAAAAAGTAATAAAAACCAATACTTACCCTGTTCACTTTCATCCAACTCGCTGCTGTCAGAAACTACTTGATCTGGAATTTCCATGACTTCAGTTTCACTGCTGCTTTTGGATAGTTCACCATTAAATTCATTGTCAGAACTCTCAAGCAAATTTCTAATTTCGTCATTTGTCAGTTTGATCTTCTTGTACATTCTGTCAAATGCCACAAAGATATTACCTTCCACTCACCACACTGTTTACCGGTTGACTGTGAGTGGTGATTGTTGACCTGCTACACCTTCAGTTATAACAATCGCTATAACTCAACAATGAGTGTAAACCAAAAGCTGTTCTTATTGTCGATTACAGCAATTATAATTACGATAAATGTCATGTATTTATTAAATAAACTACTGAACACGACAGGAGTTTTAGCCTAAAAACTACGTTTGGGTCAGTTACTGACCACCCCTCCCCTCCCCCCATTGGTATGCAACTGTTAAGCACCTGGCAGAAGGTCCATCGACCCATCTTCACAATAATTCTCTATTATTCCACTCTCGAACAGCGCACGGAAAAAGTGAACATATATATCTTTTCCTGCGAGCTCTGATTTCCCTTATTTTATCATGATGATCGTTTCTACCTATGTAGGTCGGCACCAACAAAATATTTTGCATTCAGAAGAGAAAGTTGATGACTGAAATTTCGTGAAAGGATCCCACCGCAACAACGAACGCCTTCGTTTTAGTGATGTGCGGCCCAAATCCTGATTCATGTCAGTGACACTCCCTCCCCTATTTCTCGATAATACAAAACGTCCTGCAGTTCTCTGAACTTTCTCGATGTACTCCGTTAATCCTATCTGCTAAGGATCCCATAACAGCAGTACTCTAAGAGCCGACAGCCAAGTGTAGTGTAGGTAGTCTCTTTAGTAGATTTGCTGCATCTTGTAACTGTTATGTCAATAACACACAGTCTTTGGTTCGCTTTCTCCGCAACATTTTCTGTGAGTTCTTTCCAAGTGAAGTTGTTCGTAATTATGATTGCCAGGTGTTAAGCTGAATTTACGGCCTTTCGATTTGATCGATTTATCGTGCAACAAAAGTTTAACGGATTCCTTGTATTTAGGGTCGATAGCCAATCCTTCACCATACAGATATCTTAGCTAAATCATTTTGCAATTCGTTTTGGTGTTCTGATGATTTTACTAGACGATAAAAGACAGCACCATCTCCAAACAACTTAAGACAACTGCACAGATTGCTTTCTAAATCGTTTATATACATAAGGAACAGCAGAGAGCATATACACTACCATGCGGAATGCCAGAAATCACTTCTGTTTTACTCCATGACTTTCAGTCAGTTAATACGAACTGTGAGCTGTGTGACAGGAAATCACGAATCCAGTAGCATAACTGAGAAGATATTCCATAAGTATCCTATTTGATTACAAGCCCCTTTTGGGTAAAGTGTCTAAAGCCTTCTGGAAATCCAGAATTACGCAATCAATTTGAAATCTCTTGTCAGTAGCACTCAGCACTTCGTGTAAGTAAAGAGAAAGTTCTGTTTCGCAAGAACGATGTTTCCTAAATCCGTGTTGACTGTGTGTCAATAGACTGTTCTCATCGACGTAATTCATAACGTTCGAACACAGTACATGTTCAAAAATAATGGCGCATGTCGACGTTAACGACATGGGTCCGTAATTTAGTGGATTAATGCTATTGCATATTGAATATCGGTGTGACCCGTGCAACTTTCCAGTCTTTGGGTAGGGATCTTTCGTCGAGCTAATGGTTGTACATGACGATTAAGTGTGGAGCTATTGCATCAGTATACCGTGAAAACAACCTAATTACGTATACAGTCTGGACGGAAGACTTGCTTTTATAAAGTGATTTAAGTTGATGTACTACCCCGAAGATGTCTATTTCTAATTTACTCGTACTGGGAGCTGTTCTGGAGTCGAAAACCAAAATACTTACTTTGTCTTCCTTGGCGAAGGAATTTCGGAAAGCTGTGTTGAGTAACTCTGCTTTAGCAGCACTGTCATCGATAGCATTTACATTGCTGTCGCCCAAAGAATTCATTGATTGTGTCTTGCCGCCAGCGTCCTCTACATACGACCGGAATCTCTTTGGATTTTCTGCCAGATTTCGAGACAAAGTTTCGTTGTGGAAGCTATTAAAACATCTCACATTGAAGTGCGCGCTAAATGTCGAGCTTCTGTAAAAGGTGGCCTGCTGCGTCTGAGGGTCAACCATGGATGATCTGAAAGCGGTCATCTCTACACCGTCCAGGCGTGCTGCACTCGCACAGCCCCTAGCCGACTCGCGGAGACCTGCTGCAGTCTTGGTCAGTCTGTGATGTGTGACTAGCGCCTAACCTTCATCACAACAAACACGCACTGGCCCACAATGCTGGCCATCCTCACCTAAGCTCACAATGGGCTACGTAGTGAGGGTGCCGAGGTGTAGGGCCACAAAGTTTGGCAGAATGTCTGGAGAAGGCGAACCTGCCCGTCTCCACGCTGAAGCCTCCACATCAACACACCAGTTACAGCACACTGCCCTGCGGTTCCGACGACACGACACACTCATGGGGCGGACGAGTGCTTCTGCGCAGCTGCTTCGGCGCAGCATGCACTGATGCCCGGCCACCTTATGAGTCTCTGAAGCAGCTCTATAACTCTGTAAACTCGTCCTCGTAAATAAATGTTAATACAGGTACCACTGTGTCACCAACACCCCTAGTCGTTTGCTCGGGACCATTCTCCAATACTCTAGGCTCAGCCTCCTGCACACGAAGCGACCAAAGCTGTCCGTGTCGTAACAATACTTTCTGCTAGTAGGACACTAATTTGTCAGGAAGTCTCTTTTGAAAATGCTTGTTTTTAAGGGTGACCCCAGACATAAATGAAACGTGGAGAAGAAGACTATAGAAGGTTTTAAAATATGATACCACAGAACTTTGCTGCGGCGATTATAATTCAAGCGCCCGTCTACCCGACGGTGAACTCGGACGGAGCTGTCGAGCAACTTGCTTCTTCGTTGTCGGCGGAGCGCCTTCTATGAGAAGCGTGGAGTGCATGGAGCAAACAGATAACGGCAGTTGGCTCTGGGAATTGCTTATCTCCTGTTTCTGAGCCATCGATGTGGTGTACGAAAGTACGGCGTCGTAACATGGCGTGTTAAATGCTTTTCTTTTGGGAACACAATGTTGTCCAGCAGTAGCGAACTGTGAATTCCACCTAATTCTTTCAACTAACCATCTAAAGGAATTGTTTCATTATTGCTGTGGTGCTTCTAGTGTAAATAAGGATATTACGTGTTGTAAGGGTTCTTTTATACAGAAATTTATAATTTTGGTAATATTTTAGATGTCACATGGAAGAGTAAAGCTACAGTAGCACCTGAGTGATAGCGGGCAACATCTCTGATAAAGAGGTTACGCTGCGAGAGACGGTTAGTAGAATCTTTGCTTGCGAGTTGAGTGCAGCCTTGGAAAGAGAGAAAGAGAGGAGGAGCCGAGTTGCGTCTTGTGATGGAGTAATATGTCTCCCGCCACTAATTTTCTTATATTATTTTTCAGTTTAGGAGGCATATTTTGTAAATTCATTCAGAAGACTTCAAACGGTACTGTAATAACGCATTTGCCTAGATATCCAAGAGTAGTAGTTAATTTTCTCACGAATTTAGAACTGGATCAGCCTTTCTCTTTATTTCAGGTTTCACATACATAATTTTGCTTTCCCAAATTTTTCACTAACAGAACTTTAATTGACAATGATCAGTGCCGTAATGAGATTTATTAGCACAGAAGTTTTGTAGATCTCTCTATAGATTAAAGAACACATTGCACGTCGTGTTGCTAGTAGTTTGAATGTTGATTTTTTAAGTTGCATAGCAGTAGCAGCTGCATTAGTTTCGATATAGCAGCAGCAAAGCCTTTCTTCATTGTGCTAACAGGTAGGTCATTCATAATTTACGTGTGATACAATTAACATTTCAACAGTGACAAACTTTTCAGACAAGGCATTTTTCGTAGTTACATCTATTTCATATTTTTCTCGCCATTAGTTTACTTGCATTATTGCTAACAGGACAGTTTGCTTAAGTTTAACAGAACAGACTTTAGTCTCCCCTCAAGTGTTGCTAAAGCAGATTCACTAGACACAGCCTTCCGAAATTCCTGTACCAAAGAAGACGAAGTAAATAACGCAGAATTCGAATCAAGAACAGCTGCCAAAGTTGCATTTATGATTAACTGTTGCATTGCTGATCACTTTTCAAGAATTAAGAGATTACTTACGAATTTAAATACGAGCTTAACTATTTCTCTAATCACGAATTTAACATCACATTACCACACAGACAAAATACAAATAAATATACCTATACATTACCATATAACAAAAACTAATTAGCCACATTCAGTGTTGAAGTAAGGTTTATTTTCTTAATGTTGCTGCTGACTGGTAATTTGTACTGTTTTGTCAGTGAGCGTTCTTAACGTCGTAGTAGTAGACGGTCGGATTTGCCCAGGCACGCGGCACGTCTTCTAAGGTGATACTGGGTGATGCATTTACTTCGCTGCGGTCTGTTGCTGAGGCATTTAGTTTCACTGTGTCCTCGAGTGTTCACTTTTGATGTAGAATAGGGATCAGAAGTGCAGAGTGCTCTGATAGTATTACCGACAGCCAAAGTTGAGATCTGCGTAAACTGTTGGTCCGTGGGCACTTAAGAACAAATACTGCTGGATGCTATGGGGTTTTGATTTATCTTGGCTTTTCCGGTCTGGGTTGAAACTGTCAGAGAACAGACAAATAATAATAAGTAATGATAGTAGTATGTAATCAGTTTATACAAACTTTGGGAGCTTGACAATGGCTTTTTGCGTAAGGTCCGTTCATTTTAAGTTCGACCGCGAGTGATTTTTCTGAAAATACTTCTTTTACGAACTTCGTAGATTGAATAATTCCAGAGTTTTGGTATGTGCTGGACCATTTGTAGTGTTTGTAACACAGAACCTTTAGCCATGCCAAGACGCCGATTAATTGGAACAATAGCTTGCAACGTAAATGAAACACAAGATTAAATAATATCACTGTATTCACAAAATATTATACTAAATTAAATTACATAGGCACACTGTGTTACTGTGTGCAACTATGAGAACGCCTAGTGAGACTGCGTCTCAATAAAACAGAATTATGGCGATGCCAAATAATTACCTGCAGGGATGACAGATATGTATCCAATGCGGACGGCTTCAAGAACAAAGCGGTTGCACGCCCTAATCGACACAGCCGCTTATATTAATTAATATCTTATGTAATTCTTTATGTTCTGACCTTATATCTACGTTTTTGCAATATATCCACGCCCATACTGCTAATGTGCCTTTAAAATGCCCCCTGAATTGGGAGGCGAAAGGACCCACCTGCAGGCGAGCAGTTCACCCTAAAGCACATTCAGTACAATATTTACATACATATTCAAATACAGTACATGGTATACAATACTTGAATGAGGCGCATGCGCCCAGAATATTTCAATGTCGGTATTGCGGCTGCTGCGCATACGCAGTCGCGTGTATTTCAGTGTGGCAGTAGCCGCTAGTTGAACTCGCGACACGGTGATCACAGTTGATACTCGTATTAAAGTTGGTATGTGCGTGTGCGCAAGACATCGCTGTGACTGGACATTCCGTGGAGTTTTTACAAAAAATATGCGTAAACATCTAAAACAGGTACAATAATCTTAAAACTACTGCATGTGTCAAAGCTAAATACATTTCATTATTGGTCGTTGTGTCTCATGGGAAGTATTGCATTTAAAATGTCTTTCTGTTTCAGATTAGTTCTGCTTGTACGACTTGTCGTCTTTTGCAAATCATATTCGTACTACATACAATAATAACGCAAAGGTAAGCATTGTTTTGGTAGTTTGCATAACGTAAATGTTATTGCGTTTCGACGTCCCGCTTCTCAATCTGAGTGGCCGTCTTAGATTATCTGCAGATGATGCTGTCGTTTACCGTCTTGTAAAGTCATCAGGTGATCAAAACGACTTGGAAAATGATTTAGATAAAATATCTGTATGGTGCGAAAAGTGGCAATTGACCCTGAATAAAGAAAAGTGCGAAGTTATTCACATGAGTACTAAAAGAAGTCAGCTAAATTTCGATTATGCGATAAGTCACACAAATCTAAATACTTAGGGATTACAATTACAAATAACCTAAATTGGAACGATCACATAGATAATATTTTGGGTAGAGCAAATCAAAGACTGCGATTCATTGGCAGAACACTTAGAAGGTGCAACAGGTCTATCAAAGAGACTGCTTACACTGGGCTTGCCCGCCCTATTCTGGAGGTGGAACTGACGGATGACATCGAAAAAGTACAAAGAAGGGCAGCTCGTTTCGTACTATCGCGAAATAGAGGAGATAGTGTCACAGACATGATACGTGAACTGGAGTGGCAATCATTAAAACAAAGGCGTTTTTCGTTGCCACGGGATCTTCTCATGAAATTTCAATCACCAGTTTTCTCCTCCGATTGCGAAAACATTCTGCTGGCACCCGCCTACATAGGGAGAAATGATCATCACGATAAAATAAGAGAAATCAGGGCTCGCACAGAAAAATTTAAGAGCTCGTTTTTCCTACGTGCCGTTCGAGAATGGAACAGTAGAGAGACAGCATGAAGGTGGTTCATTGAACCCTCTGCCAGGCACTTTATTGTGAATAGCAGAGTAATCACGTAGATGTAGACAGATTTGACAAGCTGTATGTGGGCAAGTTCGCTGGTTGCACAGTTTATTTTCACTGATAACACTTCTTCCCGGGTCATGCGTCGCGTGACTGGAGACCAGTGGATTTCCATTCCACGACATAAGTTTCGTGAAAGCATGGGTGCAAGACTTCGGACGGCATCGAACCTCGATTTCTAAAAGTGAGAATGGCCGTCGTATTCCGAGAACATTATATTCCCAGAAGTCCCATTCAAAATTCCTCATCCCGTTCAGTTGTCTTCAATGCTTACGTGAATCGCGATCGTAGGTCCAGTGGTTTTCCAGTTCCTTATTTGGCACAGCTGCAGCGAGGTAAATATCATTACCCGATGCAGTACAGATGTTACTGTACTTCACATGCACAGTTCTATCACTCTCACAGTTTATCTGGCGCTATACAAAGAATGTGTGTTAACAAGTTTTTAGATAAATATTTTATCGCAATCATTCTCATAGCGATATATGAAGAATAGTTTCAACAGTTTTGCACACATACTTGATCGCGATTACTGGCATTGCGATGTATGTAGAATGTCTTTAAAGTAGTCTCCTTCCCATATATCTCGTTGTTTAACACATTTTGATACATATTACAAATTATGATCGCATTTACACACCAACATATTACATTTTGCTTTACATCAATATCAAGAAGTACACATAAGTACATATATTACATTTTGGCTTTATATGGAATACAAGTATTTACATAATTTTAAACATATTACAGACTTTTGAAACAAATGTTGCATTCGCGCAATGATGTCACTTGAAATGGGGAAGATCACACACAACATCTGGATACATCAGAAAACAAGCCCAAGCGCACATATACTAATGGACAAACGTCTAAAAAAACACACTAAAACCAAACCTACAGAATTTTCGGGTTACGAGTGTGTGTAGAGTGTGAATATGCCCTTGGTTTCACATAAACATGTGTTATGCAGTATGAAGTGCGTCTAATCCGTTCCTAGGTGATAGTGTTTGGTTATCATGTGGTTTTGTGTATTCGTCAGTCAGCCATGAATAGCACTTGACAGACGCTATAGTTAGTAAACTGTGTGTCTCAAGAATATTTTCATCACACTTGCAGCTGAAATAAAATTTCTTATGCTGCCTAATTTCCTTGCAGTAGTACTGAGAGATATGAGTGTTTTATAAATATGCAGTTTACTTACTCATTACTAACAGATATACGTTTACTGTTTAGAATGAAATACTCTTAAGTCTGCAACAGGTATTCACCAGGATGCGGTATGTTGACAATTACATGAGGACCGTCGTACAGCCACTTCGCACTGCGCCGTTTTAGTGCAGAAGATTTGCGGTGGGTACGCAATAGTACTTGCATGCCGACCTTGAATTCCTGTTTTCGCTTAATAGTACTAGAGTAGTATGTGTTTCTTGCATTAAGGTGCTGCGTCAGCGGAGTTAGTGCTTATCTTTTCATCATGCGACAGCTACTAAGGGCGCGACTGCTACGGTCGCAGGTTCGAATCCTGCCTCGGGCATGGATGTGTGTGATGTCCTTAGGTTAGTTAGGTTTAAGTAGTTCTAAGTTCTAGGGGACTGATGACCACAGATGTTAAGTCCCATAGTGCTCAGAACCATTTGAACCATTTTTTTGAGCTACTAAGGCGAAAGCTTTGGCAGCGGATCGCTCCACTTAATTGACTTTTTGCGGTCGAACATAAGCTCGCTAGATGTATAGGTTGTGTCATCTATATTCAGGTTGTTATGAACTTCTTCAAATAGTGACGAATAACTTACCCAATTACAATGATGTGTAAGTATATATATCCTCATGAATCTGTTCAGTTCTCTGAAAAATTCGTCAGTAGGATTAGATTGTGGTACAAACTTCGAGATAAAGATGCTCTTAATGCTAAAGTCCTTTCAGAATTTGCACCATTTGTACCATGTGTAGTACGTGGCGTTCAAAAAATGGTTCAAATGGTTCTGAGCACCTTGGGACTGACATCTGAGGTCATCAGTCCCCTAGAACTTAGAACTACTTAAACCTAACTAACCTAAGGACATCACACACATCCATACCCCAGGCAGGATTGGAACCTGCGACCGTAGCCGTCGCGCGGATCGAGACTGAAGTGCCTAGAACCTCTCGGCTACACCGGCCGGCGTACGTGGCGTTGTCAGATAAAATTTCCTTGAGTTTTCTCACGTGAGGAATGTAATCACATGAGAATCGTCTGATGATTGCGTTAGCAGCTGCAGATTTTGTGGCGTACACCTTAACATGTTTAGAAAATGTGTCATCAAATGCTAAAATGTACTTCACACCACCACTACTTGCTGGACGTGGACCACTAATGTTCGTATTTACAGTCTCCATAGGTTTTGCTGGGTTGTATGGAATGCAGATCTGTCTTAGAAGATATGTTCTGATGTTTATATTTCTGACAATACATGCATGTTTTAAGTTCATTGTGAATTTTTCAACTCATATTAGCGAATACGTGCTAAGTTTTGCACGGCACTTCTTCGTTCTATAATGCCCCTAGACTAAGTGAATGTGCCAGATTAAGTTGTTCAGCGTCCTTGGCAATACATACACACCAGTTAGAGTCATCGGGATGATGCCGATAGAATAACATATTATTATAAATCAGATAACGGCTAGACAGTGGATGATCAGGTTGAACTATGACTAAAGTTCTTACCTTGCTCCAGTGCGATCAGATTTCTGTAAAGCTGGTATATTTCTACAAAACTAATGTAATACAGTTTAGGTTCATTAGGAGTATTCAGTAGTCGAACAGATTGTCAAGAATAGTGTTTCAATCATTCATACTTTTTGGAAGATGGGACAAAGCATCAGCAAAGATGTTGCCTTTACCTTTAATGTATACAATCTCAGATGAGTAATTCTGCAGAGATGAAGCCCAGCCTGTAATCTTGGATGAAGTAACTTATATGTTAACAAAAATGCCAGAGCTTGGTGATCTGTATAAATTTTTGTATGTTTACCATGCAAATAATAGTTAAAGTTTTTGAAAGCCCAAGCCGGCCTGTGTGGCCAAGCGGTTCTAGGCGCTTAAGTCTGGAACCGCGCGACCGCTACGGTCGCGCGTTCGAATCCTGCCTCGGGCATGGATGTGTGTGATGTCCTTAGGTTAGTTAGGTTTAAGTAGTTCTAAGTTCTAGGGGACTGATGACCTCAGATGTTAAGTCCCATAGTGCTCAGAACCATTTGAACCATTTTTTGAAAGCCCAAGCAATAGAAAGAGTTTCGAGTTCAGTGGTTGATTAAGTACGTTCACATTCACGTAACGTATGGCCTGCAAATCCAACAATTTTTACCTGTTCCTCTTCTCCGTTCTTAACTACGTGAAATAGGCAACAACCCAAGCCACTGCATGAGGCGTCACACAACATACAATGCTTCTTAAATAAATCTAGGAGGTGCTTACTGTTCAATAGTTGTTCTGACAGGAAGCGTCGAAAGAAAGGACAGAGTCCTAAAAATGACTTCATTTGCTTTTTACTTCGAGGACTAGGAAAATTCCTAATAGCGTCCAACTTACCTGGATCAGGGCATATACCTTGTTCATTAATTATGTGTCCAAGATACCTAATCTCACTGCAAGCAAATTCTGACTTCCTTAGGTTATCTATTACACTAGCTTCTGCAGATTTATGCAGAATATTTTCAAGGGTGCTAAGATGTTAATTCCAAGTTTCACAAGCTATCAAAATCTCATCGACATAATGTGTAAGTCTCAACTAACTCATCACCAAGCACAGTATCCAAAGCAGTAACAAATACTCCTGAACTGACACTCAATCCGAAAGGAAGAACTCAGAATATGTCCATCCCCAGAATATGAAATCAGTTTATATTCTGGAATCAGGAGTGATTGCCACTTGCCAAAACGAATTTGTCAAGTTGATCTTGGAAAAGTAGTTAGCATGTAAAAATTTCTGTAATTGTTCCTCTAAATTTTTTGGTTTGGTGCGCACAGGTAGCGTAATTTCATTTATGGCATGTGCGTCCAACACCACTCTAACATTTCCGTTAGGTTTCTTGACAACAAGCGATGGCCTATAGTTGGGAGATGTGGGAGATTCGATGATCATTCGCTGTAACATCTGTTTAAGTACTTGCCACACTGCAGATCATTGAGATGGTGGTAGATTACACGTTTGGTGGTACAAAATTTGGTGAGGCTTGACTTCAATTTTATAAACATACACTGTGTCATCATAAGTATATGGACACCCAAAAAAATTACGTTTTTCATATTAGTTGCATTGTGCTGCCACCTACGTCCAGGTGCTCCATATCAGCAACCTTAGAAGTCATTAGACATAATGAGAGAGCAGAATGGGGCGCTCTGCAGAACTCAGACTTCGAACGCAGTCAGGTGATACGGTGTCACTTGTGTCATACGTCTGTACGCAAGATTTCCACAATCTTAAACATCCCTAGGACCACTGTTTCCGATGTGATAGTGAAGTGGAAACGTGAAGGGACACGTACAGCACAAAAGCGTACGGGCCGATCTCATCTGTTGACTGATAGAGACCGCCGACAGTTGAAGAGGGTCGTCATATGTAATAGGCAGACATCCATCCAGACCATCACAATGGAATTCCATGGAGCATCAGGATACACTGCAAGTACTATGACAGTTAGGTGGCGCCGGCCGCGGTGGTCTAGCGGTTCTAGGCGCTCAGTCCGGAGCAGCGTGACTGCTACGGTCGCAGGTTCGAATCCTGCCTCGGGCATGGATGTGTGTAATGTCCTTAGGTTAGTTAGGTTTAAGTAGTTCTAAGTTCTAGGGGACTGATGACAATAGATGTTACGACCCATAGTGCTCAGAGCCATTTGGATTTCTTGGTCGATCGGCTGTTCATAAGCCACACATCACGCCGGTAAATGCCAAACGACGACTGACTTGGTGTAAGGAGCGTAAACATTGCACGATTGAATAGTGAAGAAACGTTGCGTGGAGTGACGAATCACGGTACACAATGTGACGATCCGATGGCAAGGTGTGGGTATAGCGAATGTCTGGTACACGTCATCTGACAGCGTGTGTAGTGCCATCAGTTAAATTTGGAAGTGGGGGTGTTAAGGTGTGGTCTTGTTTTCGTGGAGGGGGCTTGCACCCCTTGTTTTGGGTGGCACTATCACATCACAGGCCCACATTTATGTTTCAAGAACCTCCATGCTTCCCACTGTTGAAGAGCTATTCGGAGATGGCGATAGCATCTTTCAACTTTAGCGATCAGCTGTTCATAATGCACGACCTGTGGCGGAGTGGGTACATGGTAAAAACATCCGTGTAATGGACTGGCCTGCACAGCGTCCTGACCTGAATCCTACAGAATATCTTTGAGTTTTTTTGGAATGCCCACTTCGTGCCAAGCCTCACCGACCGACATCAATACCTCTCCTCAGTGCAGCACTCCGTGAAGAATGGGCTGCCATTTCCCAAGAAACCTTCCAGCACCGGATTGAACGTATGCCTGCGAGAACGTAAGCTGTCATTAAGTCTGAGTGGGCAACACCATACTGAATTCCAGCATTACCGGTGAAAGACGGCACAAACCTGTAAGTCGTTTTCGGCCAGGTGTCCGGATACCTTTGACCACATAGTGTATATCGTAATGACAAATGGTAATTTAGTAAAGACCTGTAAATTCTTAGATAGTACTTGATAAAGCTCATTTCGTTCAACACCAGTATTAGAAGTGGTTTCACTTAACTTATGGCTAATCAGTGTTTTCAAGTCATCATATTCTGTATCAGGTGCGAGTGTCTGTATTTTTGTTCCGTCGCTCTCTTACAATAATTGAATTTTGTAACCAGTACAATACTTGTCATGTTTGAAAGTCCTGGTATCCAAGTCAATCGTGATTTCACTGCCCTTAAGTCTAAGGAAACATTTACGTTTCGAGAAGTCAATAAGACTGTCCTTCTCACACAAGATATCTAAACGTGTAACACAATTAGTAACTAGATTCTGAACCGCGAGGACTGGCCATTGTAGTGTTCCATTACCTATCTTCATTGTCACAAAAACCTGTTTCGTAACTCTACTAAACTTATTACCTACGGCACTTAAAATCTTACACTTTTGTAAAAGGAAACACTGGGGCAGGTTCAAATTCAGTTAATTTGTTATAGGAATTATACGACAAAACACTCACAGCCGCTCCTGTCTCCATACAATACTAGTTGGAATACCTCCTCCTATACCAGAAGTTGTAGCTAAAATTATTTCATTGCTAGATGAAGGACACAGTGTATTTTCCAGCAATAGTTCATCAGATAAGCTCTCATCATGATTGTAGCTTATAAATAACAGTGGCTGCTGCTTAAATCTATTTGCTTCATAATCATTGTGTTGTTCATCAGTGGGTGTATCAAACAATGATTTGATATTGAATTCGCACCCCAAACCTTCTTCAGTTGCGACCGGGGGCACAGTAGTGACTGTCTTTTGTTTGACGTCGTCATAATTGGTGCAGGTTATGATACAGGCGGAGGTGGAGTTTCACTTGACACCTCGTTTATGTTTACATTAGAATATTGTGTATTTCACTCTCCGATCTGTTGTGGCTTTTGTGGTTGAGCAACTTGATTTATCTGCTAATTGGCCGGTGAAGCCCAATTTTGTTTTTGTACAGGCTGTAGCGAATTTTTCCACGGACCTGTGTTGATGATGTACTGAGGGGGTGGACCAGTATTTTGGTACGCAGTATCGTAGTTACTGCTCCAGTTTTGCTATTGATTTTGTATAGGCTGATAAATGTTTCTGTGTTTGTTGCAGTTTTTATTGTTTCCGTTTCTGTTATTTCCATTATTGTTGTTGCTGCGCCTCTTGTGTGGGTTGTCGCTTGTTGTGTAAGGTCTGTTATGATTATTGTTCATATAGGGGTGTGTCTGCTGGTTTTGGTACGTGTATTGGTTTGCAGAAGGAAGCTGCTGATTCTGCTGCGCTACGTAACCGACAGCTGCCGGCGCGCTAGGATTAAGCCGGCTAGCCTACACGTCTTCTTGCATGCCACTGACGTAAACATTGTGGCAGCTGTTTTGCGTGCGGAACGTTGATCCTCGTATAACATATCAACAGAATCAAGCACAGTCAGAAAATATTCTACATCAGTCTGGAATATGCAGTGACTTCTCTTTAATGATAAAAGGCAATCTGGCTTTCAGTGCGAGGAATATATCACACGTAGCTACAGGTTCATCAAGAAAGTGTCCTATATTCAAATATTTCGCAAAATATCGGCGCAAATTGACATGTTTAGCATTGAAACGTTCTGATTCCATAATCTGTTTCCTAAGACGTTCTTGTAACGACTGCAAAGGAAATTTGCCCAATAAAATTCTTTTAAATTGCTCATGTCACTCACCTGTCGGCTTCATTATATGCCGAGACAAGTGCGTCACTCTAGACGTAACCTACAACGTAATAAATTCTCTTTCGGTCACTACATGCTCTTGGAACGCATTTCTAAACGCTTTGAGAAAAATTACAGGATGTACAGTACGTTTTTCTGGGATGAAAGGATGAAATTGCCGATGGTTAATCAGACTTTCTTCTTCTTTGGCACTATAATGTCGATTGCTTTCACTGTAATTATTGTAGTGATCGTCCGGTGAAAAGGAATGTACTGCCCATAAATGTCACGATTGTAATTAGGTGTCATGTGTACGGGTGTGTACTGTTGTTCTTATGAGGTGTGTGTTGTGTACGGAGGATACGTGTCATACATGTATCTGTTATTACCAAAGCGCCGGCCGCGGTGGTCTAGCGGTTCTGGCGCTGCAGTCCGCAACCGCGCGACTGCTACGGTCGCAGGTTCGAATCCTGCCTCGGGCATGGGTGTGTGTGATGTCCTTAGGTTAGTTAGGTTTAAGTAGTTCTAAGTTCTAGGGGACTTATGACCTAAGATGTTGAGTCCCATAGTGCTCAGAGCCATTTGAACCATTTGATTACCAAAGCGAGCATTTTGATTATTAGCATTACTACACTCCAGTCGTATGTCATCGTTCTTTTGTTTCTGTTGTGCTGCGTTGGACTGAGTTACCTCAGCTATGACATGTTTATTATTTTTGACAAATTCGGCAACCGTCTCGTGCACAACCGTCGGTAATTTTTCCTGTATACATTGGTCAAAATGTGTATGTTTCTGATCAAACCAGTCAGGAAATTCTTTATTTATGTTGTCAAAATGGTTGTCAGTGTGTAATTGTAGTGGCAACAGCATCACTTGTAGCATATTAATGTTTGACTTCAGTTTGAATATCTTTTACGTCTTTTGTGGTTTTTTCCTGCTATGAATTCAATTCAGAAAATTTTGAGTCAAGTTCGGACACTTGTCCCCTCAGTCTCGTATTAATCTCCTCACAATGTGTAATTAGAAGTTTTTAGTGCTCTTAATTCAGCCTTAATATCGTCATATCGCATTTTAAAACTGTTATTTGTTCGTCAATGTCTTTTCTGCTTTCAGTCATCTAATTTTGTATTGAGGTCATGTGATTTTCGTTTTCAGTGATTTCCTTGATAATAGCGTCAAACGTGCTGACAATATTTGTCAACTGAAACTGCTCTGCTCCTGCCACGTCGTTTGACATGACGCCATGGACAAGAATGGGCTCTGAGCTGAATTTGACCGTTTGACTAATGGCCGGTCTATTTACGAAATTTTCGTCACCAGGCGTGTTAACCGCTGATTGATCGTAATTATTGGAGTCAACTCGGGAGTCGTTATCAATGTTTTGTTCAATGTCAAAGTTGGATTCGGCTTTGTCTGTTGTGGTCCGTTTTTGACAATTGCTCACGTTTTACCACCATGCCACACGTAATGTATTTTACAAGAAAAATCTTTAAACACGTTTGAGAATAAATTCATGAAACTAATTTCGTATAGCAACATTTTTGGCTTAACTGAGCAAGAATTTTAAGTAATGGTGAAATAATTAACATTAATGCCTGCTTGCCATTTTGCGATGCACATAATGCGATTCGCTCATTTTGTGGAATAGTATGACTGTATTGTTGTAAGAAACTGTATGATAAAAATAATCTGGAATACGAGATCTTGCACAAAAATGACTGCTACCGTTACGGAAAATTTTGACAAAGCTAGGAAGCAAGCTACAATTACTGAAAGCTCTCCGATTAACGTGGTAATTTAAAAATGCAATGTCTTACCTTGGATCGAGGTATGCACTGTAGATTCCAGGTTCTGTCAACAATTTCAATGCTTCGACTTTTGTGATTGGTCTTTACAAGTATTCAATGGCAATGGCTTATCAGATATCCCATTATCCATGCAATAAAGAAAAACAATCCAACAAATGCAGTAAAATGTCCAGACACGAAGTCACCAGTTTGATTTATCGTGGCTTTCCTGCCTGGTTTGAGAATATCAGAGAACAGACAAATAATAATAGATAAAGATAATGGCATGTGATCAGTTTATACAAACTTTGGGCGCTTGACAATGGCTTTTTGAGTAACTCCCGTTTATTGTAAGTTTAACGGTGAGTGTTTTCTTTTTTTTCTAAAATATTTCTATGTCGGACTTCGTAGATTGAATAATTCAGAAGATTTGGTTCCTGCTGGAACATTATTGAATAATTCAGAAGATTTGGTTCGTGCTGGAGCATTTGTAGTATCTATAACATGGAACCTTTAGCCATGCGAAGACACAGGTTAACTGGTACAATAGTTTGCAACGTAGATGAAACACAAGATTAAATAATATCACTGTATTCACAAAATATTATACTAAATTAAATGAAATAGATACTTACATTAATTGTTTTGCTGTGTGTAACTATGAGTACGCCTAGTGAGATTGTGTCACAGTAAAATAGAATAATGGTGGTGTGCCAAATAATTATCTGCAGCGATGGCAGAAATGCGTCCGATGTGGACGGTTTCAAGAAACAGCTGAACTGCGTAACTATTCCGAGGTTTCTGATGTTCAGCTCCGATCGGAGTGGAACAAAGTTAGAGTTGTTTGTGTCTTATGCGAGGTGGTTTCACGAAGTTGGCTTTTTAGATGGTCCAATTTTGTCTGGTTTGCCGAAACTACTGAAATTTTCAGTTTGTTCACTTTTTGCTATTTTGCGCACAGCGGAAAGGGCCAGCAGTGTTATTTTACCCCCTTACATTGGAATGTGGTTGTAATATCTCTTTACATTCGATGAATTATTCAGATACAATTCTACCCTTGAATGACGTTTACTAATTTTCTATCTTCATACTCGCAGAATCCATGCAAGAAGTAGTTCATACAATAGCTATGCCATGAGCGCATAAGTATTCTTTGTAGTACTCTCCCTGGTGGTTGTTAAAAAAAAGAAAAAAAAAAGCTTCCGAGATTGTCTTCGTGCCGATTAGCCTGAGCTTGGTTTGGAAGAGCTGTAATCTGATTATTGACACTTATCACAGAAGACAACTGATACGAACTGTACGATTAAAAAGGAAATATATATATAGATTGCTCCTTCATACCAAAGGTGTGTATTTGACATTTGAGAATTAATGATATTTATCGATATATTGCGTAGTTGTTAATCAGAAGGGAACTTCCGAAAGACTGGATACGAATCTGCATTTAATAATCCAAGAGCTCCATTACTTCTTCGGAAGGTTAAACTTCATCAAAGTCAAATATTCGCTTGATCTGAGGTTTCGCGACTGATTATACAACGCTCCCAAAATTACGAGACATTTTATTTGTACAGATTAGCAGACTGCCGCAAAGCACGAGCCTGCAGAGAAGAAGGATCATCGCCTGATTTCATTCTAACAAGTAAAATTTCAGAATCATTTTGAGTGACTGAGCTATGACTGTGTTTCCTATCATGAATAATTGATTGCTCGAACGAATTGAGAGCTACAGAATTCCGTAGATATGAGGAAAAATCACAGTGCCGCCAGTGTGACAGGACTCTCTTGGGTTGTTATATAATATATATATTTTTTGTTTCATGAAAACCAACGAGAACGAAAAGTAACGAACCTGAAGTGAGATACGGTGCCCATAGTAAAAGATTGCTGATACCAGGAAGCGATTTCAACTATTGGACAACAACGAGACTACAGAACAAGGCCAGAGAAATCTAATTTTTTTATCCTGTAGTTAAAGTAGTTTGAAATCAATTTAGAGAGAACTTTTTTCCAGATAGTAGTTAGATTGTAGAACTGTATATTGCGTGATTTTCGTATCTGGCCATTGAACTTTATACCATTTGTGAAGGAATTTGAAAGTTAAGTGTGTCTACGACAATAAATTTGAAATTGTATTTAGAGATTAGAACCTGATATTGACAGTTATTTAATGGTATTGACTAGAGCGGCATTTAAAATGTCAGTGAATCAGCAAAGAGACGTGCAACAGCCTTCAGCTGTTTGTGCAGAAGCAGAGGCCACGGATAGCAATTATGAGACTGTTGTGGCTGGCGGTAGCAATATAAATAATCCCGCTGGTTCAGAAAAAATTCATACAACAGCTGATCAGACTGTTGTTGACACATTAGTTGTCATTATGCAACAGTTGTCTGTATTAGCCGAAGGCCAAGCGGAGGTAAAACGAGACTTATCAGTTATACAAAATGAACTCCAAAATCAGCTAGCCGAAAATCAAACAGAATTACGAAATCAGTTAAGAGCAACCTTTACCGAATTAGATCAGAGATTAAATACCCAGACACAGGAAATAAAAGAACAGGCAGAAAGGACCGAACAGAATGTTATTGCTCAAATTGAGCAGGTCCGCCAACAATGCCAAGAAAACAATAGTAAATTAAAAGCGGAACTAACCGAATATGTATCCGTCAAAACTGACACAATACAAAAACAAGTAGAACTGTTCCTCAAGTAATACAAACTCAAGAGGACATACAGTGTTCCGTAGCTATGATACCAGAAATTATAGAATCCCAAGATAATCTAAAGAAACAATTTGACGAAGTGAAGGAAAAACAGACGACAGTGGAACATAGAATGAATGTACTTGCGGGAAAGTTTTCAGAAATGACATTAGAGAGGCAAAATTTTCCTTCGGAAACGATAGAAGAAACTGTGAAAGTAGCTTTACAGTCAATTTCAGAGAGATCCGAGGAGAATTTTTTTAACAAAGGGTTAAAGGAAGTTCGAGAACAACTTGGCGAAGAATTCTCGCGTTGGAAAGAAAATATCTAAAGATCACTAAATCTCTCGCAGGAGGATTTAGAAACACCGAGAAGTGGGAAACAAAGCTCTCAATCTGTGCGTGACATTCCGTCCACGTCAAGATCCGATGTAGACAGAACTGGAACGTCACAAGTTAGATTCGATATAACGGATAGCCACAGGGAAAAGCACGAACAGGATGATTTTTGGAATCATAGTAGCGTTGAGGAGAAGATGATTAAACAGAGACAATTTCAAATCTTTAACCCTGACAAAAAGAATGTTCATCCTGTAGTCTTTATTCGAAGTTTCAGAGGTCTATTTCCACGATCTTGGACAGAATGGCAAAATATATACAAGGATCAGGAGCATTGTGGGCATCCGAACAAACATCTTCTTGTAAATGTTACGAAGAATTTGAGCAGGCTTTTCTAGCAAAATATTGGTCTGCTGGAATACAAGAAAGACTTAGGCAGGAAGTATTATATTCTGAGCCTTTCTCATTTTCTAGAGGATCTCTAAAGAGATATTTTGAGAAATACATTAATAAATCTTTGTATCGGGATGTACCGATTCCTTTGCCAGATATACTTAGAATACTCAAGTCCAGACTACCCACCAGTATAAGGAATCAGCTGTTATATATAAATGATAAGGATATAGACTCATTTATGACTACGCTTGATCGTATTGATATAATTGAGGAGGACAATAAAAGGGCAAGAGAAATGTTATATCAAAGAAGAGCAATAGAAGCGAATCCGAGCTGCAACTCGAGTGGGAATGGCAGTAACGGTAGCAGTAACAATAATCATAAACAACTACACTCTCCGAGGAGACTTAGCAATGGACAAAATGCAAGCAATAATTATTACCATAATGGAAACTTTAGTAATGGTGCAGCGAGGGGCTATTTTAGGAACAGTAGGAATTTTAATCGATATAATCCAATGTATGGCAACACAGGACAGTTCTACCAACGCCAGCAGAACAACAACAATAATTACACGAATCAAACAAGACAACATAGACAGAATTCACCACAACAGCCGATAATCACTGAAGTAGCTGAAGAGACAAATACCAATCGGACCAACAATCAGTCAAACTAAACATGACCGCATCGTGCCAAGGAGGAGCGGTCAGGGGATCTGTTAGGGGCGAAACAGTAAAATTACAATTGTTAAGATATAATGATAGTGAGCTGTTGACTGAAGAGTTAACAAAGGATTTAATAACGTGTCATAATGACAGATCGAGTGTTCCGGTATCGGAAGTATTTGTTGAAATAGAGCAAGTTCCAACGAATGTGATATTAGACACCGCCGCTTCCGCCAATGTCATCTCAGGCGCTCTGTTTCGGAGAATTATTAGGAAGAAGAAGG
The DNA here is from genome assembly GCF_021461385.2 of Schistocerca piceifrons. Taxonomy (NCBI): domain Eukaryota; kingdom Metazoa; phylum Arthropoda; class Insecta; order Orthoptera; family Acrididae; genus Schistocerca; species Schistocerca piceifrons. The sequence goes on along the minus strand of NC_060140.1, from coordinate 820,742,703 downwards.
TACCAATTTTGCCAGTACAGAACTGCAAAATCATCGGAGCTATTGGAGCACGCTCTCCCAATGTCAATATACAAACACAATTAGAGATGAAATTGGGAAATGTAGCAATAAAATGCACGTTCCTTGTAGTGGAGAAGTTATTAGGGGGCTGTATTCTTGGTATTGGGAGTATGCAGGAGTACGATTGACAGAATGATTTTTTGGAAGGAATAGTTAAATTTAGATTAAATGGAGAAGAGATAGCGCTGGATTTAAATAGAAAGGAAACGGTGCATGAGAAATATTGTCGCGGTGCCATAATTCAGTTAATTGACACTACAAACGGTCGTTGGAAGGAGCTTTCAAAGGATTTGATACAACAGGAGGACTTAAACCAAACAACAATGATAAAAGCTAGTGAATCAAATCAGCTTACCGGAGAACAAAGGCAGCAGCTTCATTATTTGTTAGAGGCATATGAAGAGATTTTTGATGAGAAACCAGGAATTATTAAAGGTTATATTTGTCACCTACAAGTGAAGCCACATCAGACTTACTGTTACACGCACTACCCGATCCCCTGGCGTTTAAAACAATCTGTTCAAAGGGAGATAAATAGAATGTTAGAATGGAACTTGATTGAGCCATCAACTAGTCCGTATTGTTCTCCGCTCTTAGTCGTTCCAAAACCTGGAGGCAACGTAGGATTAGTTCTGGATGCGAGAGAGATTAATAAAATAATAGTACCCGTAAGAACTCATCTGGAAAATAAAGATGAATTAATTCAAAATTTCCAGGATGTTTCGTACTTAACTAGTGTTGATTTGAGAAGTTCGTACTAGCAGGTCCAAATGGATGAAGAATCTAGGAAATATACCGCATTTATCTATGCTGGGAGAAGTTACCAATTTAGAGTTGTCCCGTTCGGACTTAATATTAGTGCCGGAATATTTATTTCAGCGTTGGATTATGTTCTTGGACCAGAATTGCGTAGTCGTATAACTGTGTTAGTTGACGACTTATTAATAGCCACGAAAACATGGGAAGGGCATTTGTATATTTTGGAAAGGATTTTTGCTGTTTTCAAGAAAACCGGAATTACAGTAAACTTAAAAAAGTCTCATTTTGCTTTACCACAAATTAAGTTCTTAGGACATATGATAGATGCGAAAGGTATCCTGCCTACCGAGAAGAAGATAAGTGCAATTCGAAATTTTCCATCACCACGGAATAAAAGACAGCTGAAGGGATTTATAGGTATGGCATCGTTCTTCCGTCGTTTCATAAAGACTGAAGCCATGAATTCTGAGGCATTAAACCGGCTTCTACGGAAGGATGTGCCATGGCAATGGACTGAAGAATGTGAACTAGCTTTTCGAGACATTAAAGACCAACACGTTAACGCATCCTTATTATATCACCCTGGTATGAATTGTGAGTTCTGTCTGTCCACGGATTCATCGGATGTTGGATTAGGTGCTTGTCTCTTCCAAATAAGGAAAATAAAAGGGGTACCAACATTCTGTCCGATAGCATTTGCTAGTCGAGTGTTATCGCCCTGTGAAAGAGCCTATACGACCACAGAACTTGAAGCTTTTGCGGTTATCTGGGCATTCAAGAATTTTAACTATTATTTATATGGTTCGAAAACGATTGTGTATTGTGACCATCAATCACTAACCTTTTTGCAAACATGTAAATTATTACATCCTAGACTGTCACGTTGGACAATGACACTAAAACAGTACCATTTTAAAATTATTCATGTGTCTGGCAAAGAAAATATTATTGCGGATGCACTGTCAAGATCCCCAGAAGGTTTAACGCCGGAAATAGAATCAGTAAATACTTCGGATTTTCCAGTATTACTGTTGCAGGACAATATCTACAAGACTTATTATGTACATCTTTGTAGAGATATGGGAAATTTACAACGAAAGACCCTCGATGGAAGAAGATAATTCAGCTAGGGGAACAACAAAATTCAAGGGCTAGTTTAGATCATTATAAATTAGTAAATGGAGTATTATTCTTCAGACGTGGGAAGGACAACAATCCACGGTTGTGTGTATGTATCCCGAAGGAATATGAGGAAAAATTAATCTGGTTTACCCACTTATCATGGGGACATTTTGGTGTAATTAAATGTGCCAATAAAATAGGAGCATACTGTTATTTTCCGAATATTCGGAGAAAAGTGCACCAAACAATACAAAACTGTTTACTCTGTCAAAAGGCAAAACCGGATAATAGAGGTAGTAAGCATGTTCTGCATTCAATTATTCCACGAGAGCCATAGGCGTTAATTTCGTGTGATATCTGCGGCCCTCTCCCACGATCAAGAGGAGGAGTCAAATTCATTGTTGGATTCTTTGACGTGTTTACAAAATATGTAAAACTATATCCATTAAAGTGTGCTACTGCCAGAGCTGTTATAGTGAGATTGGTGCGTGACTATCTTCCGCATGTAGGTTTACCGAAATCCATAATTACAAATAATGCCAGAATTTTTACTGGATTTAAATGGAAGCAAAAATTAGCCAACTTGGTATTCGACAAATTTTGACATCATGTTACCATCCACAAGGTAGTCCAATAGAACGAGTTTTCCGAGAATTAAACCGATTTATGCGTACATACTGTCACAGTAAACAAACATCATGGGCTGATTATTTGTCAGAATTTGAACCAATATTTAATAATCTGACACATACTCCAGCTAACTTTACTCCAACAGAGCTTATGTTTAGTCAGATTGAAAAGAACTTCTGGATAAACCATCTGCCAAAGTATGAAGACCAGAATTTAAAATGGGAGGAAAAGATTCGACTCCCACTTGTCAATTTAACTAAAAAGGCAATACAACGGAAATTGACATATGATAAACGGATTTACCGGATTCAGACGTTTCATCTTGGAGAAAAGGTTTTATTGAGGCGACACATCCATTCCTCGAAACTGATGAAGAACATAAACAAATGGAATCGTATTTATACCGGACCGTATGTTAACGTAAATATACAAAATCCTGGATCATACTTGTTGGCATATCCCGAATCGAAAAGAATAAAGGGATTATTTCCGCATAATGATATCAAGAAATTTTTTGAAGGATCGTAGATCTGTGATACCAAATATGGAGAAGAATTTAGAGTGGAATTTGACTATGAGTCGAAAGTGTATATAAATATCAAGAAGTTAATGTTGTCTAGAGGTTAAGAGACAGTGAGATTACTCCTGTGATAGGTTAAGAGACAGTGAGATTACTCCTGTGATAGGTTAAGAGACAGTGAGATTACTCCTGTGATAGCTTAGCACAAAAATTTTAAGATAGGTAGAAGAATTTGTTAATTACTAGTGTTTGTAAGTGTGGACTATGAACAGAAGCCACAGTGATATACAACGAAAGTGCATCTACATTTCCTCAAGACACGGCACTTATGTGAGAATTGCGTGTAAAACTTGAACAGTGTGGGATTTGTAGGTAAATACGCTGTGTGTGTGATGTGCGCTGTTCGCGCAAGAAAACAAATGAACTGTGAAATGAAGCAACAGTCGATAATGTCACTGTTGCAAACAATTGAAGAAACTCTCTGGTTGCGCGAGAGAAAATTATTATAATTTTTAGATTTTTCATTATGCCTTCTTTACCAGGAGAATGAATTTTAGAATTTTAATTAACTTTTTAAGAATAGCAGTTTGTGTGTTTCATATTATGGACATAATTGTTGAAATATATTTCCATAAATGTTCATGAGAGGATGAAGAATATTCTGCGATTGGATGATTTGTTAAATGAACATACGTCATCATTAATGATATTTATTTGCATGTGGATCTATAAATCAATTAATTATAAGAATAATGAAAATTTTTCAAATTATTCCTTTTGTGGAGTCAGTGTCATATGCCTATGTTTAAAATTTTTCATCAGGTATAAACTTAAATTTTATCCATAATTTCGTAATTGAAAGCAAACCTCGAACAGATTCGATGGTCTAGTTCCACCTGCACTATAACAAAACGAAGATTTGATTAAAATTTTTTTTGAGAGGAATACATTCGATATGAGCTACAACAAAATTTAAATGCCCACGGTCTATTTGGCAATGTTTTGGACAATCGGCAGTTGTAATGCAAAACATCTTTGGTATTGAGGACTACAAAAAAAATTCGCGATTGTCAGGACTGATGGATGTTCCAGTCTAGTACAGATGGAAGAATATAAGAATCCACTCCGATTTTGTGTTCAACGATGAAATATGGACTTCGTTGCCTTAATCCACTCTCTTCCAGGGATTTATTCAGTCAGAACCTTTTCTTATTCCACTTTAAACCTGTTTCATGTTCACGTCCCTGACCATCTGTTCCTGAGATCATCTTCCTGTTTCTACGGCACGTTACCAGCTTCTATCCTGTACCATAAGCCATCGCCTGTCCTCCGTGCTGCCTCCACCAAACGCTGTACATCGCCTACCAGGTGTCCGTGCCCAGTGTTCCTGTTCCATCGACTTCACAACGAGATCGCCGGCTACATCTTCGAAAGAAGAATTTTGAAAATTTTTTTTTTGAGCAATATTGTAAAAATTTTTTTTGGCTATGGGGCACTTTTCCTTCGATCTAATCTATGGAGCTTCTATATATTTCAAAATTACTGGTTTTAGGCTTTCCTATCTTCTTTAATACCTGAGCTGGGGTCTATTCTTCCGGGTTTTCCAGGGTTTCCCTGTGAAGGCCAGTTCCCAAATAGGTAGACCTTTTTCGTAATTACACCAATCTACATCTTCCCTGGTTATGTACTTGGGATGCGGGTATACCCTGGTACATGTAAAAGCTACAGCTTAGGTATTCCCGTAACTTATTGTCTTAACATGTTACCCATACTCTCTATAGTAAAATTCTACTAATTCAAAATATTCCTCTTTTGAATAAACAACCCAACAAATTTTTTCTGTTAGCTCGCAAAGTGTATTATCATTAACTTTGCTCGCTGCGAGGGGCAATTGTAATATCTCTTTATATTCTAAGAATTATTCAGATACAATTCTACCCTTGAATGACGTTTACTAATTTTCTATCTTCATACTCGCAGAATCCATGCAAAAAGTAGTTCATACAATAGCTATGCCATGAGTGCATAAGTATTCTTTGTAGTACTCTCTCTGGTGGTTTTTAAAAAAAAGAAAAAAAAGCTTCCGAGATTGTCTTCGTGCCGATTAGCCTGAGCTTGGTTTGGAAGAGCTGTAATCTGATTATTGACATTTATCACAGAAGACAACTGATACGAACTGTACGATTAAAAAGGAAATATATATATAGATTGCTCCTTCATACCAAAGGTGTGTATTTGACATTTGAGAATTAATGATATTTATCGATATATTGCGTAGTTGTTAATCAGAAGGGAACTTCCGAAAGACTGGATACGAATCTGCATTTAATAATCCAAGAGCTCCATTACTTCTTCGGAAGGTTAAACTTCATCAAAGCCAAATATCCGCTTGATCTGAGGTTTCCCGACTGATTATACAACGCTCCCAAAATTACGAGGCATTTTATTTGTACAGATTAGCAGACTGCCCCAAAGCACGAGCCTGCAGAGAAGAAGAATCATCGCCTGATTTCATTCCAACAAGGAAAATTTCAGAATCATTTTGAGTGACTGAGCTATGACTGTGTTTCCTATCATGAATGATTGATTGCTCGAACGAATTGAGAGCTACAGAATTCCGTAGATAGGAGGAAAAATTACATGGTTACACACATCTTCCGGATGTGTGTTGCCTCCGCAAAGGGCTATCCAGTTTTGCTAAATTATCGAAGCGTCTGCGTCTGGTCCCACGTGGGCTATGCCGTGAAGGTTTTTCCTGTATCGTAACACTGGTAAGTTAAATGAAGTAAGAATTATAGCAGGGATTAAACATCATGCTGTATCACTGTTGGTCAGTGTGCTAAAAAATTAGATTCGCTGGTGCCTCAGGGAGCCACCTCATTAACCTTGGAAGTAGTGCACCGCGGTAAATTAAGTTACTGTGTTTACTTCTTTTGGTTTAAGGTAAATTAAAACAAAAGTAAGGCTGTAAACAATAATTCCTTAGCATAACTTTGTTAAGCTGCGTTCAGCCATCAGACCCCGTTGCACGATTTGGTTGGGTTGTGATGTTTGGACAGTAACGAGTTAAAACGTAGTGCTGCATGATAAGCCGGCGCAGTGGGCATTAGTAATTGTGTTGTACGTGTGTGGTTTGTGATGATTGACGTCCAATGTGCGTGTATGTCCATTGTATTCGGTTTACGTCTATTGTGATTCTTCTCCATCGATCCGAAGTAATTAAACTGAGATTTCATTTCTGTTGAGGTTTATTAATGTTTTATCAGATAAAACTAGTGAAATTGCTATTGTTATTTGAATTCAATTTTAACTATCGGCAGTACTTCTATGGTTTGTCTGTGTCGTTGTTGGATTATCTACTGTTCATTGCGATTAAAGGCTCTAGGAACATTTTAAGTGGGCTGTAGGCCTACCTGTCTTACTTGCCGGGTGAGATCGGTGCTTATGACTGGAGAAACCATGGTCCAGATAGCCCCCCTCAGCTGATGGTCCAGCAAGAGCTATGCTGGCAGCCTTGTAGCCAGCTAAGAGTACTAGCTTCACTTAAGGCATGTTGTTAATAAATACGAGGGTTGCCCAGAAAGAAATACACCCCCTTTTTTTCTCTGCCGAAAACAATGCCACGAATGCTAAGCGTTACGTATGTATTATTTGAAGTCTCCTGAGTGAGAGCTCCAAGTTCTCATCACATTCGATGCATAGTGTAGCTGCACGACAGTTTCAAAACGGCGTCTGTAGGTGATGTACGTTACATGCAACGTGGCGTCACCACAGAGAAAGAAACTGTGGGGAATATTCACAAACGCTTGAGCAAAGTCTATGGAGCGTCTGCTGTCGACAGTAGTACAGTCAGTCGCTGGGCACGGAGAGTGAGGTCATCACAAGGCAATTCGGCTGAGCTCCACGATTTGCAGACGTCAGAGAGACCATCCACAGCTGTCACGCCTGACACCCTTAATCTAACCCCCTCAGACTTCCACCTGTTTGGGGTCATTAAAAGATGCCATTCGAGGAAGACATTTTGAGGACGATGAGGAGGTGATTCGCACAGTGAAGCAATGGCTCCGCCACCAGTATAGAGACCCCCATCACTCTTTGTCAGCTTCGTGGTTGCTACTGTGGGGCCCCAGTCCTTCCAGTACTTTTTTGATTCCACACTGCATGTCTATCCTCTTGATATTCCTTTTCCCTTCCATTGGGGAACATGTCTGGTGTGTTATTGGGAATGTTCTGCATTGTCTGTCACTTATGTAATAACAGTCTCACCTTTGTTTGTCACTCCCTTTTCCTTTCTTTGTTTCCCTTCTTCTCTCGTTCCTCCGCTTCGGCATTTGAGGTTTCTGTTTCTCTTCTTCCTCGCTGTGCGATCCTCAAGGCCGACCCATGTGTCTTAGACGTAACAGGTGAATGGGTAATTCGTAATTACCAGCCCTGGGTCAACAGGTAGGGTTCGTACATACCCCTGGTACAGGCTGGGTCCAGGGAGGGGCGATTGCCTGAGCTGCAACCTTCCCGAATTGCTGATTCGTCCCTCTGTCAGGTGTTAGGGTGGTGTGACGTGAGGTGTGAACAATCACCTAAGGCGGGTGTGGCCCCTTTTGAAGGGGCCCACAGTTGGAAGGAGTGCGCCATCGGAGTCGCTGGCAATGATGGGGAATTTCCTTGCAATGAGTCAATCATCTTCCCAATCAACATATACGAAACTTAAACGTAATGCGGCTAATGATTCAAAGACCTTTCCCGCTGCACCACTGTTCCTCATGGTCTCACATACTGAATACAGTCAATATTTCGCCATGGTAAATCCGTTTATTATTCAGAAAGGTGTTGATGCAGTTGCCGGCCCCGTGAAATCGTGCTCTCGTTTACGGTATGGCACTTTGCTTTTGGAGACTACTTCTGATTCTCAAACACAACAACTGCTTGATGCCACGCTTCTCCATGGCTGCCCTGTTCATGTAGAGGCCCATATAACTTTGAATTCTTCCCATGGTGTAATTTACACCAGGCTGCTCGACGATCTAACCCAGGCCGAAATCCTGTCTCACCTCTCTGATCAGGGTGTCATTGCCATCCATCGTGTAGTGAAAAAGGCAGATTCCTCCTTAGTGCCCACCCGCACTCTTTTTATCACCTATGATAGAGGGGTACTTCTGTCCAAGATCAAAGCAGGCTATGAAATTGTCACAGTCTGGCGGTACATTCCGAACCCAATGCACTGTTACCAGTGTCATCGTTTCAACCACATTAGAATGTCTTGTGGACACCAATTCGAATGTGTAAACCGTGGTAGGGATGTGATTGTCTGCTTTCTTCTCCCAACTGTATCAATTACAATGGCGGCCATGCCGCCTCCTCTCGGGATTGTCCTGTTGTAAGTAGGCTGTTTAGGTTTTTATATTGGTAACTCCACGTAGCACTCTGTATGAAAATCACTGACTGTGCTGTGTGCAGTCTGTGGCTGCTTGGACTCATTGTTGTAATATTTGCTTGTGCAGTGTCGGGCAGTTGGATGTGACAGCGCATAGGGTTGTGCAGTTGGAGGTGAGGCACTGGCAGTGGTGGATGTGGAGAGAGAGATGCCAGAGTTTTGAGAGGTTACTGTAAGCGGACGACCTGGACGTGTGTCCGCCAGAAAAAGGAAATTTTTAAAGATGGATGTCATTAACTGATGGATATATATATGATGAATTCTGAACATTGTTAATGTAAATACATTGATTGTTCTCTATCAAAATCGTTCATTTGCTAACTATGCCTATCAGTGGTTAGTGACGTCAGTAGTTAGAAACTTTTATTTATCTGGCACTATTGGCGCTCGCTGTATTGCCGTAGTTCGAGTAACGAAGATTTTTGTGAGGTAAGACATTCATGAAAGGTATAGGTTATTATTAGTCAGGGCCATCCTTTTGTGGGGATTATTGAAAGCCAGAATGCGTTGCGCTAAAAATATTGTGTGTCAGTTTAGTGATGATCAGAATAAGTAAAAAGAGCAATGTCTGAGTACGTTCAGTTTGCTCAGCTGCTTGAAAATTAAATAACGTAAGAGGTTTTCCAGCACTGTCATTTTTAATCTTTTCTAAGGGGACATTTCACTGTGTGTCTCAATGAGTGGGCTCTCCAAGAGATCCAGGTAAAGGAAAAAGTGCCTTACCCAGTCACTCGCAAGTTATTGAAAAGTCGCACCTATAGTTCTGTTATTGTTACCCCTCGTTCCATGAAGGACATGGCCATGCAGACATGCGGCCACCATTCCAGCTCTGAGGTTATGACAGCGCCCAGCATCGAGGTAGCATCGCCATGCCCCCGTCCAGCTGTGCAACAAGCGGTCAAACTCTCGCCTCATGGGGCAAAGCCACCAGCTACTCAACCGGTAGGTTGGAAGGGCCAGAAGGAGTACTCACGTGTAGACCTCCACCTTCCCTCCAAGCCAAACAACAACCGATTCTTCCTCTAAAGAGAAAGGCACGAAGAAGTCCACCAAAGGCGAACGGTCATCTCCTTCGCCAACTCTAAGATCCTTCTCGAATGTCACCACATGATACCTTAGCCTGGCCAGCCTCTGTGTCACCAGTGTGCACCACCAACCATTTTTCAGCACTGGACTCCACAGACTGATCACACAGCAAGCCGATACTTCTGTGGACCCCATGGGGCAGGATCTGCCTCCTGTGCCCTGTAGTAGAGACTCTTCCCCAGTTGTCAGCTGGCAGCTGCCGAGGTGACACCCCTACATCTCTTCCTCATCACGACTCTCCTCCAATGGAACGTTCGCAGCTTTCGGTCCCACAAAGAGGATTAACGACTGCTTTTATCATTGCGGCGTCCTCTTGTACTTTGCCTTCAGGAAACGAAATTTCGCCTTCACGACTGCTTTGAGCTTCCAAATTTCTTACCGATTCGTTTTGACCATCCACCTGAGGTCGTTATTCCATCTTATGGGGCGTTATGCTGCTCATACAGGATTACATTCATAGTCAACCCATCTCCCTGACTACCAATCTTCAGGCTGTTGCAGTTCGCCTTTTCCTTCCCAACCTGACTTTTTTTCCTCTGTATCATTAATGTCCCTCTGTCATTCGATGTCACCAGGGTAGACTTCCTGCAGCTTATTGGGCAGCTACCTCCCCCCATATTTGCTACTCAGTGGCTTCGATGCGCACCATCCCCTTTGTGGTTCTTCCAGAATCTATATCAGATAGTTTCCCTCTTGGCTGACGTTCTTAACCAACTTAACCACCTCTGGCTGACACTGGAGCACTCACCTTCCTTTCTGACCCCTCACACACCAATTTCCATTTGGACCTGTCTTTCTGCACTACCCAGCTTGCCCATCGTCTTGAGTGGTCCGTACTGACACCTACCCGAGCGACCATTTCCCGTGTGCTGTCCGTTTGTTGACTGCTACGCCATCCATGTGCATGCCCAAATGGCAGCTTACTAAGGCTGACTGGCAGCTTGGCTATGGTTCAAATGGCTCTGAGCACTATGGGACTCAACTGCTGAGGTCATTAGTCCCCTAGAACTTAGAACTAGTTAAACCTAACTAACCTAAGGACATCACAAACATCCATGCCCGAGGCAGGATTCGAACCTGCGACCGTAGCGGTCTTGCGGTTTCAGACTGCAGCACCTTTAACCGCACGGCCATGTCGGCCGGCGACTGGCAGCTTTACTCCTCCTTGGCGACCTTTGCAGACCAACGTTTCCCCAGTTGTGATGACCAGGTGGAAAATCTCACAAACTTTATCCTTACTGACATGTGGAATAATCGGGTCTACTGCTGGATGTTTGCGTCGCTCTGGCACAATATTTCAGCCATGTAACTCGTTGCCTTCTTCAGATGCTACCTGAGACTGCCGTATTGGAGAATCTTGTCCAGTATTTATGCCCAGAGGGCTCTGGGTAGTCTCTCTGCCGTCCGCGCCCGCCTGGCGCTGCCTGTAATGTGATGTCTCTTCCCTAGTGCTCCCACGGACGTCCGCGCCTGGCTCGTCCACCATCTGTGGTCATGGCAGCTGTCTGAAGCCGGATTCGCGTTTGGCGTTCCATTCGTGGTCCGCGCCCGCTTGAAGCTGCTCGTGAGGTGTAGGCACTTCCCTTGCGCTCCCGCGGACGTCCACGCCCGCCTCGTCCACCTTTCGTTGGGCCGTGATAAGCTCCAGAGCCGGACTTCACGCCGAGCTGAGCTGGTAACCGCTGTCTCAGTTTATTAGGTTGTCTGTGACCTTGATCTCGAAGGCCTCTTTTATGACACTGTCCCAAAATCTTGGAGTCTGCGTCACAATTTTTATGTTGTAATCCATTGAATGACCGAGCTCCAGACAGTGCTCCGCTATGGCAGATTTGGTTGCCTGTCCGAGTCTGGTGTGCCTCTGGTGTTCATTGCACCTGATGTGCACCGTCCTGGTTGTCTGGTCAATGTATGATTTTCCCCACTGGCACGGGATGTTGTAAATGCCCGGTTTACGTAGCCCCAGGTCGTCCTTCACATTCCCTAGCATTGTCCCAGTTTTGGCAAGTGGGCAGAAGATACTCTTTATATCATATTTTGAAAGAATTCTGCTGATCTTTGCAGAACTAGGTCCAGCATATGACAGGTACGCCACCTTCTTTGCCTCCTCTGGCTCCTCTCCTTTACCCTGTGGTTGGCTGGTAGCACGAAGTGCCCTTTGGATGTCTGTGGTAGGAGTATCCATTTCTGCTGAACACCAGCTGTAGATGTTCTATCTCTGAAGCCAGACTTTCCATATCCGACAGAGCCCGAGCCCTGGGAACTAATGTCTTCAAGATTCCATTCTTCTGTGCCAGGTGGTGGCAGCTACTGGCTTGAAGGTATAAGTCAGTGTGGGTAGGCTTACGATACACACTGTGCCCCAGAGTGCCATCTGCGTTCCTCTTCACCAGGACATCCAAGAATGGGAGCTGTCCATCCTTCTCTAGCTCCATAGTAAATTTTATACTTCGGTGGTGTGAATTTAGATGTTTCAAAAAGTCATCTAGCTTCTCCCTGCCATGGGGCCAAATGACATATGTGTCATCGACATACCTAAGAAAGCACTTGGGTTGGTAAGTGGCTGATGCAAGTGCCTCCTCTTCGTACCTTTCCATGAAAAGGTTGGCTACCACTGGTGATAAAGGGCTGCCCATTGTCTCTCCTTCCATTTGCTCATAAAATTGACCCACATAAAGAAAATATGTTGAGGTCAGTACATGCTTGAACAGGTCGAGCAGGGCACTATCGAACTTCTCTCCAATGATATTGAGTGAATCGGTGAGTGGCACTCATGTGAAGAGTGACACCACATCGAAACTGGCCATGATGTCAGAGTCCCCGGTGTGTAGCTGGCTTAGCCATTGTAGGTAGTCCTCCGAGTTCCGAATGTGGTGTGCACATTTGCCCACATATGGTGCCAATATCTTCTTCAAGTACTGTGCAGTGAGATGTTACTGACAATAGGTCGAAGAGGGACCCCCTCTTTGTGGACCTTGGGGAGGCCGTAGAGTGTGAGTGGTACAGGTGCTTTGGGATGAAGCTTCTTGATGACCTGTTCAGGAAGACCTGTCTACTTCAGCAACATCCGGGTCTTCTTGTCCACCTTGTGAGTGGGGTCGCCATCTAGTGGTTTGTAAGCAGTGTCTTCCAGAAGTTGTTGCACCTTCCTATCATACTCCAACTTGTTTAATATGACCGTGGAGCTACCCTTATCACCTGGCAGAACTACAACGCTGTCATCCTCCCGTAGCTGCCTGAGTGCCACCCTCTCCTCGCTCGAGATGTTGGATTCTGAGGGCTTTGTCCTGGTGAGTGCCCTACAGGTCTCCTTGCGGATCTCTTCAGACACGTTGGAAGGTAGTGTGTTGGCGACCTGCTCAATTGAACTGATGAAGGCTCCAACAGGTATGCTTCTCGGAGTCACTGCAAAGTTGAGGCCCTTGCTGAGTGCTCTTGAGGTGGCCTCATCGAGCGGCTTGTCGCTCAGGTTGACCACTGTCCCTGTGTCCCCATCCTGTTGTACCTTCTTGTTAAGGCGCTCAAACTTGGCCTGTTGACATGCTGTTGATTTCCGCATGGTGCATTCAGCCAAGGACCAGGAGGCACCATCAACCTGGTCCCAGTCTTCTCGGGTCAGGGTAGCTACTGTGGAAAGGTGGAATACAGCAACTCCCTGGACGTGACATCTAGGCGGTGGTGCGTGTCACGCACTCTATCTCTTACCAGAGCGAGGCTGGCACGGTGTTTGATTCTGTGCGCCATTCTGGTGTTGACATGATGCTTGAACCTGGCGAAGACAGGAACTACATCCCCCTCTCGGCATCTCTGAAGGAAACTGAGAGAACTCAGCATCCACCCATTCCTCTGTCGAAGCTTATCCAACTTCTTGATATTAAGGTACATCTCCTCCCTGTAGAGTCTTCTGATGTAACTCTTCAGGCTTTCCCGGCGAGATCGTGACATGTGAAATAATCGGGTCTACTGCTGGATGTTTGTGTCGCTCTGGCACAATATTTCGGCCACGTAACTCGTTGCCTTCTTCAGGTGCTACCTGAGACTGCCATATTGGTGCGTCTTGTCCAGTATTTATGCCCAGAGGGCGCTAGGTGCTCTCTCTGCCGTCCGCGCCCACCGGGCGCTGCCTGTATTGTGTTCTCTCTTCCACGGTCCTCCCTCGAACGTCCGCTCCCGACTTGGTCGCCGTCTGTGGCAGCTGTCTGAGGCCCGTCCTGCGTCGGGCGTTCCGTTCGCGGTCCGCGCCTGCCTGGTGCTGCTCCTGAGGCTTTGACGCTCCCCTATTGCTCCTACGGACGTCCGCGCCCGGCTCGTCCATCATCTGTTGTCGTGGCATCTGTCTGGGGCCGGACTCGCGTTTGGCGTTCCGTTCGTGGTCCGCGCCCACTCGACGCTGCTCCTGAGGTGTTGGCACTTCCCTTGCGCTCCCGCGGACGTCCGCGCCCACCTCGTCTACCATGTGCAGTTGTGGCAGCTGCCTGAGGCCCGTCTCGCGTCGGGCGCTCCGTTCGCGGTCCGCGCCCGCCTGGCGCTGCTCCTGAGGTGTTGGCAATTCCCTGGTGCTCTGACAGTCGTCCGTGCTCGGCTCGTCCATCATCTGCGGTCGTGGCGGCTGTCAGGGGCCCCTCCTGCGTCGGAAGTTGCGGTCGCGGTCTGCGCCTGCCTGGAGCTTCTCCTGCAGTATTACTACTTCTTGAGGAGTTTCTTGGTTCCTTTCGTTGGGCCGTGCTAAGCTCAAGAGCCGGACTCCACGCCGAGCTGATCTGGTAACCGCTGTCTCGGTTTATTAGGTTGTCTGTGACCTTGATCTCGATGGCCTCCTTTATGACACTGTCCCAAAATCTTGGAGTCTGTGTCACAATTTTTGTGTTGTTGTAATCCATTGAATGACCGAGCTCCATACAGTGCTCCGCTATGGCAGATTTGGTTGCCTGTCCAAGTCTGGTGTGCCTCTGGTGTTCTTTGCACCTGATGTGCACCGTCCTGGTTGTCTGGCCAATGTATGATTTTCCACACTGGCACAGGATGTTGTAAATGCCTGGTTTACGTAGCCCCAGGTCGTCCTTCACACTCCCTAGCATTGTTCCAATTTTGTTATCCTTACTGCTGCAGAACGTTCCATTCCTCGTATTTCCTCTTTACCACGTCGTGTCCCAGTCCCTTGGTGACTGGGACTTCCCGCGGCGCAATTCGCGCATGGAGACGTGCTCTCTGCGTTTTTAACTTTCATCCTACCTTGTCAAAGTGCATTCATTATAAACAGATGCGCGCAAAGTGTCATCGCGTTCTTTGAGATAGCAAAAGGGATAACTGTATTTCATTCACAAGTTCTTTTATCAGTTCCACCCCTTCCTATGTCATGTGGGCCAACTTGCAACAGCTCTCTGGGACCAAGATCTATTCCTCAATTTCCAGCCTGACAGTACCAGACAATATCATCGTGGACCCTACTGCTTTCTCCAACCATCAACCTTCCCACCATCAACCTGCCTTCCTCCATCGGAAACGAGCAGAGGAGGTTCGGGTGATACCGTTCTCTTCTCCGAATCGTGAGTACTACAATGCCGCCTATATTATGAGGGAGGTAGGTCATGCTCTATGTTCATCCCGATAATCCACCCCAAGGCCAGACGCCATCCACATTCAGATGTGTCAGCACCTTTCTCTTGAAGGCAAGCACTTTCTACTTAACATGTACAACTGCATCTGGGCAGAGGGCACATTTCCTGGAAATGAAGCCACCGTCATACCGGTAAGGACAAAAACGTTCCTTCTAGCTACCGCCCCATCTCTCTTACTAGCTGCGTTTGCAAGGTGATGGAATGTATGATTCATGCCCGGATGGTATGGCGGCTCGAGTCTCGCAATTTACTGACGAATGCACAGTATGGATTTCGAGCTCGGCGTTCTACAGTTGACCATCTCGTTACTTTGTCCACTCATGTCATGAATGGTTTTCTGCGGAAATCCCAGACTGTGGCCGTGTTTTTCGATTTGGAGAAGGCCTTCGACGCCTGCTGGGGGAACTGATACCCATCGTACTCTTTACACTTTGGGCTACTGTGGCCATCTGTCCTGTCTCCTTCAAGCATTTTTAAAAGATCGAGTTTTCAATGTGCACATGGGTTATGCCTTGTCGGACATCTTTACCCAGGCAAATGGTGTGCCTCTGTGTTCCGTCCTTGGGCGTCATCCTCTTTGCTCTCGCCAGTAACCCTATAATGGCCTGCGTACCACCTGGCATCTCGAGCTCTCTTTTTACTAAAGATTTTGCCATCTACTAAAAAAAATGTTCAAATATGTGTGAAATCTTGTGGGACCTAACTGCTAGGGTCATCAGTCCATTAGCTTACACACTACTTAACCTAAATTATCCTAAGGACAAACACACACACCCATGCCCGAGGGAGGACCCGAACCTCCGCCGGGACAGCAGCACAGCCCATGACAGCAGCGCCGTAGACCGCTCGGCTAATCCTGCACGGCCATCTACTGCTGTTCTCCACGGACCTGTCTCACTGAGCGGCGTCTTCAGCGACGTCTTGATCGTCTCTACTCCTGGAGCATCGACAATTGCTTTCGCTTTTCCACTGACAAAACCGTCTGTATGAATTTCTGGCGTCGCAGTTGGTTTCTTCCACCATCTTTACATCTTGGACCTGTTGCCTATCCATTCGTTGAAACTACGAAATTCCTGGGGCTCATGCTCGATAGGAAACTCTCTTGGTCCTCCCACGTATCTTACCTGGCAGCCCACTGTAATAGATTCCTTGATGTCCTACATGTCCTCAGTGGTACTTCCTGGGGTGCCGATCGAATCAGAATCCTCCATTTCTATTGGTTCCTTGTCTGCTCGAAACTCGACTAGAGGTGCTTCGGTTATGCATCTGCACGTTCATTCCTCTTACGCCGACTCAACACTATCCACCATCGTGGCATCCGTTTGGCCATGGGCGCCTTTTGCACTAGCCCGGTTGAGAGTCTGTATGCTAAAGCTGCTGAACTACCACTGTGACTTTCTCCTCAGCAGGCATGCATGCCGTTTGTCTGTCATGAGTGGCGACCCGTCCTATGGCTATTTCTTTGATGATTCCTTTGATCGCCAGTATGGTGTGTGTCCATCTTCTCTGTTACCTCCTCGAGTCCGCTTTCGGCACCTGATACGGTGGCTTAACTTCACTCTACCTGCAAACATTCCCCGTGGGTGTGAACCCTTCACTACCTTCGCTTCATGAAGCGGCCCATGTTAACCTTGGTCATCATTCACTTCCTAAGGACGGTACTCTAGCCTCGGTCTATCGCCTTCAGTTTCACGACGATCGCAAGAAACTTCGCTATAATACCTTTATATATACTGATGGCTCTCGGACTGACTGTGGTGGCGGTTGTGCCTTCGTTATTAGCACCCTTGTCTTTCGAAATTGGCTTTTGGCACACTGCTCAGTATTTACAGCCGAGCTCTTCGCCCTGTATCAGGCCACGGAGTACATCTGGCGACACAGCCTTTTCAATTGTGTCCTTTGTTCAGACTCATTCAGCGCCCTTCAAAGTCTAAGTGCGCTGTACACCGTCCACCGTGCATCCCTTGTGCAATGGCTCCAGGAAAACTGTCACTTGCTCACTCTTGGTGGAGCCAGTGTGATGTTTCTGTGGGTTCCTGTTCATGTCGGTCTGCCAGGAAACGAGGCTGCTGACGCTACTGCCAAGGCTAAGTCCTCGTACGTCAGCCCACGAGTTTCTATATTCTCAGCGATGACGTGTTGCCATTTGTCAGGAGGTGGTGCCTTTTGGCATCGCCAATGGCCCTCCCTTCACAGGATTAAGCTTCGGCTTGTTAATACTCTCCCAGCGGCTTGGACGAACTCCTCTCGGTCCTCCCGTCGGGAGGAGGTCATTTTAACTAGGCTGCGTATTGGCCACTGCCGTTTTAGCCATCGTCGTTTGATGAGTGGCGCTACCCCACCACTCTGTACAAATTGCGCCCAAATCTTAACTGCTTGCCAATTCCTGAAGGAATGCCCGTTTTTTACCTGGTTACATTCCTGCTTGGGTTTGCCGTCTGAGTCATCGGCCGTTTTAGCAAATGACGCGCGGGCTGTTGACCGCGTTTTACATTTTATCCACCAAAACAATGCGGTGAAGGCCATTTAATTTTTAGTTTTGGACCTCCGCTTCTGTACGGTATCTTTTTTAGCCCTTTCTCCAAGTCCCCTGTTTCTAGCTGTCTGAAGCAAAAAAAAAAAAAAAAAAAAAAAAAAAAAAAAAAAAAAAAAAAATACCGGGACAGGTACCCACAGGGCATACACGCCTTTGTTTCGCGCTGGAGGTAGGCCACAGAACGGGATGGAGATTACGTGGAAAAATAGGGTGTGTAAGCAAAACACCATTCTTTCGTCTGTTTAGTTCTCATTATGTTCAATAAAGAACTGTTAAAGAAAAAAATGCGGTGTATTACTTTCTGAGAAACCCTCGCAGTATTCAGCTAATTCTCATCATTCTCACTCCCAACAGTGAATAATCCTGTAGCATGTTAAAGACTAAATGAGTAGATCGAGTGACACATACGGAGGTACTGAAATGAAACTTGCAAATGAGAGGTCCTAAGGATCTAGAAGTTATCGTTATGGTAATGGTGGGAAGCATGGTAGCTAGAAACTATAGAAGGATATGAAGGCTTTGTTATGTAACCCTTACGTTTCGAGTAGCCAAATTTTACGTCCTCGCTGCTAATGATAAAAGGGTCGCAGGTGGCCAAAGGATCCGTCGCCGCAAGCAAAAGATTAGTTGACACAAGGGCAGTTTAAATAACGTTTTTATCGACCTGTGAGTGAATAGATGCTGGAGTGCCACACTGTTGACAACTTGTGGCAGCCGTTGCTAGCTATATGCAGAAGGCGTGGGCGTGCATCTGTGTACACTGTTTGCCGGTAGAGCTAGCTATCATCAAGTAAATGCAACGGGCGGCAACTTTTAGTAAGCTTCAACTAGAAGACAGGTGCCCGGGTCCCAGAGCTTATAACACCGTCCTGGCTCTCTTCATTGGCCAGTAGCCTGGAGGTTATTTATTGGTGTCAATGCTCAAAGCCTGCTCGCGGTCCGCACAGGGATCTGGCCGTGGCAGTATCCCAAGCTACAATACTGCAGCCTTGACAAGAGTAAGCCAGTTGAAATAGATGGGAGTTGGCACAGTTAATCAAATATTGGTGGGCTTGCAAATAATAGACTCGCATTGGCAGCAGCGTCAAACCAATCTTCGGACTAAAGACCACAACAACAACCCAGCATTTGATTTTCAACGCCTTTTCAAAGATCGTTAAGAGAAAGCTTTTTCTAATCCCACTGCTATACAAGGTGGTCTTAAATTATATTTCAAAAATGTAAAGGCAGGAAGAAGGCACGTACATAAGCTGAAGTTGTATAGAAATATGTGTGTGGTAATGACACACCATTACAGCGCTAGCTTGTACAGCAGTATGAATCACAGGAAACTGAAAAAAGCATGTATAGACAAATGATATCAGAAATTGTTTAGTAGTTTACAAGAGCTGCTGGAGAGAGCGCTCGAGGCCACGATTCACCGCGACGGCGCATGCATCGGCGAACATTAGAAAAGACGTCAGGCATGTCGATCCAATGTCCGACAGCAACAGAGATGAGGGCAACTAGATATTCTTTAAATGTGACGGGACTCTCATACAGCAGGCCTTTCATATGGCCAGACGAGAAAAAAATCCACACAGATTAAATTGGGAGAACCCGGTGGCCAGGGCACTGCACCGCTTCGTCCTACCTACTGCTGACCTTAGACAGCGTCCACATGTTTCCTGACGTTTCGACTGAAGTGAGCTGTGGCTCCATAGTGCTGGAACCACAGTGGTCTGCTTACAACTAGAGTAACATCGCCCATAAGTTCCGGTAAGACCTCCTGTAGCAAGATGTTGTATGTGTGGCCAGTTAGAAGAGGAGATAAAGTCCCATACTCCGAGGAGCATAGGGAACAATGCGGGAGACCCGCACCGCCGACTAGGTAAGGTTGTAACAACAACAACTGTACATATAATAATTTTTCTTCTGATTTTCGATGAATGAATGTAAGCAATGTTTTGATTTTATTTCTTTTTCTTTTCGTGTCATTATGTTAAAGAAAATGTAAGCAACTTTCGATGTGAATATTAATATTTATGTCAAATTTCAAGAAATGCTGTAACAGAATTGAAGTGTAACACATGTTGAATCTATTGTTACATGTTTAAAATTGTAATTGTGCGCCTGGTCCATACGTAGGCAATGTATTAGGATATGTGGAATGTAAAACCTTTGGTGAATACCCTATCTGTAGGGGAGCGGTAAAAGGTGGATGGCAGGCGAGCGCGGGAAAATGCACACAGGCGCGGCACGGCATAACGGGCTCTGTAATACAGTCGGAGTTGGGCATCGGTCTGAGGAACACGTTCCGGATCGAGGAGGCTATCCTGGAAAAAGTGGTTTCATTGAGCCTCGGATGTGCCGTTTCCGACGACAATACAGCATGGCTATATTTTATAGGCACTGAATTGAAAAGGATTGCGACGCTAAGAAGAAGCAAAGTACCGATACAACAAGAGCCATAGCTGTGATTGTATGTGTGCTGTGCGCCTCGCCATCTTGCCGCCCGCCAATCGCCGCATCGACACGAACAGGTTGAATCTTTAGAATTGTATTCGTGTGGACCAGTGTTAATTTTGTTCCTGACTGTTCAATAACAACTTAACTTTTACCAGAATTGTCCTAGCAATTAATTATCCTGATCACTAACCTAGACAGGGTCCTTTCCACATGTTGTGCAATCCGAGTGTCCTGAAATGTAGATTTAAAGTTTATGTTAATAAGAATTATCTGCAGACCTATCTATGCTAGAAAGATGTTTAAGGAGTTTTATTGTTAATGAAAATATAAGCAAAGAACAAAGGTCTGACAAAGTTGGAAGATAATTTTGGAATTGGTTTAGTAATGAAGCTTAATTAATTTGAGACAAAATTAATGGTAGTTAAATGAGGAAGTATTAAGACAAAAAGAGTAGTAACTCATATTTTGTAAATCATGAGTGCTTAATGTTTCCAATAGTTAATAGTTTCAACATAGTGATCATAACAGTTTCAGGGTCCCCCCCCTTCCACTCTTTTCTTTTCTATTCATTTCAATTTTGAAGTGTACTGAACTAATTTGACCAGCAAAGTTAAAATCAGTATAAAATCTAAATTTATCAGTGTTTTACCCCTATTAAAATTGACATTGTATGTGTGTTTCAAAAGTGCTATTACTAGGGTAACCTATGCCCGATTTCAGTCGGATTAATAGACAAAACACAGTTTGTAGTAATCATTGTAGTGTAATGTTGTGTATTTATAGCTTGTCCGAATTAGTACAGAAAATGAAAGTATTAGTTCAGTAGATTTTTCTGGTTCTAAAATTTACCATATAATGCAGTATTACTACGTGTTGTTATGCTTGTACGTACATCCACCTGTACAAGAAAAAACTCACTTAATGTCTAATTAGGCTGGCGACCGTATTATTCACAATTGGTAGCATCTGCTGTGTATGTTTCTTGCCCGTCCTAACGTGTAGTTGCACTTTAGACTTGCTTGACGAATCATTGTTGTTACTAAGTGGGCGTAAGTCTGGTATTGTCTCCATTCAGGTACACGCGGTCAACATATTTACTAAAATCCTTTCTTATAAGGTGAAGCCCGTCAACTTATCATAGTACAGGCTTTAAAGAGTTAACGTACGCCCGAGCGTAGACGTTACAAGGTCCTAGCGGAGGTCGTTCGCCATTGCCGTCCTCCGACCGTAATGGGGATGAATAATGATGACGAAGACGACACAACAACACCCAGTCATCTCGAGGCAGGGAAAATCTCTGACCCCGCCGGGAATCGAACCCGGGACACAATGCACGTTCTACAGCTCTTGCGCTTGTCGAAGGATTTTCTTCTACCGTATTTAGTATTCTTTCCTCCATTACAGGAGTTCTGCGGAATCTCCCAATGCCATTTCCACACCTCGAAGCTTAAAGTGATATACTCGTGCTTAACTCCCGAAGAAAATGCTCGAATGTTCGGCGATCCGGCTGATTCCTATCTGGGAGTAGCTCTCTGTGCGTCCTTTGAGCAGTTAATCCAATTCCTTGTGAGGCTCCGTACATGGAATGCACGTCTGTCAGCTCCGCATCGATGAAACTATGCATGCTGCTCGACATCCGAGCGGGAAATAACGAATCCAGCTAGCGAAGCTCTTTTATACGTCGCAGTCATTAGCGCTCTCTACCGCCTCAAGGGGCCATTACCGCACACACATTTCTATACGACACCTGCCTATTTCGTTCTCCCTTTATCTGCCGGTACATTTTAGCATATTGTGTGGGACCACAGTGCATGGGGTTAGTGAGTAGAAAAAGGACACAAGGTGAAAGACCGTCTGTCACTGACATTTTTAAAATCATTTTATGAAAACCACTTGTTACGATTGAAATAAGTGGGCTTTAGCAACCAGTGTCAATCTCTTTAAACCTTTCTGGACCTACTACAGCATCATCTTATACAATAAAATACCAAAATAAATTTGATATGTCTCCTTGTCAGACGTTCCATTGGTCCTGTTGAGCTGACTTCGGATTTTCGATATTTCTTAGCACTTCCAACTATCGGTGGATCCTTACTTTGAACTGGGGGATAGTTTAACAGCAGAGTGCATCATTCGACAAGCACAGCGATAACTTCAATTCCCAGATCACATAATTTCTCAATTATTATTTTACGTTCACGCATCTATATGTCCGTTTCGTGTTTATGTCTCCAATAACAACATTTATTACGTACCACTGCAATATTTGTGTGTTCTCTTTTCCTGCTCCTTCTATCGACCGTTAGGAAAACTGCGTGTGTGTCTGTGTACATTGTTTCCAAGTACTTTGGTTCATGGGCACTTGTTCTTTGGAAGGCAGTGGTAATTTAGCCAACTTTTGTGTAGAGCTTAAGTAGAGTTATGCTGGGCCAGAGAGACGTTAGTGGCTACTGGTCAGCAGCTATTGTTAATTTGGCACAGGCGGTTGGCGCGTATTTGCTTTCACGTTTTCCAGTGTAACCTGTGGACCCCAGTCCGGTAATGTGGAACCCCACTGTGCTTTGGGGCTTCGGTAGGTGTGGACCTTCTTTTTGGTTGCGGGCTTTCTAATATATAAAAATGATTAGATGGGGTGGCCCTTAACTACGTACCCTCAGACTCAGAGCTGAAATAAAAGTTATGGCTGGTTTCATTGTGTAGGGGCTACGATACGTAGTTGCCGCATTACAAGCCAAATATGCTGAGTCTACAGTATACAATATGATGAGTCGATAGCAGAAGTACTTTTGAGAATGCGGTATATTTCTGCAAACCACTTGTTGGTGTCGATGGTCCAGCAACTAAATAAAACATAAATAGAATAACAGGGAAACGATTCCTACTTCACATAATCAGTTATGAGCAACAAAATAGCTCGCGAGATATTCACTTCTAAACGCATACTGTAGAAACCACCGAAATCTCACAAGTTCACAAGTCGGCACTCCGAAGTATTTCTATCACCTGCGACCATGCGCAAACCACTCCACTTTCTCCAAGTCTCTCTCGCGACTGTCCGTCGCGCCGCACTCTCCGTCCAGCACCTCCTGTGTCCTGTGCCGTCCTCCCGAACTCTTCCCCCACTTCCATCCAGTTTCCCCATTTACAAGCGATGAAATTGGCTAGAGCGCTCGCGCCATGTCTTCAAGCCAACGCACCCACACAAACATAATGGAACACATTCGAAATACTGGATTTACATTTAAATAACTTGAAATTAAATAAATATTCCTACAGCTTGACCATAAACACGCTCTACCACACATTATTGAATAATTAATTGATCAAATAAACATATACACTCCTGGAAATTGAAATAAGAACACCGTGAATTCATTGTCCCAGGAAGGGGAAACTTTATTGACACATTCCTGGGGTCAGATACATCACATGATCACACTGACAGAACCACAGGCACATAGACACAGGCAACAGAGCATGCACAATGTCGGCACTAGTACAGTGTATATCCACCTTTCGCAGCAATGCAGGCTGCTATTCTCCCATGGAGACGATCGTTGAGGTGCTGGATGTAGTCCTGTGGAACGGCTTGCCATGCCATTTCCACCTGGCGCCTCAGTTGGACCAACGTTCGTGCTGGACGTGCAGACCGCGTGAGACGACGCTTCATCCAGTCCCAAACATGCTCAATGGGGGACAGATCCGGAGATCTTGCTGGCCAGGGTAGTTGACTTACACCTTCTAGAGCACGTTGGGTGGCACGGGATACATGCGGACGTGCATTGTCCTGTTGGAACAGCAAGTTCCCTTGCCGGTCTAGGAATGGTAGAACGATGGGTTCGATGACGGTTTGGATGTACCGTGCACTATTCAGTGTCCCCTCGACGATCACCAGTGGTGTACGGCCAGTGTAGGAGATCGCTCCCTACACCATGATGCCGGGTGTTGGCCCTGTGTGCCTCGGTCGTATGCAGTCCTGATTGTGGCGCTCACCTGCACGGCGCCAAACACGCATACGACCATCATTGGCACCAAGGCAGAAGCGACTCTCATCGCTGAAGACGACACGTCTCCATTCGTCCCTCCACTCACGCCTGTCGCGACACCACTGGAGGCGGGCTGCACGATGTTGGGGCGTGAGCGGAAGACGGCCTAACGGTGTGCGGGACCGTAGCCCAGCTTCATGGAGACGGTTGCGAATGGTCCTCGCCGATACCCCAGGAGCAACAGTGTCCCTAATTTGCTGGGAAGTGGCGGTGCGGTCCCCTACGGCACTGCGTAGGATCCTACGGTCTTGGCGTGCATCCGTGCGTCGCTGTGGTCCGGTCCCAGGTCGACGGGCACGTGCACCTTCCGCCGACCACTGGCGACAACGTCGATGTACTGTGGAGACCTCACGCCCCACGTGTTGAGCAATTCGGCGGTACGTCCACCCGGACTCCCGCATGCCCACTATACGCCCTCGCTCAAAGTCCGTCAACTGCACATACGGTTCACGTCCACGCTGTCGCGGCATGCTACCAGTGTTAAAGACTGCGATGGAGCTCCGTATGCCACGGCAAACTGGCTGACACTGACGGCGGCGGTGCACAAATGCTCCGCAGCTAGCGCCATTCGACGGCCAACACCGCGGTTCCTGGTGTGTCCGCTGTGCCGTGCGTGTGATCATTGCTTGTACAGCCCTCTCGCAGTGTCCGGAGCAAGTATGGTGGGTCTGACACACCGGTGTCAATGTGTTCTTTTTTCCATTTCCTGGAGTGTATAAAAGGAATAGCAAGCAAAAGTAGGCTAGAAGCCTAATGTCTCCGTGCTTTCTAAAACACAGTAAATAATTGACCAATTTCTTCGTGGATAGCATATATCGGATATAAACAAACACATATATGTATAACTGTATTTATAAGCATGCTGATACCGTTTTTTCGTGTAATTGTGGAGTTATTACAGCCTGACGTGATCGATAGTAATCACCCACTTTGACCTCCAATAACTCATGTACTATTCAAGTTACATGCCATTAATTCGTGCCAACTCAGGTTTACATTAATAGCTTTCTAAAGACACGTCGTTCTATGAAATCGGATGAACTATTTAGATTTTGGAAATTCGTTGCTGGGTGTTACTTGTATAATTTACTGTCAGATAATAAACTTTAAACTAATAAAGACATTGAAAATCTGATTACACCATCAGAATCGTCGTGCAAATAATGGTAATGTACATGTTTCTTTCTAAGGTATCATGATTCATCTGGCTACTATTAATTTCTATATGAACTTTGAATCCTGAAGATTAGATGGGTAGATCACATAATTAATGAGGAGTTATTGAATAGAATTGGGAGAAGAGAAATTTGTGGCATAACTTGTCTAGAAGAAGGGATCGGTTGGTAGGACATGTCCTGAGGCATCAAGGGATCACTAGTTTAGTACTGGAGGGCAGCGTGGAGGGTAAAAATTGTAGAGGGATACCAAGAGATGAATACACTAAGCAGATTAAGAAGGATGTAGGTTGCAGTAGGTAATGGGAGATGAAGGAGCTTGCACAGGATAGAGTAGCATGGAGATCTGCATCAAACCAGTCTCTGGACTGAGCACCATAACAACAACAATGAACTGTGAAATGTCTGCCATGATGGTTTCACAAAGTCCACCATCTTTGGCACTCCCAGCGTGTCTCCTTCATCGACACAGCGTCACCATGGAATTCCCAGACAAGTGCTTTGCCTGGACCATGCACTGGCACTACCCCCTCTTGTCCAGCTAACGTTCAGCACCACATGTTTGCTGCCGGGCCCCGGCTTGCCGAGCAGCTCCAAACTTAAAATATTTCCATGGCGCCTCAAGTCGCCCTTTACCTCACATGGTCATGTCTAGTAGTGTAAGTTAGGAATTGGTGATATGTAAGACTAAGTTCAGTTTCAGATCCTAATGCATTTCTTTCGGGTGTAACCATTGTGAATCATACCGTATGGTTCATTTCAGTTAGAGAGTGGGGTCATGTTCATTAATATTCAATTTCCTTAGCTTGATCCTTTGTGTTACAGCAACTTAACCACGGGAGAGTGTTTTAACCAATGTGTGTCTAAATTCAGTCAATTTGTCTCTTACGTGTGAATATGTTGTCTGTTTCTTATTTGTTCATGCTAGATTTCTTTCCTTGTTGTTCGATTTCATTTCATTTCACGAGTTTTGTTTTTCTTGTGGTGTACGAGATTGTTTAATCCAAGCCAGATGTTTCCCATAATCCTTCAGATCTGGTAATCCATCTTTTTTTGCTGTAACATTTTTAGTAGTCTTGCCCGTGAGTGTGGTCTTCTTTAATGCCAGTATCTTCCCGAGTCCTGTGTTTTGCATTATCCTTCATGTCAGAGCTAGACTATGCGTTCTTGACAGCTTGCTCTAAATTTTAATTTATCTCCTCGGTAAATGCTTCTTTCTGGTAGCATTTATTGCCAGCAGTGGTTTTAATGCTTGTTTATTGATGTAGGACCTTCTTCATTGCTGAATTGTTTAGCAAGTCTAAATGGTGACCGACATGTGCTTGGGAAATCCTGGATCAGGTAATGTCAATTGCAGTTTGTGTCGAATCGTATAGTTGTTGGTGTATTCAAGTTCCTTTGTTCGAGTTAAATTCAATGTAGTGTCCCAAAATACTTCTGTTCCAAACGTTTCTCTGCTTATCGCTAGTCAGAATCGGGAAATTTCTATGTAGGTTATTAATCATACGGCTGGCCGGTAAAACTAGTTACTGTCTGGCCCAATGCGTATAATATTGGTGTACAGAAATATTCTTATGGATTTTATTCTTGTTTCTATGT
Source organism: Schistocerca piceifrons (assembly GCF_021461385.2). Lineage (NCBI taxonomy): Eukaryota > Metazoa > Arthropoda > Insecta > Orthoptera > Acrididae > Schistocerca > Schistocerca piceifrons. Next base: position 820,715,676 of record NC_060140.1, on the reverse strand, counting down.
GGGCTGTCAGTATGAATGAGCGTATGTTTGTTCTTTAATGAATCTTTCCTTTTACTTATCCTACATACCTCCCATGTGTTTAGGCATAATTCTTGAAGTACTTACTGTATTTTGTAGTGAGCATGAGGCACGAACATTGCCTTGCAATTACGATTTTCGTTCGATATTTTTAATGTGCTGAGTTATCTAACCCGAAAAGAAACGTTCATGCATTTCTTAAATTACGATTCTCATATTATTTCATACAGTACAATCCGATTTTGCAGCCTGAGCCTCTTCGAAGCCATCCGCTTATCAGAACTCTCAATATCAACTATTTGATTTTTATTACTTTACCTTATACACTTAATAGAAGATTCTCTATTGGTATTCAGAATAATTTTGCAATAGTTTGTTTCAATTTTAACTGAATTAATTATTCATCAACCTCTAAATTACTTGCTTTGCGACTTACCCAAAGTGAACGATCACTAAACTCTCTTTTATCTTGACCTCTGAGTTGGTTGTGTTGGGCGAAAACTGAGTAGGAATCACACAAACTGATATTTCGGTCGATCTGCAGAGCCCTTTATCAGTGCAAAGGCTATTTATCTGGAGAGTGCATTCTGTTGTTCTAGGGTCAATAAAATCTAATAAATATGGTGTGAGTGATCTAGTGCGAAAGTCAGAAGTGAAAAATTTTGAAGTTCTCACCCCCCCCCCCCCCCCCCATCTTGGTAGTCTTTTTAATAAGGAGTACCGAAGCATTTTGGTCAAAACACGGGATAGATATAGTATTTTAAGCATTTTATAAGATGACGTGACAGTGTACGCAGAAGGATTTTAATTAAAATTATTACGTATTTTAAACTAATATTTAAATTCTATGCTCAATAAAAAGTGGCTCAAATGGCTCTAAGGACTATGGGACTTAACGTCAGAGGTCATCTGTCCACTAGACATAAAACTATTTAAACCTAACTAACCTAAGGACATCACACACGTCCATGCCCGAGACACGATTCGAACCTGCGTTCGTAGCAGCAGCGCGGTTCCGGACTGAAGCGCCTAGAACCACTCGGCCACGGCGGCCGGCTAAACTCAATAAATTCAATTAATTTTTCGTGGTTTATCGTACTTAAAACACTATCTATAAATTTATAAGTGGGTGACAAGGAGCAGTCGGGTGAGTCAACGATATTACTAACGTATACTTATGTGTATTGAGTGCAAAATCGAAATTTGGATACAACCTGTCATAGATTAATGTTGTTTGGGGACAGTGAAGAAAGAGAACTCTGATTTTGAAACGAAATAATTTGAAGCTATAACGCAGAAATAAAGAATTTTCAAGATTTCGCTGATTTGATAACGATGGTAGATGTCAAAGTGGACGAGTTTTTCTAATAATTTTATGTATATGCACAAATTACACAAGGGGCTATAATTACAAAGCTGTTCAAAGTGGCATCCACCAGTTTCTATAAAGGGACAAAACTTTACCGTATTACTACGAAGAACTAGAGAATAAAGGAACAAAGGCAGAGTGTTTAGGAATATTTTGGCACTAGATAAGGAAATGTTTTGAAGAGGTACTTAAAATGTATATTTGTGCAGACAATTAGACTCAAAACTTAATGAAATTTTGAAACCATATGAACACATTTTTAAAATGAGTGAAAGTAATCAGAACAAAGAAAGTGTATAACTACATCAATAGACTAAAAGTGCGTGCAAATTGGCTTGAAGAAATGATACAGAGAAATGCATGACTGTTCCACAGGACATTCTTAATAAGGACGTTAGTGAAACTAACGTAGAGACTTTTCAGCTGAAATTTTCAAATTTGAAAATTATATATCCCATAACAGACAACGCCAGCGTTTAAAAAATATATTGAGGCTGTGGTCTCATGTGCAGAGAAAGTTATCGTAATGTAGAGACTCTCGAGCACTTAAAAAAAAAAAAAAGCGCAAAGACCATGGTCAGAATACAAGTAGATGGGTTTCAGTGAAATAATGCAGGAATTCTGACAGAGATTAAAAGAAACAGCAGCATTTCCACCGTTCCCCGTAGTTCAATGTACCAAATACATGAATTAAAATAGTAATATCAATAAATAATTACAATAAGTCGGTCAGATACTGAATTTTTGAACTAGAAAACCTAATCACATTTCATAGCAGCAGTAAATCGTTTTTAGGGCAACGACAAACAGCTCTCTTTATGGCTGACCTCTGGTGTGATGTAGCTACTTCATAAAATTGACGACAACTGAGTACCTTAGAATTACAACTCTCTCTTTATGGCTGACCTCCGGTGTGATGTAGCTACTTCACAAAACTGATGACAACTGAGTACCTTAGAATTACACCTCTCTCTTTATGGCTGACCTCCAGTGTGATGTAGCTGCTTCACAAAATTGACGACAACTGAGTACCTTAGAAATACAACTCTCTCTTTATGGCTGACCTCCGGTGTGATGTAGCTACTCCACAAAATTGACGACAACTGAGTACCTTAGAATTACAACTCTCTCTTTATGGCTGACCTCCGGTGTGATGTAGCTACTTCACAAAACTGATGACAACTGAGTACCTTAGAATTACAACTCTCTCTTTATGGCTGACCTCCGGTGTGATGTAGCTACTTCACAAAACTGATGACAACTGAGTACCTTAGAATTACAACTCTCTCTTTATGGCTGACCTCCAGTGTGATGTAGCTACTTCACAAAATTGACGACAACTGAGTACCTTAGAATTACAACTCTCTCTTTATGGCTGACTTCCGGTGTGATGTAGCTACTTCACGAAATTGACGACAACTGAGTACCTTAGAAATACAACTCTCTCTTTATGGCTGACCTCCGGTGTGATGTAGCTACTTCACAAAATTGACGACACCTGAGTACCTTAGAATTACAACTCTCTCTTTATGGCTGACTTCCGGTATGATGTAGCTACTTCACAAAATTGACGACAACTGAGTACCTTAGAATTACAACTCTCTCTTTATGGCTGACCTCCGGTGTGATGTAGCTACTTCAAAAAAATGACGACAACTGAGTACCTTAGAAATACAACTCTCTCTTTATGGCTGACCTCCGGTGTGATGTAGCTACTTCACAAAATTGACGACAACAGAGTACCTTAGAATTACAACTCTCTCTTTATGGCTGACCTCCGGTGTGATGTAGCTACTTCACAAAACTGATGACAACTGAGTACCTTAGAATTACAACTCTCTCTTTATGGCTGACCTCCAGTGTGATGTAGCTACTTCACAAAATTGATGACAACTGAGTACCTTAGGATTACAACTCTCTCTTTATGGCTGACCTCCGGTGTGATGTAGCTACTTCAAAAAATTGACGACAACTGAGTACCTTAGAATTACAACTCTCTCTTTATGGCTGACCTCCAGTGTGATGTAGCTACTTCACAAAACTGATGACAACTGAGTACCTTAGAAATACAACTCTCTCTTTATGGCTGACCTCCAGTGTGATGTAGCTACTTCACAAAACTGACGACAACTGTGTACCTTAGAATTACAACTCTCTCTTTATGGCTGACCTCCGGTGTGATGTAGCTACTTCACAAAATTGACGACAACTGAGTACCTTAGAATTACAACTCTCTCTTTATGGCTGACCTCCAGTGTGATGTAGCTACTTCACAAAATTGACGACAACTGAGTACCTTAGAATTACAACTCTCTCTTTATAGCTGACCTCCGGTGTGATGTAGCTACTTCACAAAATTGACGACAACTGAGTACCTTAGAATTACAACTCTGTTACCGCTCCACCACTGATCTATAAAGTAATCACAGATGCTTTTCGATATGAAATTTACAAACAATTACAGTAACATAATCTTACGCCAGTTGAACAGGTAGACAGTCATAAGATATGATATGAGTGTGCTGAGATATTAGTTCTCAATAAAATCGTACGATATTAATGAATGCCAAAGAAATTTGGTGAAATCTGAGTACGTCATGAGAAAATTTGGCATATGAATGTGTACAACATGAATGTAGGCAGCGACTCCTTGAACTCTATAAACAGCTCCCAAAATTGTTACGGTTCTGTCCGTTTAGCACGGAGTGGACGTCCAGTTGCGGAATTAGAATGCAAATTCCAAACTTCATCGCCAATGAACATCAGTCAGCGTGGATTCGTGAACCAGCTGCCTGTTACGGAGGCCCATACGCAGTAAAAGGCGCTGAATGATCATTGAGGAGACTGTGTTGGTAACCCCTTGGTTCATCTGAGCTGTCAGTTACCCAACCGTTGAACATCTGTTCGCAAGTACACATTACCGTAGATGTTGTTCACCCATATCGTCTACGGTCCGTGGTGCACCGCTGTTGCCTACACGCCGGTTTTGGATAGCGCTATTCTTTAACCACAGTGGCACGAGCATAATTCTCACTCCCCACCCTTGGGCCGAAAGCCCATGGTCACATCCTTTTGGATGGCAGGCAAATTGCTCCGTTTCTGAGTTATGACAATGACTTCACTCTTTTCCACAACACGGTGTATATCCCCTCCAATGCTAGTGTTGCATCTGCCGCGTGCGAGTGGTTATTGCACGTTGGCGTCGAACATTGGTGGTAGTCACTATATGACCTCAACATGCGGCTCATATTGTCATATCAGTTGTAATTAAGATGAGAAAATACGTAATTTGAGTTCTAACGTGGTCTTCCTCCTTACGGCGGAAACTATGAACCAATTCAGGCAGAGAAAAGATAGTCTGCCGAACTTGATAAAGCAAAACCACAAAATTATGTGAGTGGAGGATTGACTGACGCCTTTGAAGTGGAAGACAAGGCGTGTTCAGTGTACACCCTTCGTTGGCAACCTCTGAAACTTTATTAGTCTTGCGGAGGCTACAGCTCAATCTGCCTTCTTTCCCACTTCCACCCTTCCATTTTATCAGCTCTACTGGAGCCATCCTCGGTAACACTGGGTGGCGTCAAATTCGGCCAGTACTTGTTGGCGGCTGCTATCGGCTGCCTGCTGGTGTTAACAACGGATCCCGCGGCTCGCTGAGGTTTTTATTCGCCTCGGCGAGGCGGGCCGGAGGCGGCGGTGGCGGCGGGGTGGCGCTGGCCCCCGGCTGCCTGCGGAGAGCAGATAAGAAGATTTCTCCAGACCACCTCCGCCGCCGCCACCGCCGCCGCCGCCACCGCCACCGCTGCCGCCTCCTCCTGGAAGACACCGCTCGGGTTGCACGTGCAGAACGCCACCTCTACCTCTGCCAGGTATTGGGCCCCAATCCTGTGGGCATATAGTTACATATGCGGTTTGAAAATACCCTCAATCCCATCAGTGAATGCGGATTTCATGGCGCCTGGCAAGCATTTCGTCATACATTTTCTGAAGTGGAAGTTCTAACAAAACTGCCCAGTTCGTGCACTCAATAGAGTCGTGTCGTCAACTATCTGAGAAACAGTATTTGCCTGTATCATAATAGTTTCGTGGCAGACAAATGTAAGACAGTAACCTAATCTACTAATCCTTGGCGCATTGACTGGAGTAGGCAGGTCAACAGATCTTACTATGAGGTAACAATAGTTCAATACAGCACTCTTTCTATTTGTTCAGTGCAACTCTGGCTTAATACAACATGGATTGTAAGCGGACGTAGTTTAACAGGTTTATTCGCTCTCTTTCTCGGTGGCGACTAAAAAGGTAAGTTTTGGACGTGTATTGTTGTCCCGCTCTATAGACAACGCCAGTAATTCTTACGTAAGCTATCCAACAGCTTACAACACCACTTTCTGTCTCTCATTGCTGCCTCTCAATTATACTAAGTAACACGCAGGTACGAGCAGGCATATCACACGAAAGAAAAAGGGCCGATAGTTAGTAATGATTTTCATGTAGTGTCATTGTTAATGGATTCATATGTGTGCTCCTTCCACATAAAGACGAAAAACGAAACCTAACCCAAACACATTAATTGCCTCAAACGTTCGCATAAACTTTTGCCTCCCGTTCCGCTCTTTCCCTATGTGTTGCTTTCCGCGTCTAAAGTTACTGTTGCGAATTCTTGATTCGTTAGGAATGGAAAGTATGAAGGTTGCTTATAGTGTTCACAGCAATACAGTTTTGTTCAACATTTAAATCAGAAGGTAAATGAATCACTCACGCACTGTTTTCGTATCAGTACAACCACTCCACCTAGATATTCAGCCACATAGAACTTTCATTGTTATAATCGAATTATTCTGGATAGCTTTTTCACTAAACATTAGTGAATTGGCCACTGTCGAGGAGTGTTGTAGCTCATGTCTGTTGAACCCAGGAGTGAGGAATACAACATATTAAATAGCAGTACTGACAAGTAGGAGACCGTAACTATCCTTCAATTTTGAGTAAATAGAGACATTTACAGATAAGAGATTTATTTCTTCCGTTTTTTTTCTTACTTATCTTCGTTTCCTTCCGTATGTTTCCTTTACATATGTATTATTAAGTTATATTGTATAGATTAGTATCTTGACGGTGCGTTATTAAGATTAAAATATATATATATTTTTATGTCGAGAATTAGGTAGAAAAGAAATCCAGTCAGAAGTTGCAAATTTTACTTTTTTATTCACTCGATGACTAGTTTCTGGCAGAGACCCATTTACCAATCATCGTAACATATTCAAAAATGGCATTTCCGTGATGTGAAAACATCGAGCAGTTACAGCGCACAAAGATAACTAGATGTCTGCATCCCCTGTAACAGTTCGTTGCACGTTTCTGGCATGGTTTTCACATCTTCGGAAATGCTATTTTCGATTACGTCCCGAAACTAGTCATCGAGTGCATAAAAATGTTAAAACTTTCAACTTTGTTCTGGTTCTTCGTTCTACTGATTAACGGAAGTTGCTGACTCATAGCTACTCCAGCATTGTGGAAGTTCGTAAATTTAGAGTATTTCCAGTGTACTGAATGTTATGCTTTAGGCATGCTTTAGATGCACAGGAGAGCATGTTTTATGGCTGCAATAGATAAACAAACAAATAATAAAGAACTAATTAAACGCAGAGAAAACATGGACGAAGTCAATTCCTTATTTATTCTCTTTTCTTTACGTTAAGAACTTTGCGTTAACTGCTACTCTAGTATTTACCAACGTAAAAATTAGGAAGTAAAGTTGATCAAGATAAGTTCTAAATATTTGTATAAACTGAGTTCAAAGGAAATATTTTTCTTTCAGTCGCTGCCTTTGTATCCCCTGTTAGTCCTATCTGGTACGGGTCCGACATACTTGTGCAATTCTCTGGGATGGGCCGCACGGGTGATTTGTAAGTAATTTCCTTTGTAGTCTCACTGCATTTCCCCAGTATTCTGCCTACTACCTGCTTTACTCACGACTGACCTTATGTGATGCTTTCGTTTCATGTCCGTACTAAATATTACACCCAGGTATTTATATGAGTTTACCTGCTCCAATCGTGACACACTAATATTATTGTCTTAGGAGACTATGTTTCTTTTTCGTTTTAACAGCTCCACAATTTTGTATTTCTGAACATTTAAAGCAAGTAGCCTTTCTTTGTACCACTTTTAAATTTTCTGAATGTCTCACTCAATTTTAATGCAGCTTCATTCAGACTGTAAATAATTGTAGGTAACCGCGTCATCTGCGAAAAGTCTGTGGTTACCATTAATATTGCCCACAGCGTCTTTAATACACAACATGAACAGGAACGATTCCAACACATTTCCATGGCGTACACACGAGGTTACTCCTACATCTGTTGATGACTCTGTGTCGAAGATGACATACTACGTCCTTCCTACCAAGAAATCCTAAATCCAGTCACAAATTTCGTCTCACACCCCACACGACAGTACTTTCGATAGTAAGCGTAGGTATGGTACTGAGTAAAATGCTTTCAGGAAATCTACCTGACTGCTTTGATCAATGATTTTTAGGATCTCATGAGAGAAAAGGCCGACTTGGGTTCACATGATCTATGTTTCCGAAATCCATCCTGGTTGACATGGAGGGAATCGTTCTGTTCGAGATACCTCATTATGTTTAAGCTCAGAATATTGTATAAGATTTTACAACGAATGGATGTCAGGGATGTTATCGGTAGTTCTGTGGATATCTTCTGCTAACGTTCTTGTAGACAGGTTTGATCTGTGCTTTCTTGCAGCTACTGCTGGACACGGTTTTTGCTATGGCGATCTACGATAAATTTCGGTTCCAAGATGGCCGCCGAGTAAGTGACGCCAGAAACTATTTCCAGAAAGTTAAGTGATTTAGACAGGAACATAATTTAGTTTAACACCGACAAAATTAAATACGTGCATTAGCGTATCGTTTAGTCTTGCCGTTAAAGGATTCACTTTTCTTTGCGTATTTTTTCAGAAAACACAAAAAGATCGTAATTTCGCGAAGTCGCGTTCAGGCTTAAATTTTGTAAACGTGTTTGTTTCTTGTTTCATGGTAATTTGACTAGTTTCTCGGTAACAAATAAGTAAACTACCGTAAATAGCGTATAACTTCATCGTTTTAATACATATTTTAAAAAAAAAAACAGCGTAACTTTATATCAGAAACATGCTTATATACATTTGTTTATAGGCCTAATTCTCGTAACGTTTTTGGAGAATAAAACTTAAAGTATCTCGTTTAATCGTCCTTTCTTTCAATCCATCGAGTGAAATATATAATAAATAGTATATACCTTCATTGTTTTAATACAGATCTCAGAAAAACAGCGTAATTTTATATCAGAAATTTGTTTATATACATTTGTGAATAGGCTTAATTCTTGTAACGTCTTTTTTGATTTTCGGTAATTTAATTGATTTATTCTAGCTAAATTACACTCCTGGAAATTGAAATAAGAACACCGTGAATTCATTGTCCCAGGAAGGGGAAACTTTATTGACACATTCCTGGGGTCAGATACATCACATGATCACACTGACAGAACCACAGGCACATAGACACAGGCAACAGAGCATGCACAATGTCGGCACTAGTACAGTGTATATCCACCTTTCGCAGCAATGCAGGCTGCTATTCTCCCATGGAGACGATCGTAGAGATGCTGGATGTAGTCCTGTGGAACGGCTTGCCATGCCATTTCCACCTGGCGCCTCAGTTGGACCAGCGTTCGTGCTGGACGTGCAGACCGCGTGAGACGACGCTTCATCCAGTCCCAAACATGCTCAATGGGGGACAGATCCGGAGATCTTGCTGGCCAGGGTAGTTGACTTACACCTTCTAGAGCACATTGGGTGGCACGGGATACATGCGGACGTGCATTGTCCTGTTGGAACAGCAAGTTCCCTTGCCGGTCTAGGAATGGTAGAACGATGGGTTCGATGACGGTTTGGATGTACCGTGCACTAATCAGTGTCCCCTCGACGATCACCAGTGGTGTACGGCCAGTGTAGGAGATCGCTCCCCACACCATGATGCCGGGTGTTGACCCTGTGTGCCTCGGTCGTATGCAGTCCCGATTGTGGCGCTCACCTGCACGGCGCCAAACACGCATACGACCATCATTGGCACCAAGGCAGAAGCGACTCTCATCCCTGAAGACGACACATCTCCATTCGTCCCTCCATTCACGCCTGTCGCGACACCACTGGAGGCGGGCTGCACGATGTTGGGGCGTGAGCGGAAGACGGCCTAACGGTGTGCGGGACCGTAGCCCAGCTTCATGGAGACGGTTGCGAATGGTCCTCGCCGATACCCCAGGAGCAACAGTGTCCCTAATTTGCTGGGAAGTGGCGGTGCGATCCCCTACGGCACTGCGTAGGATCCTAAGGTCTTGGCGTGCATCCGTGCGTCGCTGCGGTCCGGTCCCAGGTCGACGGGCACGTGCACCTTCCGCCGACCACTGGCGACAACATCGATGTACTGTGGAGACCTCACGCCCCACGTGTTGAGCAATTCGGTGGTACGTCCACCCGGCCTCCCGCATGCCCACTATACGCCCTCGCTCAAAGTCCGTCAACTGCACATACGGTTCACGTCCACGCTGTCGCGGCATGCTACCAGTGTTAAAGACTGCGATGGAGCTCCGTATGCCACGGCAAACTGGCTGACACTGACGGCGGCGGTGCACAAATGCTGCGCAGCTAGCGCCATTCGACGGCCAACACCGCGGTTCCTGGTGTGTCCGCTGTGCCGTGCGTGTGATCATTGCTTGTACAGCCCTCTCGCAGTGTCCGGAGCAAGTATGGTGGGTCTGACACACCGGTGTCAATGTGTTCTTTTTTCCATTTCCAGGAGTGTATTATTTTTGCCATGAGTGAGAAGTGCCTGACTTGCCGTAGAATTGTTAGTTCCGGGGTTTGGTGTGATGGATGCAGTCGTTTTTTTCATTGGGGGGACTACAGTGGCGTGGGTGTCGGGGAAGTGGATCAGGCTCATTAGTGGTTATGTAGGATTTGCAGCAGAGATAGGAAGATAGTGGAACAGAGGGGAAAATTGCTGCCCTTCAGGCTGAGCTAGATCAGGCTAGGGAAGATCTGGACAGGTTAAGGAGGGAGAAGGGCAAAGAGAGGTGGGAAGTGGCAACAGGTAACAGAAGGAACAGGCCTAGAACTAAGTCTGACAATTTTGTGATGAATGTCAAAAATACGTTTGACCTGTTGCTTCAGTTAGAAACTAATGAGCCTCAAGCAGAGGTAGGTGTAGACAGGACACAACAAACTTTCAACAGGAAATTGAAAAAGAATGTAGGAAAGTCATCGAAAAGGAAGAAAGTTTTGTTGTTAGGCAGTTCTCATGCCAGAGGTGTAGGCCAACTTCTGCAGAAGGAATTAGGACCAGAATACCAAGTCACAAATTTTTTCAAACCAAGTGCTAGTCTGGATCAGGTGACAGAGGATTTAGGTTCACTCTGTAAAGGATTTACCAGGGAAGACACCGTGGTTATTGTGGGAGGGCCAGGGAACAGTATCGACAGAGATCCTGGGTACAGTATAGAGTGTGACCTGGTAAAGATTGCGACAGCATCGAGACACACCAATGTTGAATTTGTATCTGTCCTGAGACGCCATGACCAGCCTCATTTGAACTCTTCTGTTGGGAGAGTTAATTTGGAGTTGTAACGGCTGCTCAGGTCGGGTGCGGGGGCTCATATTGGTGTGGTTCCTGTTGATTCTCTCAGTAGGTGGGACTATACCAGGCACGGCCTACATCTCAACAGGAAAGGGAAGGGTAAACTGGCTGGGGTAATAGCAGGAAATTTAAGGGGGGGAGGCACTGCCATGAATGGTAAAATACCAGTGGTTACAGGTGTTGGAGCAGCACCTTTTTAAGGATAGGTGAGACAGAAAGATGTCAAGTTCTACGAGAGGTCAGGATTGAAACAAATCTTCAGTTTAGGAAAGAAATTAAACAGCACAATTCTACCGATCGAGATGGCGCAGTGGTTAGCACACTGGACTCGCATTCAGGAGGACGACGGTTCAATCCCGTCTCCGGCCATCTTGATTTAGGTTTTCCGTGATTTCCCTAAATCGCTTCAGGCAAATGCCGGGATGGTTCCTTTGAAAGGGCACGGCCGATTTCCTTCCCCATCCTTCCCTTACCCGATCTTTCGCTCCATCTCTAATGACCTCGTTGTCGATGGGACGTTAAACACTAATCTCCTCCTCCTCTAGCACAATTCTAGCACACTGTATCACCAATCAGAACTGTCAATTATAAATTTTCACCAACCACCAGAAATTTTATCTCCACCAAGTTGTATCTCAGTCCTAGGTAATTGCATTGATGAATTAAAGTCACCCAACCCAGTTGACATAATCTGCCTCTCTAAATACCATGTGACCACTGGTATAGGAACTAGGCCTAAGCACAATGAGAAACTCAGACAGGAGAGTACTACAAATGTTAGAATAAGGAAAGGTTCTCATAAAAGTATAATTAAAAATAGTGTAAATATATTTCACCAAAATATTGGGATTTTAAAGAATAAAATAGATGAGCTTCTGGTTTGTTTAGAAGATTTAGAAGCTGAGGATCAAATAAATATACTATGCCTGTCTGAGCATCACATTGTTACTGATATGGATAAGGTAAATGTAAGTGGATATAAGCTCTCTGCACATGTAACTAGAGAAAATATGGAGAAAGGAGGAGTTGCCATATATGTCAAAAGTTATCATTGTGCAAAAAGTGTAGAAACAAAAAAGTTTTGTGTAGAGAAACATATAGAAGTTTGTGCCTGTGAGCTTAAGTTAAATAAAGGCACATTTATAATTGTAACTGTATATAGGTCCCCATCGGGAAATTTTCATCTATTTCTGTAAAATTTGGACTCCTTGTTGTACTATCTGTCAGACAGGGGGAAGCAAATTATTATTTGTGGGGACTTCAATGTAGATTTTCTGAAAGAGGGTACTAGGAAAAATGACCTGGAAGTATTACTCATTTCTTTCAATTTGACACCCATTATTGATTTTCCTACTCAGGTGGTAAAGGATAGCAGCTCACTGATAGATAACTTCTTTAGAGACCAAGATACGTTTAACCAGATAAATGCTCAGCCTGTTGAGAATGGTCTTTCTGATCACAGTGTACAGCTAGTTACAATATAAGACATAGCTCCATTCGGCAGTACTAAACAATCCTCCAAAGTAGTACGCTCAGCAAACAATTTAGCAATTGCAAATTTCAGGGAAAGCCTACAGAAGTTAGAGTGGGATGAGGTGTACCGCGAACCTGATGCCAATTTAAAATATAATTTATTTCATGACACTTTTGTAAATGCATTTGAAAACTGCTTCCCCAAGAAAATAGTTAAATATACTCATAAGAAACCATGTAACAAACCATGGCTTACTAAGGATATAGAAATATCTTGTAACCGGAAAAGGGAAATGTATCTGACAGCAAGAAAGAGTAGTGACCTAGAAACTATCAAACATTATAAAAACTACTGTGCTATATTAAGAAAAGTTATTAAAAATCCAGAAGTGTGTGTATCATGTCTGAAATTAGCAACTCTGATAGTAAAATTAAAACAATTTGGAATATTATTAAAAGAGAAACAGGTCAACCAAGAGCACAGGAGGACAGTATTACCATGAAATTGAATGAAAACTCTACGAACAAAAAGTCAGAAGTTGAAAATATTTTTAATAATTATTTCCTAAATGTTGTGGATATAGTAGGATCCAGGTGTTCATTACAAGAAGCTAGGCTGTTAATGGAAGAGGCCATACCTATGCAATTTGATACAATTGAAATCTCACCCACTTCTCCCTCTGAAATTAGGAAAATAATAAACTCGCTTAAAAGCAAAAACTCACATGGAATTGATGGCATCTCCAGCAAAATACTAAAAGCTTGTTCTCAACAGATAAGTAAGATTTTCGGCCACCTGTGTAATAGCTCTCTGGAACAGGGCATTTTCCCTGATAGACTGAAATATGCTATTCTTATACTTTTGCATAAAAAAAGGGATAGATCTGGTGTCAACAATTACCGTCCAATATCCCTTCTAACAGCTTTATCCAAAATTTTTGAGAAAGTAATGAATTCAAGAGTAGCTTCACATATCTGTAAAAATGAAGTACTAACAAAATGTCAGTTTGGTTTCCAGAAAGGTTTTTCAACAGAAAATGCCATATATGCTTTCACCAATCAAATTTTGAATGATGTGAATAAGCGAACACCACCCATTGGGATTTTTTGTGATCTCTCAAAGGCTTGTGATTGTGTAAATCATAAAATTCTGCTAGACAAGCTCAAGTATTGTGGCATGAGTGAGACAGTGCACAAATGGTTTAATTCATACCTAACTGGAAGAGTGCAGAAAGTTGAAATAAGCGGTTCTCATAATATGCAAAGATCAGCACATTCCTCAAACTGGGGAGCTATCAAGAATGGGGTTCCACAAGGGTCGGTCTTGGGACCTTCGTTGTTCTTAATATATATTAATGACTTGCCATTCTATATTCATGGAGAGGCAAAGTTAGTTCTCTTTGCTGATGATACAAGTATAGTAATCACACCTGACAAACAAGAATTAACTGATGAAATTGTCAATAATGTCTTTCAGAAAATTACTAAGTGGTTCCTTGTAAATGGACTCTCACTGAATTTTGATAAGACACAGTACATACAGTTCTGTACAGTAAATGGTATGACGCCATTAATAAATATAGATCTTAATCAGAAGCATATAGGTGTGCATAACTACAATACTAGGAGAAAGTGTGATCTTCACTATTCAAGATTAAATCTAACTTTGGCACAGAAAGGGGTGAATTATACTGCCACTAAAGTCTTTGGTCACTTACCAAATAGTATCAAAAGTCTGACAGATAACCAACAAGTATTTAAGAAGCAATTTAAAGAACTTCTGAATGACAACTCCTTCTACTCCATAGAGGAATTTTTAGATATAAATTAAGAAAAAAAGGAAAAAAAACAAATAAATTATAAAATAATTAAAAACAAAAAACAAAAAAGTTGTTATATTAACTTAATTATGTTGTTAAATTAACTTAATCATGTCATGTATTGCAAAATTTGACTCGTTCCACATCATTACGAAATGTTGTATTCATGATCCATGGAACCAGTATTAATCTAATCTAATCTAATCTAATCTTTAGTCAACAGGGAGGCTAACTTGCAAGGGACCCTTTGGATACGATGTCGCAGAAGGCCAATGATGTTTACGGAATTCGACGCCCCCACATATTGTCTGCTATGCAACCACAATATTGGCAACTACTGGCAACAGGGGGTGGGATTGAAGGTATCCAATGTTGAGCACAGCATGAGGCTACGGAGAGTAGTTGAACTGCTTAGTCGATGAGTAACTCGCAACAGTGCTAGCTAATGGTACTGATAAAAATGAGAGGAATGGCGACGATAACGAAAGCAAAAATTGTGTTATATCCACAAGAACGGTTGTCGAAACTGACATTTCGTCAGAAAGGAATGCAAGTAATTTCGCAGAGTGGAAAAGAAATGGAAGATGAAACATTAGCGTTTCTGCAAGATGAGGCAGTGGAAAGTGTGGTGTCGCATTCATTCGACTGTGCGGAGAATGCACGCTGATCAGCGAGAACGTTACGACCACCGACCGACTGTCGTTATAACCGTCCAGATGATAGCACCGTCACTTGGCGAGGACTGAGTGGTAGTCGGACACACACTCGGTGCGCGTAGTATCAATGAGCGTGCTGTCCGTGTGTAGAATGGGGAAGCGAAGCGATTTATCTGACTTTGACCGAGGGCAGATTGTGATGGGCCGGAGGCTCGGCACGAACATTTCGGGAAGTACTCTGGTGGGAGCCTTCAACAAGTGGCGAAACGAAGGCGAAACGTTGTGGGTAGGGCGTACGCCCTCATTACCAATGTCGGACGCCGTAGGCTAGGCAGACTGGTGAAACATGTCAGGCGGCGAACTTGGCGGAACTAACATCAGCCTTTATTGCTGGTCAGAGTACAAATGTGCCTGAACACACAGTGCATCGAACACTACTAACGATGAGCCTCCGCAGCCGACGACCCATGCATGTGGCAATGTTAGCACCGCGACGTCAGCAACTGCGACTGAAAATGACACGTGAGCATCGGCACTGGACGTTGGCGCAGTGGCACACGCCAATGGGAGTACGTGAAACCGCGAACTGCACCTTGACACCTCTACTGCGGGACAGAGACAAGCTGCGGCGGTTCCATTACGTTCCGGGGAACATTCGCGTTGGCATCCATGGGTCCATTTGAGCGGCCAAGGAGTATCGCATAGTGGTAGCGGACCACGTGCACCCCTTCACGGCGATGACGTTTCCCAGCAGCAGAGGCATATCTCAAGAAGATAATGCGACATGTCACAAATCCAGGAACACATTGGCGAGTTCCAGTTGATATACTGGCCTCCCACCTCACCAGACCAGAACCCGATCGAACACATTTGGGATGTGGCAGGACGTGGGGTCAGAGCTATTCTGGCCCCTCCCCGGAATTTACGGGAATTAGGTGGCGTGTCTGTGCAGATGTGGTGCCAACTCGCTCCAGCGAGCGACCAAGACCTCATCACTTCTGTGCCACGACGCTTCACCGCTGTTATCCATGCCAAAGACGGACATACCAGCTATTAAGAAGGTGGTCACAATGTTCTGACTGATCAGTGTACATGAGGAGAAAAATAATGACAATAGGTGCTTAACAAATTACGGGTGTCGAGCCATCACTCTTGTCGGAAAGTGGGCCACAATTCCCGTCTCCAGCGAAACGTAGTAAAGGACGATCGTTCTCCAAAGAGTGGGTGCTAAACATAGTTACGTCCATGTAACATCATCCGTACGGTATTGAAATACAAATGGTTCAAATGCCTCTGAGCACTATGGGACTGAACTGCTCAGGTCATCAGTCCCCTAGAATTTAGAACTACTTAAACCTAACTACCTAAGGACATCACACACATCCATGCCCGAGGCAGGATTCGAACCTGCAACCGTAGCGGTCGCGCGACTCCAGACTGTAGCGCCTAGAACCGCTCGGCCACTCCGACCGGCAGTAAAATACAGTTACGAACAAATTTCGAGTAAGGCCGCAGCAGTATGTAATGTATAAGAAAACTACGGATATTCAAGGGAGGACAAGGCGCACGTGTTACAAAAAATGATGTCTGCGCGTGTCAAGGCTGTTCGATACAATTTACAGAATATGCACGATAGTGACCGGCTGTCTCATGAACGTGAAATTGTAAGCGACATAGGTTACAGTTATTTCGGGAGAAGTATTGGATAGTTGCATAATTTCAAATAGCGCTACAGAATTGGAAGGCGTAAAAGCGTCAACTTGACGATGCACAACAAACTGCGGAATCGGCCCGAATATTTGTAGATCAGAGATACAAACTTATCCCATCTTTCAGCTAGGAATTTGTTTTCGACTCTGACTAATCAGGATTCGTATTATAGGAAGCCAGGAAGTTAGGGGCACCAGGAGAGTTCCATCAAAAGCAACTAACATCAATGCCTTAACGCATTCGGCTACAATTATGCCAGCTGTTAATCTGGATGGTAAATTAGCTGCGAAGCTATTTATTGTGCTGCGAGAAATTGCAGTTACTCTGCCCACTACGATTCTTGATCGTGCGTGATTTTGCAAGGACTGTAGGGAATATTTTTACTTCACAGCAAGCAAGAGTGGGCAAATGGGCGGTAGAGAACTACAGTTATGGTCTGAGCACTTTGGCCAATAGCTGGTCAAAATAACTTGTTTTTATTTGATTTCGCATTCGGTTGCATACCATCACATTCCATCATTTATAATTATCTCGCTACACCAATACGATTCTACGTGCATTATTTGAGAGTGGATATCTAGCTGAACGGTCTGCACGGCTTTTAACCCCCCGAGGGATTCGCCTCCGATCTTGATGGTGCGAACCTTTGTGATCACTGTGGCGCGCCGTTTTTCATTCGGTATTCATGGTGCAACTTAATGGTTTGTTTCTCGAGTGTTAACGATGTCCATTTTGTACAGTGTAATACATACGCCACACAGAAGTTTTATCCCTGCACCTTATTTTCTCTGCACATTTATTTCCTGTCGACCTCCTGATGCAGATTGTGAGTCATTAACAGCTAATATTTTTCCTGTCATAATTGAAACTGATAGGGATCCCATCGAGCCCTGGGTCTCTCATCAATTTTAACGATTTCATCTGTTATTCCACGGCGCTGACAACAATACGCCACTCATCTTCTCAGTGGAACGAGAATTAAATTGGGGCGATCCTCCACGATTTTCTTTTGTAAAGGTACATTTGAAAACGGAGTTGGGCATTTCTGCTCTCCAAACCATAAGCCGTTAATGATTTTGTAACCCGTTCTCGAGTTCACATTTTTAATATTGTTGTTTGGTACAAGAAATTAATTGATGCCCCAGTACAATTACTTTTATGAATTACTCACGCTTCATCTTGTATTCTTTCCCCATTTGCAACAGAATCCTTTTCTACGTTGTACTTCTTATAGCCAACCATTTGCTCTTGTACGTATAGTTCCTTGGTTTTTTGGGTGATAGTGAAGAACATCATCTTAATTTGCCTTTCCTATACTGACGGTTTTTCCGCAGTGTTGCAGATTTAGGTTCGCTTTTTTACAAAAAGCAGCAAAGACTCAGTTTGAAGTTGCAATCATTTCGCTTCATTTTGTTCCGGTATTTCCTATAGACTTCTTAATGCTCAGGTACTGGATTTCGGTTGAATCTTATCCTACGTGCAGTTTCTTGTTTATTCATTATCTGCGATATTTTCGTAGTCAGCCGTGAAGCAAGAGCTCTGTTCAATTTTAGTAAAAGTAGATGAGTATATTTCTTGCGATTGGTACCCCGGACGTTACGATGGAATGTCGGTTATTTCCTACATGCTACCATTGATTATTTAAAGAACCCTTGTACACGGATATATGTATGAACAATTTTACATTCACAGTAATAGTAGTCCCCCCATGAATCATGGACCTTGCCGCTGGTGGGGAGGCTTGCGTGCCTCAGCGATACAGATGGCCGTACCGTAGGTGCAACCACAACGGAGGGGTATCTGTTGAGAAGCCCGACAAACATGTGGTTCCTGAAGAGGGGCAGCAGCCTTTTCAGTAGTTGCAGGGGCAACAGTCTGGATGATTGACTGATCTGGCCTTGTAACATTAATCAAAACGGCCTTGCTGTGCTGGTACTGCGAACGGCTGAAAGCAAGGGGAAACTACAGCCGTAATTTTTCCCGAGGACATGCAGCTTTACTGTATGATTAAATGATGATGCCGTCCTCTTGGGTAAAATATTCCGGAGGTAAAATAGTCCCCCATTCGGATCTCCGGGCGGGGACTACTCAGGAGGACGTCGTTATCAGGGGAAAGAAAACTGGTGTTCTACGGATCGGAGCGTGGAATGCCAGATCCCTTAATCGGGCAGGTAGGTTAGAAAATTTAAAAAGGGAAATGGATAGGTTAAAGTTAGATATAGTGGGAATTAGTGAAGTTCGGTGGCAGGCGGAACAAGACTTTTGGTCAGGTGATTACAGGGTTATAAATACAAAATCAAGTAGGGGTAATGCAGGAGTAGGTTTAATAATGAATAAAAAAATAGGAGTGCGGGTTAGCTACTACAAACAGCATAGTGAACGCATTATTGTGGCCAAGATAGACACAAAGCCCATGCCTACCACAGTAGTACAAGTTTATATGCCAACTAGCTCTGCAGATGATGAAGAAATAGATGAAATGTATGACGAGATAAAAGAAATTATTCAGGTAGTGAAGGTAGACGAAAATTAACAGTCATGGGTGACTGGAATTCGTCAGTAGGAAAAGGGAGAGAAGGAAACATAGTAGGTGAATATGGATTGGGGGGAAGGAATGAAAGAGGAAGCCGCCTTGTAGAATTTTGCACAGAGCATAACTTAATCATAGCTAACACTTGGTTCAAGAATCATAAAAGGAGGTTGTATACTTGGAAGAATCCCGGAGATTCTAAAAGGTATCAGACATATAATGGTAAGACAGAGATTTAGGAACCAGGTTTTAAATTGTAAGACATTTCCTGGGGCAGATGTGGATTCTGACCACAATCTATTGGTTATGAACTGCAGATTGAAACTGAAGAAACTGCAAAAACGTAGGAATTTAAGGAGATGGGACCTGGATAAACTGAAAGAACCAGAGGTTGTAGAGAGTTTCAGGGAGAGCATAAGGGAACAGTTGACAGGAATGGGGGAAAGAAATACAGTAGAAGAAGAATGGGTAGCTCTGAGGGATGAAGTAGTGAAGGCAGCAGACCATCAAGTAGGTAAAAAGACGAGGGCTAATAGAAATCCTTGGGTAACAGAAGAAATATTGAATTTAATTGATGAAAGGATAATATATAAAAATGCAGTAAATGAAGTAGGCAAAAAGGAATACAAAAGTCTCAAAAATGAGATCGAAAGGAAGTGCAAAATGGCTAAGCAGGCATGGCTAGAGGACAAATGTAAGGATGTAGAGGCTTGTCTCACTAGGGGTAAGATAGATACTGCCTACAGGAGAATTAAAGAGACCTTTGGAGAGAAGAGAACCACTTTTATGAATATCAAGAGCTCAGATGGCAACCCAGTTCTAAGCAAAGAATGGAAGGCAGAAAGGTGGAAGGAGTATATAGAGGGTTTATACAAGGGCAATGTACTTGAGGAAATATTATGGAAGTGGAAGAGGATGTAGATGAAGACGAAATGGGAGATAAGATACTGCGTGAAGAGTTTGACAGAGCACTGAAAGACTTGAGTCGAAACAAGGCCCCGGGAGTAGACAACATTCCATTACAACTACTGATGGCCTCGGGAGAGCCAGTCACGACAAAACTCTACCATCTAGTGAGCACGATGTATGAGACAGGCGAAATACCCTCAGACTTCAAGAAGAATATAATAATTCCAATCCCAAAGAAGGCAGGTGTTGACAGATGTGAAAATTACCGAACTATCAGTTTAATAAGTCACAGCTGCAAAATACTAACGCAAATTCTTTACAGACGAATGGAAAAACTGGTAGAAGCGGACCTCGGGGAAGATTAGTTTGGATTCCGTAGAAATGTTGGAACACGTGAGGCAATACTAACCTTACGACTTATCTTAGAAGAAAGACTAAGAAAAGGCAAACCTACGTTTCTAGCATTTGTAGACTTAGAGAACGCTTTTGACAATGTTAACTGGGATACTCACTTTCAAATTCTGAAGGTGGCAGGGGTAAAATACAGGGAGCGAAAGGCTATTTACAATCTGTACAGAAACCAGATGGCAGTTATAAGAGTCGAGGGGCATGAAAGGGAAGCAGTGGTTGGGAAAGGAGTGAGACAGGGTTGTAGCCTCTCCCCGATGTTATTCAATCTGTATAAAGGAAACAAAAGAAAAATTCGGAGTAGGTATTAAAATTCATGGAGAAGAAGTAAAAACTTTGAGGTTCGCCGATGACATTGTAATTCTGTCAGAGACAGCAAAGGACTTGGAAGAGCAGTTGAACGGAATGGACAGTGTCTTGAAAGGAGGATATAAGATGAACATCAACAAAAGCAAAACGAGGATAATGGAATGTAGTCAAATTAAGTCGGGTGATGCTGAGGGAATTAGATTAGGAAATGAGACACTTAAAGTAGTAAAGGAGTTTTGCTATTTAGGGAGTAAAATAACTGATGATGGTCGAAGTAGAGAGGATATAAAATGTAGACTGGCAATGGCAAGGAAAGCGTTTCTCAAGAAGAGAAATTTGTTAACATCGAGTATAGATTTAAGTGTCAGGAAGTCGTTTCTGAAAGTATTTGTATGGAGTGTAGCCAAGTATGGAAGTGAAACATGGACGATAACTAGTTTGGACAAGAAGAGAATAGAAGCGTTCGAAATGTGGTGCTACAGAAGAATGCTGAAGATAAGGTGGGTAGATCACGTAACTAATGAGGAGGTATTGAATAGGATTGGGGAGAAGAGACGTTTGTGGCACAACTTGACTAGAAGAAGGGATCGGTTGGTAGGACATGTTTTTAGGCATCAAGGGATCACAAATTTAGCATTGAAGGGCACCGTGGACGGTAAAACTCGTAGAGGGAGACCAAGAGATGAATACACTAAGCAGATTCAGAAGGATGTAGGTTGCAGTAGGTACTGGTAGATGAAGAAGCTTGTACAGGATAGAGTAGCATGAAGAGCTGCATCAAACCAGTCTCAGGACTGAAGACCACAACAGCAACAGTAATAGTAGTAGTAGAAGCACTGTTAGTGGTAATAGTAGCACTATTCGCCGTGGTTCAAGGACGTTGGCCATGTCACTGTATTACAGCTTGTGAACAAATAAATGTAATGCCTATTTGCTTGAATATACTACGTTTCACGTCTAGTTTGACAAAGATGGAACACGTAGACGGCCATTGCCTTAAAGTAGGGATCATTCCGCTACATTATTGGCTCATTTGTCGTTATTCATCATCGTACATATTACACACACTTCGTTTCTGTTTTGTACACCGCAATTTCCTTTATGCTTTACTCAAAGACAGAGTCATCATCTCTTCACCAAAAGCGGGATGTTAAGCTCGGAAGCAGGATAATGCACAGAAGAGCCAAGGAAACTGGTACACCCCCCTAATATCGTGAGGGCCCCCCCCCCCCAAGCACGCAGAAGTACAGCAACATGACTTGGCATGGACTCGACAAACGTCTGAAGTACTGCTGGAGGGAATTGACACCGTGACTCCTGAGAGTACGAATGGGTGGAGATCTTTTCTGAACAACACGTTGCAAGACATCCCAGGCATGCTCAATAATGTTCGTGTCTGGGGAGTTTGGTGGCCAGTAGAAGTGTTTAAACGCAGAAGAGTGTTCCTGGAGAAACCGTGCAGCAATTCTGGACGTGTGTGGTGTCGCTTTGTCCTGCTGGAATTGCGCAAGTCCGTCACGGAATGCTTAGTGGACATGAATGTATACAGGTGATCAGGGGTTAAATATCACTCGAACCACACACGCCCCGTACCATTACAGAGCCTCCATCAGCATGAAGAGTCCCCTTGCTGACATGCGGAGTCCATGGATTCATAAGGTTGGCTCCATACCCGTAAACGTCCATCTGCTCGATATAATTTCCAACGAGACTCGTCCGATCAGGTTTCTGTCATCAACAGTCCAATTTCAGTATTGACGGGCCCAAGCGAGGCGTAAAACTTTGTGTCGTCGAGTCATCAAGTGTGCACGAGTGGGCCTTCGCTTACAGAAGCCCACATCGTTGATGTAGTGACGTAACAAGACTGTTACGCCACTTGAGGTAGCCGAAAGAAAGGCACGCGTACACACACACCGACTGGCGTCAAGTCTGGAACAGGATAACTATTGAATGGTAGCAAGAAAAGTACGTAGCTGCTTTATACTTAACTTTAATGATGCCTTGTGATACATCTCTCTTGACTATACAAATGCGACTCGTAAGATACATGCACTGTTACAATTGGCGCCTTGCTAGGTTGTAGCCATGGACTTAGCAGAAGGCTATTCTAACTGTCTCTCGGCAAATGAGAGGAAGGCTTCGTCCGTATTGTCGCAAGCAATGTCGTCGTACAACTGGGGCGAGTGCTCGTCCGTATCACGAGACCTGCCTTGTCGTGGCGCTAGGTCTGCGATCACACAGTGGCGACACACGGGTCCGACATGTACGAAATGGACCGCGGCCGATTTAAGCTACCACCTGGCAAGTGTGGTGTCTGGCGGTGACACCACAGTTGATGTGTCGTTGAATGGTCCGCACGCTGACATTTGTTGACGGTCCAGCACTGAAATCTCTAGCAATTTGCGGACGGGTTGCACTTCTGTCACATTGAACGATTCTCTTCTGTGGTCGCTGGTCCCGTTCTTGCAGGATATTTTTTCGGTCGCAGCGATGTTGGGGATTTGATGTTTTACCGGATTCCTGATATTCACGGTACACTCGTGAAATGGTCGTACGGGAAAATCCTCACTTCATCGCTACCTCGGAAGTGCTGTGTCCCATCCCACGTGCTTCGTATACAAAACTACGTTCAAACTCACTTAATCTTGATAACCTGCCATTATAGTAGCAGAAATCGATATAACAACTAAGCCATACTTGTTGTCTTATACAATCGTTGCCGACCGCAGCGCCGTATTCTGCCTATTTGCATGTCTCTGTATTTGAATACGCATGTCTATACTACCTTCTTTGGCGCTTCAGTGAATATCAATATTATCCTTTGCAGAACTTCTATATTTCAGTAGGAGAGATTTTTCTCTGGCGATCTCCATTTCATAAGCAAAGGCTTGAGTTAATCAGCCCTCTGTGTTAGCATCAAATGCAGAATGATTCAGACTGTTCATCGTCAGCGTAGGGGTGATAGGTCACTTAATGGGGAACAGGTTTTATCACAGACAAAATGTCGCTGACGCTTTCCCGTGACCTTTAGCATCCGCCGACCATCGGATGCCAGAGTTCACCGAAGTAGTGGCGTCTGTTAATCAGGAGTGCTGCATGCTGCCTACGCCCATAAACTGACAGCGTTGATTTTGGACAAGAAAACCTGAAACATGTGTGTCTCTTAGCGGAAGTGATGTTTTATAAGCGAATCAGGAAGTTTAATTTTGCTCAGCTCAGTCCCTTTGACACGCAGCAGATTACTTGTATACAGGGTGTTACAAAGAGGTAGGGCCAAACTTTCAGGAAACATTCCTCACACATAAATAAAGAAAAGATGTTATGTGGACGTGTGTCCGGAAACGCTTAATTTCCATGTTAGAGCTCATTTTAGTTTCGTCAGTATGTACTGTACTTCCTCGATTCAGCGCCATGATTTCATACGGGACACTCTACCTGTGCTGCTAGAACATGTGCCTTTACAAGTACGACACAACATGTGGTTCATGCACGATGGAGCTCCTGCACATTTCAGTCGAAGTGTTCGTACGCTTCTCAGCAACAGATTCGGTGACCGATGGATTGGTGGAGGCGGACCAATTCCATGGCCTCCACGCTCTCCTGACCTCAACCCTCTTGACTTTCATTTATGGGGGCATTTGAAAGCTCTTGTCTACGCAACCCCGGTACCAAATGTAGAGACTCTTCGTGCTCATATTGTGGACGGCTGTGGTACAATACGCCATTCTCCAGGGCTGCATCAGCGCATCAGGGATTCCATGCGACGGAGGGTGGATGCATGTATCCCTGCTAACGGAGGACATTTTGAACATTTTCTGTAACAAAGTGTTTGAAGCCACGCTGCTACGTTCTGTTGCTGTGTGTTTCCATTGCATGATTAATGTGATTTGAAGAGAAGTAATAAAATGAGCTCTAACGTGGAAAGTAAGCGTTTCCGGACACATGTCCACATAACATATTTTCTTTCTTTGTGTGTGAGGAATGTTTCCTGAAAGTTTGGCCGTACCTTTTTGTAACACCCTGTATAGACAACACACATTCCATATACACGCAGCAGGATGTCTATGTCCAGCCACCTCTTAGGGGCATAAACAATACAAAAGTACGTCTAGTGTCGCCGGGAAGCGTAAGCGAACATTTTACCTCTGATAAAAATTGGTGTCATGACATTACTTGTAACTACTAGAAATTTGCTGCATAGATTTTGTAACACCCTGTATATTACGGTACAGCTTTGTGGAGTATGATGCCTTGGATAAAGCAATATGAGCCCCAAGTTCGAATGAAAGTTTCCTATTTCCTCTGTAGCGCGAGATTTTAGCTACAGTTCTACGTTTATGTCTATAATTACGATAATATGATTTTATTTCGAAAACAAGAGTTCTGATATTCTGGCACTATTAACATCCTGTGTACTTAATATCTTCTCTTCAGGGTGAACTTATGTATCCACACTGCCTTCACTATGAGCACCCTTTAGAAGAGCATACCCTTTCCGACAAATTGTATTCGAGGTGCGTGGTAATCGCTCTTATGACACTAGCTGAAATGTGCCTTTAAGAATTCTTTCTTCGTGGTATCGAACCCAAGCTACATCTGAAGCATCTTGGAACTAGTTTCAACGACATTCAGCGAGTTCTGTACTCGTTCCATATTTACTGGATACACGTCGGTTTAAGTACGGTGGATCAAACGTTAATTGGTGGAATTCAGATGGTTCGGAAATAAATTCATACACTGGGTGATTCAAAAAGAATAGCACAACTTAGAAAATATGTATTTACTCAAAGAAACATGATGCAATCTTGGGTAATTAGTCAATGTGAAGAGTACTTAACAAAAGTTTTTTTTTCAGCAGAAAATATGTTCATAGATGTTCAATATGACCCTCTCCACAAATTCGAGTGGCATCAACCCTGTGCTCTAACTCGTTCCACAGTCTCTGCAACGTCTCCGACGTAGCAGTTTGCATAGCTGTAGTTATTCCATCTTTTAGTTCCTCAATGTTAGGTGGTAGATGTGGTCGAACGTCATGTCTGTAACATAACCTCATGGAAAAAAGTCACGTGGGCTGAAGTTAGGGCTTCTTGTGGGCCAATGATGAGGTGCTCTGTCACGAGCTGCCTGGCGGCCGATCCATTGCTGTGCGTATCTTTCGTTCAAATAGGCACGGACAGATAAGTGTCAATGGCTTGGTGGGCCATCCTGCTGGAATATGAATTGACGTGCTTCCCCTTCGAGTTGAGGAAACAGCCAATTCTGCAACATTTCCAGCCATATTTGCCCAGTTACAGTTGCACCTTCGATGGAAAAAGAACCAAAACATTTATTGGCTGGAATAGCACAGAAAACGTTTACTTCAGATGAATCATGTTAGTGCTGAATTGTTTTCCGCGGATTCTGACTGCTCCATATACGGACCTTCTGCCGACTGACTTTCCCTATCGTGTGGAGTGTTGCTTCATCGCTATACACTAGCTCCGAAATGAACCGGCCATCTGTTTTCATTTGCTCAAGGACAAACTCGTAGAACTCGATTCTTTTCAACTTATCAGCTTCGAAAAGCGGACGATAAGGTTTCATTACCAACCTTTTCCTTAGCACTCTCCAAATGGTCGGTTGCGGAATTTGCAGCTCTGTGCTAGCTCGGCCGGTCAATTTTCTTAGACTGGGGACAAATGCTTCCTGAATGCGGCCAATATGTTCTTCACCTCGTGGGCGACTGTCCGGAACTTTCCACTTTTCACAAACAGTATTTCTTTGTTAATTGCTTATACCTAAGTATGATGCACCACCTATAAGGAGGCTGAACACCATACTTCGTCCGAACTGCACGCTGAACAACTGCCACAGATTCACTTCTGCCGTACTCGATAACACAAAACGCTTTTAGCTGAGCAGTCTCCATCTTTGCACTGACAAGAGGAATGAAGGTTTCATCGCCAGCAGCGCTCCTAGCGACGAAATGAGCAAGAAAATGAAACTTCAGAGACTCTTTCAACCGACAACAGGAAGACCGTAGCGCTTCTTTTCTTCTTCGCAAAGTTATTGACATTCAAAGTTGTGATATTCTTTCTGAATCACCCTGTATAACACAAACCTAATAGCTAGACTCAGATTCAACTACAGGTGTTCCCACAAACAGTTCATAGACTGCATATCGTAGAGAGACCTTTCTGCTTTTGTGAAGAAGAAAAAGAAGATGACGCAGTCTTCCGTTGCCTACCTGCTTTATTGGCAATGTAGGATCAGCCATTTCTGTCCATTGTAGAGATTCATAGATGCCATATATATCCCCATCTAGCACTAGCTTATCACTAACAGTAGACGGCATAGAAATTCTAGATTATTTGCTTTTAGAATGATAATATAGTATTGGTCTGTGTATGTTCTTTCTACAACGTTCGTCTGAGTGCAAACAAATACCGTGACGCTAACTTTCTGCCAATACTTGCGGATTTTATGTAAGTATGAGCTGGCCGAAAGGTGAAAGCTGAAGGCCAATAAATTCAGTAGACAAAAAGTAGAGTGAATAGCCTTAAATGATGCCTCCGTTTAATGAGAACTGTTCAGTTTCAATTCTCTCTACACTTTTATTCAATATGGTCAGTTGTTCTACGATGACCTTATTCTGAAGCAATGAAATAATAGTGGTATTGACATTGAAATGTTTGACATCGATTAATCATGATCTTTCCCTTAATCTATTTAGGCCACAAACAAGCTGCGACGTATTTTAAAGGCCTGATTATACACAAGAAGACATTTAGCACAAATTATTGTCCTTATCTTCTTTTAGACCCCTTTATGACATTCCGTTATTCAGCAATGTTATTTTTATGTTAATGTCTGTTAAAAGGACAATAATTTATACTTCTTCTTATTATTATTGCTCAATATTTTTGGTTGTGGTTTAGCTGATCTAATAACATATTCGAAGAGCATGTTGTAATTTTACAGTTGTAGTATAGTATAAAACGTAGATAAATAACGGGTACAAGGCAAGACAGACGAGCAGACATATAATCTCACTATAACTGGAATGTGACGCCGGAATATTCCGTCCTCGTGTTTATTTATTTCGCCTCAAGGCTACTGTAGGTTGTCAGGATGAGGGAAAGCCTTATTCAGGAAGACGCAAACGTACGTTTTTCACGACTTGGACGTGGCAGATATTAACAGCTCGTGTCACACAGTCTGTGAGATTTAGAGCTCATTACTGCAGGAAACGGAGAATGCAGCTGAGTAAATCTGTGTCGCCACATTCGTATTCTTCAAGAGCACATTCTACTTCCAGAGGAGAGGGCGTGGGGCGTGACTCGCACACGTCAACGAAAATTGCACGGTCGACGAGCTGTTCTAGCAAACTCCACTTGTTCTGGATTAGAAAAAGCATATTGGCCTTGTCTCATACTACGGGGTGTTAAAAAAGTCCATCCGCAGTGCCGTATGATTGTTAGCCGCGCATGCCGCATGCGGCAGTGAATATACCGAAATGAAACTCTCTGCAATATTGTTATGCGTTTATTGTTTCGTTGAAAAATATGGGACCCACAATCCGACGTCTAGAAATTTCAGTCTTGCAAGTTCATGTACCCGGATAAATGAAACCACGCCTGATCAATGAAAAACGTTTCATTAATAATATCCCTTCCATTTTTGAACCGTTGTCAATAACGCAGATTCTTGCCATGATCAGTATTTTTCAGTTCCTGCACGACTGTCACTTTGTATGGGAAAACTTCTAATTTTTTCGTTACTGCTGTGTGAGCTGTTCCGACAATAACATCGATTTCCTGGGTGAATTTTCTTACTGACTTGATCGAACTCATGGACATTTTGTCGGAAATATCGGGTAGTTTATCCTCAGACGAAACGCTAGGACAACCACTTATCGGTGCATCTGTCACTGAACCCGTACTTCGAAATTTGTTAATCAAATCTCGCACAGTATCGCGATGTGGGAGTGTTGTCACCCGGAAAACTGGATTAAATGATTGACGAACTGAAACTGTGTATTTACCGCCAGCTTTGAACACTTGTTCGACTAAAAACACACGATCTTCGATGGTTAGCATTTTAACACTGACAAAAACGAAACAAATGAACAAAGGAACTAAACTTAAACGTTCACGACAACACGTAAGAACATATACCAACGATACTACTTACCCTGGCTGAGATAAACGAAACAGTGGAATGTTGGGAGAGTCCACTTGATGGGAAGTAACCCAGGCACGCGAACAATCATAGGCACGCGTGGCTAAAAATCATACAGCACTGCGGAGAAACTTTTTGAACAACCCTTATATTTGTTGGCGTCATCAATAATAGTCGCAAGATTCCTCAATGAGCAGACTAATTAATGATTAGAGATTTTTGAGAAAACCACACGAAATTGCAATGTGTGATATGTCTGTCAAATCGGAATCCAAGTCCTCAAATCAGTCTGATATAATGTTTCGGCTTTCCAACTGCCCGCCACCTTCAGATGTGAAACCAAACTGATGCGAAAGCAGTGTCGTCACCGATAGACAGGCCGCACAAAGCCCTCACCACATGTAGGAGAGATCGCCAGTGGTCCTTAACAGAGTGCACATGAAGTCTAAATATTATTTCAAATTGATTTTATGATCGTGCTGCAAACCCGACAAACATATCCACATTAACACAGTGGGAAGGCCTACACAGCCCAATGAACTTTCAGTGCCGAAGTGTAATTCAGCTGAGACAGATATACTTGTAATTGCAACACCAAATGGTGCGAATACCATTATGTTTCCAGTTAATTACTCATAGGGCTAACAGCTATGTCCATGTAAGTGACGCCACTTGTGGTGGTTTGCCCGTAACGTGTGTCAGCAGTGTTTCTGTCGTGAAGACAATTGTTACAGATGAGGGTATAGGATAGTATAGTCTGTATATTGTGAAGATTACATCAGAGAATTATCAGAAAGAATCATTGTACAAGGAAGATGGATACTAATGTGCTGAGGAATGCAGATTCATCGTAGAGAAAAGTCAAATTATATATTGGGGAATATAACAGCCAAGGAGTCAACATTAAGAGTGCAAGGAAATCCTGCAAATTAACGCATGGGAGAGACAGAACGAATGGAATGTGTAAATTAGGGGACTGTGTAGTGGAGGAACTGTCTGATAACGCTGTAGAAGAAATTGTAGTAGTTCTTTCAGGACGTTGAGGATCCAGTATCATAACTGCCGTCAATCACGGCAGAATTCATGAATATGAAAATAGCAGACTGCTGTGGCAGCTACTATAAATAACTGTTTAAGTTATGTGTAGAAGCTGTGAAAGTGGAGAAATCCCAAAGGTAGCAAGAAGTGTGGGATACCAGGGCTTTCCTCTGATCGGTCGCGAAATTGGTTCCACAATGAAAATAAAAAATGTTTTATTTGCAACATTTAGCTGTACCTTCCAGCCACTTTTCCACATAGTCACCACTCAGATTTAGATATTTCTTGTACCAGGGATCCAACATTACAACATCACCGTCGTAGAAGACAGCCGCCTGCGCTTTGCGCCAATTCCCTGCGCAAGTCTGTGCTAAAATGCTGGTCTCATAGCCAGCGGTTCATATGAGCGATGAGATGAAAATCAGAAGGAGCCAAGTCCGGCCTGTACGTTGGGTGGGCAAACATTTCACATCGAGAACGCTGCAGGAGCGTCGTTGCTGCATCAGACTCACACTATGTGATCAAAAGTATCCGAACACCCCCAAAAACATATGTTTTCATATTAGGTGCATTGTGCTGCCACCTACTGCAAGGTGTTCCATAAGAGCGACCTCAGTAGTCATTAGACATCGTGAGAGCAGAATGGGACGCTCCGCGGAACTCACGGACTACGAACGTGGTCAGGTGACTAGATTTCACATGTGTCATACGTCTGTACGCGAGATTTCCACACTCCTAAACATCCCTAGGTCCACTGTTTCCGCTGTGAAGCTTACACGCCGACCTCGTCTGTTGATTGACAGAGACCGTCGACAGTTGAAGAGGTCGTAATGTGTAATAGTCAGACAT